>NW_012123709.1:3903528-3947019 GCF_000951035.1 Colobus angolensis palliatus
GGAGGGAGGGAAGGAAGGAAGGAAGGAAGGAAGGAAGGAAGGAAGGAAGGAAGGAAGGAAGGAAGGAAGGAAGGAAAAAGAAGAAAGGCATTACCATGAAAGAGCAGGAATGCTAGATTTTATTTTGTACACAATTAACTTTAAATTCACAAAATTATCACAGATGCCTTTAAAATTGAAAAAAATAAAATGACAAAAATATTTGTTGGCATTTATTTGGTGAGAAAAGAAAAGCTCTGGAACACACATATGTTAATATTGGTGATCATCAGAGCCAGCTTCACAAGCGTGTGACCTGTGCACTCACACGGGACCCCACACTGAGAGTGCTTGATTTAATGCTCTGTCATCACCATCTCCAACTTTTTTATTATTATTTTAAGTTCACATTGCCTGTGCAGGATGTTCAGGCTTGTTACATAGGTAAATGTATGTGGTTTGCTGCACCTATCAACCCATCACCTAGGTATTAAGCCCCACATGCATTAGCTGATGCTCTCCCTCCCTCTGCAACCACCCTCCGACAGGCCCTAGTGTATGTTTTTTCCCCTCCCTGTGTCCATGTGTTCTCATTGTTCTGCTCCCACTTATAAGTGAAAATATGTGGTATTTGGTTTTCTGTTCCTGCTTTAATTTGCTGAGAATAATGGCTTCCAGCTCCATCCATGTCCCTGCAAAGGACATGATTTTGTTCCTTTTTAAGGTGGCATAGTATTCCATGGTGTATATGTACAACATTTTCTTTATCCAGTCTATCATTGATGGACATTTGGATTGATTCCATGTCTTTGGTATTGTGAATAGTGCTGCAGTGAACATACATGTGCATGTATCTTTATAATAGAATAATTAATATTCCTCTGCGTATATACCCAGTAATGGGATTGCTGGGTCAAATGGTATTTCTGGTTCTAGGTCTTTGAGGAATCACCACACTGTCTTCCACAATGGTTGAACTAATTTACATTCCCATCAACAGTACAAAAGCGTTCTTATTTCTCTGCAGCCTCTCTAGCATCTATTGTTTCTTGACTTTTTAATAATTGCCATTCTGAATGGTGTGAGATGGTATCTCATTGTATCACCTTGAAATTCTTAATAAGTTTTTAACAAGGTGCATTTTTATTTTGCAATGGGCCCTACAAATTACATAGCCAGCCCTGGTGACAATTCTCCTTGTGTCCAACAAATAGGGTAACGATATGTCCCAGTTTGCTCTGGACTATCATGGCTTATGCCTATTATCGGTGTTAGTTATTTCATGGCGTTCTTGTCATAATATTTCACTCCTAGAAGTTTAAAATGTATGTTACCTACTAAAATTAATTACTCAAAAACTGAAAATCAGTTGTGATCAGAGGTTCATGGGTATACATTAGTACTACAAAAAAGTTGACCAATTGTTCAGTTTCACATATAACCTTACTAATTTAATTTTTCATCAAGAATGTTTGTAGAACATCTTTGCCATATAATACAATGTATGATGTACCAGGATCATATCTTTAGAATTTGAAGTTTCCATATTCATTGCATTCTGATATTTTATTATTTAGGTGTTTGGATGATCATATAAATACAGTGTGAATCAAATGCACACAAACACAATAGTCTGATGAAAACTCACACAAGGTAGAGTAAAGCACTGAATTGTGTTAGGACTGGTGGTTCAGATGGAGTTTATAATTGAGGAAGATCTTGTAAATATCTTTCTGTCCTTGTAAAAATCTGTGTGCTTGTTGGAAGTTTGCTTTGGTCCCTTGAATATAGACCCATTCTTGTGCTAAATTCTTCAGATGTACAACTAGCAGGATATTGGAGGAGAGGGGGACAAAAGGGGAAAGGAATTAAAGCTTGTTCATAGCAAACCAAAGAGAATACAGTAAATTATGTCTTTTTACTCAGTACTGAAGGAACTTTATTTTTCTGTTCCTTTGCTTCCCCTCATTTCTTCCTGTCATATTAAAGAACTAACCCAAAATCATGATCTCCTATCATTGACTCTTATCTTTCCTCCCCTTTCTCCCTTACATTACCTCCATTGGAAATAAAGTACTTTTTGAGTGAATAGAGTGAGAGGTAGTTGGTAGAAATCATTAAGAATTTTGGAAACAAATCTCATTTTTTGAGAAACTATATACTTTAATATTCATTTTATTATTTTCAATGGACTATATTTCACAATTTATGATGCAAAGCATTGTCTTCTCAAACTGACATAAAATATATATGGTATATGACATAAAAGTGAGACAGATTTCTGCTGATTCAAGAATGGTAAATTTTCAGGGTGTGTTCACTTTTAGTTTTGTTCAGTATAATTTGTTTGGCTAAGAACTCTCTTGAGTATATGCATGCTATTTATTTCAGAAAAACATTTGGATCGATAACAAACAATAAAGCAAGATTCATATACATTTTATCCTTCAGACTCAGTTCCACCATGTAAGATGAAATGAATACTTTCATACATTCCTGGGAAGGATAAAGAAAACAAATGTCAAAATGCTAAAACACTAAAGTGCCCATATCTTTGATCAGTTGTTCCCCAGATTTCACATGTCATCCAAGATGTGGGGAAATGTGATTCACAAAAATGTTCATCACAGCAGTATTTTTATTCATGGATAATTAGAAAGCACAAATATGTTTCACAGTAGGGAAATGGTCAAGTACATTATAATATATAGCATGTGTATAATACCATATATACATTTTCCTCTTTTTTCCAGATAACATTATAACACAACCATTTTCCAACATTATTCAAAGATCATAAAATGCATCTCAGTGACTGAATTGTATTTTCCTGATTGACTACATCATGAATGTATATAATTGTAATAGTTGGAAATAAAATCTTTAAGAAAGATGAAATGTCCTATAAATGACTTCGTCTTCAAATGAGAATCTAGTCTTGCTCTAATATGTAAGAATGAGGAACATTTCATTCTTCCATAGTTACTCAAAGATGTTTTAGTTCCAACATTAGAAACAATTCAAATATTTTTAGAAATATCAGGAGGAGTAAATTGTTTCATTCTTTGCTATATAACAGAATGTTACAGAACGAATTCTCTGACTAAATTGGTTTCTAGTTGACTGAATCTGAGTGATCATTTTCTGTATATATGAGGTTTTTCACATACCCTATATCACCTTTGAGAACCGTATCAAAAATGGGGTGAGGCAACCCAATTGATTACCAGCAGAGAATGAGGTCCTTGAGATGCTTTTGTCCTCTTCTGTTTTCTTTAAGGCTTTACCTACATCTAGCTAAATTTTCACCTGAAAATATAGTACTCAAATGTGAGGAAAGAAAGAAACCTAAGGAGTAAATTCTGACCTGCACATATTTCCACTGGAGGAAAGCTGTGAACTCCATCCCACGGTCCTCACTCTAGCAAAGCGCATATGAACTTCAGTGGGAATTCCGCCAAGAGCAAGATGGTGAGGCAGAGCTCGGCAGTGTCAAGTCGGATTAGTTCTGTCTGCCTTTGCCTAGCTGGGTGTTACATAGGATGGTATGCTTTCATTATGTTTAACCACTTGTGGTTCAATATATTTTTATCTTCGTGGATGGCTAGATATGCAAAATGTGGTGCAATTGCCTTTTATGGAGGTGATAAATTTAATTTGTAGCATATACATAATATGCATGTTTGTAGAAAACATATTGATCAAACCAGCTTCTTTTACTATACTTAATATGCAGAGAGGTTGCAACATTTCACGGCATTAACATATGTTGTCTCAGCCAAACAAAATGAAAAAAAAACTAATAATATTCCATTTTTAAATATTCCTTAAAATATCTTCAGTAATTTGTGACAATATTCCCACAGAGGAGTTTATGCCCACAAAGTATATTCTTCAAGCTCCTGGAACAAATAACCTGTCATATCAATGAAGAGAAGCAAATTGTTGGACAATTTGTTTTACTGAACAATTTAGTTTATTCTATCAAAAGTCTTCACCCTGGGAGTTCCAGGTTGTTATAAATCAGGTTCCTTAGAAGCAGTCCTAAGACAAAGATTTGCATGAAGGTCGTTAATTGTGGAATATCCTCCTCTGAGATACCTGTCAGGGAGTAAAGGAAGTAGAGGAAGCTTGAAACTGTGGTTGAATTGCAACAGAAGCCTCAGGCACTCCTACTGTGTCCCTGAATCTGGGATGGCCCTTCATCAATGCCCAAATTGAGTTAAGACAGCCAGGGTTTTGTACTTCTACATGGAAAAGTCATTGGAAGGGAACTGTCCAAGGAGAGGGTGTTACCTGGGGCAAAGGGGTTGCCTTCACAGAGCATGAGCTCTGGATTGAACTCAGCTGTGAGCCATCAGCAGGCAACACTCCTGGTAGCTGGGGAATGGGTGTCTTGATCCTGAAGAGGGATTTGGGCAGCACACCACAGCATCTGCTACAGTTAACCTCTTTCACAACTCAGGTTCACTTGCTTCAAATAATAAGTTTACCACATCTAGGCATAGAACCCTAGATGTCTGCTATTTTCCCATCATGGGGAATACGAAGTGGCCAGGTGGCAACCATAGCTTAAATTTAATGGGATGCTTGCCATATACCCTGGAAACAGTATTTCCCCTCTGTGAACCAGGACCCCAAAACTTGCAAAGTTTTGGGGGCACAGAAAGCGTAAATTTGAGTCGCTGGGACTGATAGTGAGAAAAAAAAAAAGTTCACTCCTGTCTTTGGTTTTCAGACTAATGTATTCTACCTTTTGGGTACATAGCATCATAAAATGGCCTTCAAACAACTCTTTCATTGCTTTATCAGGCCAGCATCTTCTAGATGGTATGGTACGTGATAGGATCAGTGAATCCTAAGGTTATGCGTCCACTGCACATAAATCATGGTCTAATGCAATGTGATGTGAGAGCCTGTGTCAGCATATAAAATACTCTGCAGGCCTTCAGATAGTGGTGCTGGTTGTAAATGAATCTTTCACCAGTAAAGCCACTGATGAGACCACCGTCCTGGTCAACATTTGCAGGTCAGGCTGATGAGACATTGACTCAGAAAACCCATTTAATCTGTACCCAGACTCCTGACCAACAGAAATGATGGGATAATGTGTGGTATTTTAAGATGCTAAATTTACAGTAATTTGCAATGCAGTGTTGAAAATTCATACAGGCCCTGTGGACAATAAGGCAGATACAAATATGAAATATTGTTTATTACACTCAAATCAAATTGTTGCATTTCTTTTTTTTTTTTTGGAGACAGTCTCGCTCCTGCCCAGGCTACAGTGCAGTGGCATGATCTCTGCTCACTGCATCCTTCTTCTCCCAGGTTCGAGCGATTCTCCTGCCTCAGTCTCCTGAGTAGCTGGGACTACAGACATGCACAACCATGCCTGGCAATGGGATTTCACCATGTTGGCTAGGCTAATCTGAAACTCCTGACCTCAAGTAATCTGCCTGTCTTGGCATCCCAAAGTGCTGGGATTACAGGCATGAGCCACAGTGCCTGGCCTGAATTGTTGCATTTCTAAGGTAGAGGGAGTGCACTGTGATCAACTTGCTGAAAAATGACTGATTTGTCTCCTCAGGAAATGGTGTGATATTGAGGGTTTAACATCCATCTCTGTTGCTTGCAGATTTGACATTTGGCAATAATAGTCGCTGTTATTTATCAACCCTGGTAAGTGGGATCCCATGCTGCTGGCACCATGCATAACCGCCATTCCTGCCCCCATGGTTATTCTGTTCATGTACCCATTGTGCCAATATTTGAGTGACCAATGGCAGAGACTTGGCTCGTGTCCACTGGCTTGTTATTCCATCTGTTTGGCTGTTTAGTACATTTTCCACGGTGGATGTCCCCAGTCAGTGTCCATTTGTGATATAATGGCCTTCGCACTCCATGAGCATACTCACATTTCCATAACCCTCACCAAAGCTTATTGATGCCAACCTTCAAATCTTTCTCCTTCCAGGACCTTGACAGTCTAGCTTTTGCCACTGTAAGGCCATATATATTCTAACACTGGGACTCTTTTTTTTCCACACAAACTGAATGATCCTTCACTACATCATCTAAAACTCTGTTCAATGGGGAGACTTCCCCTTTCCACTGGTTTTCAGGATGAGATTGATAATCTAGTCAAAAGGGTCACCACCCCCCCCCCTTGGCAAAGGCATGAGGCATAAGCTAAGAGAGAGGCGCTAATATAGCAGTGGTAGATTCACAGGAATATGGCCCACCTCCTCAAGGAGCTTGATTGTGCCCTTTGGCTCTGCCAGTTCCTAACCAACCACAAATGCAGTACTTCCATCTTCTTCTTTTATTTATTTCTTTTCTGTGTGTGTGAGACGGAGTCTTGCTCTGTCACCCAGGCTGGAGTGCAGTGGCTCGATCTGGGCTCACTGCAACCTCCACCTCCTGGGTAGCTCCTGCCTCAGCCTCCCGAGTAGTTGGGACCACAGGTTCAAACCACCACACCCGGCTAATTTTGTATTTTTGGTAGAGACAGGGTTTCACCATGTTGGCCAGGCTGGTCTTGAACTCCTGCCCTCAAGTGATCCACCCACCTCAGCCTCCCAAAGTGCTGGGCTTGCAGGCATGAGCCACTGCACCTGGCCTACTTCCATCTTAGATGGCTTCTGGGACCACTTGACCATATGACTTGACAGGCCATAGAGTTCTCAGATCATAATGGGCACTTCTGGCCACTTGGTCATGTGGTATCCGATAGTCAGTATCAGGTCCAGGTGAAAGCCAGGAACAATTTTTCAAACGGTGTGTAATTTTCTCCTGCAGATCACATGGCCTTGCTTCAGAACTCATGGGTCCAATGTTGTGATTCTCCTATTGTAGTCTGCTATAAACCCCACACAGCATCTTTTCCCAGCACCGATAGTTCTAATACCAGAAAGTTGGCCAGGTCATATGGCCCAAGCTAAAGGGCTAGTTGCCCTTCAGCCTGGACCTGCTATAGAATTATTTTCTGCTCAGGACCCTACTCAAATCTGGGCACCTTCTGTGTAACTTGGTAAATAGGTTAGAGCAATATTCACAAGTCTGGAATATGCTACCTCTAGAACCCAAAGAGGCCTACCACACATTGTGAGATATATAAGATGTAATAATTTTCCATTCTCTTTGGAGGGGATGTCTTGACATCCCCTGGACTACTGGACCCCTAAAATCTTTCCTGGTGTGGTAGACCCCTGAGTCTTCACAGAGTATTTGCCTCCCACCTTCTGGAATGCATGTGTCTTACCAAGGTTTACAGCACACTTGCCAGTTCTTGTTTATCCAGCTTGATTAACGCAATGTCGTCAATATAGCAAGCCAATGAGATGCACGCTCTGCATCATATCCAGACAGTCCAAGTTCCTTTGGACTATATTATGACAGAGGATAGGAAAGTTAACGTGGCTTTAGGGAAAGACTGTAAATATATATTGTCCATTCCACATGAATGCAAACTGCTTCTATTCTATCGTCTTAATAGAGATAGAGATAGAAAAACACATTAACCAGATCAATCACTGAATACCATATACTTGAAGCCATGTAAATCTGATCTAGCAAAGATACCACATTTGGTACAGCATTGCAATTGCTTTATTTGGTCGAGTTTCAATGTCATCTTCCAGGATCAACGGGTGTTTGCAAGGGCCAGAATCCTGAATTAAATAAAGACATAATTGGGACCACCAGGTCTGGGTCCTTTAGATCTTTAAGAGTGGCGTTTATTTTTGTCATTTGCCCTGGTATATAATGTTGTTTCCTTTTTGCTATTGTCTGTGATGAAACGCGATTTCAGAGTCTTCCACTTGGCTTTCCTACTAGGATGGTTCTAACCCTATAGACAAAAGAACAAATGTGGTAGTTCTACCAAGTACCAAGAAATATCCATTCCAAGTATACACTCTAGGACTGGGGAAATAATCCCTGAGTTGTTTCATGACTCCAGTGGATGTATTCTGAGCTGCTGCTTAAGCCAGAACTGTATTTCAAGGCCCTAAAGACCCTCATGCTAAGGGGGTTATAATGATGCTTTAGGTCACTAGATCAATAGCCTTTGAAATACCTGGTCATCCCCTCCCAGTAAACAGTTACCCAAGTAAATGTACAGGGGTGCCTTTGGGAAAGGACTAAAAGGATCATTACTGAATGTACTTTTTATGATGATGCAGGGTTCTCCCTCAGGAATTCTGGGTCTGAAAACTGGCTCAGATCTAGAAACTGGGCAAGGGATCAAGAATTTTCACTGGAGCAGTTGCTCTCAGCGTTGTGATTGTCCATCCCTGAATTTCTTTGTTTTATAAATTGAGCATGCCTTTGTCAGCTTCTCACCTATCTTGCCCCTGGTGACCTAGGTTCCATTAATTGTCTCCATAGCTCTCTGCAGGTAAGGACTCTCTGGCTGCTACACCAACCTTGTCACTCATTATGAAAATTGTGCATTCCTTGCTGCTATAGATGAAGTGCTACCACCTGGCTTCTCTTACTTCTGTGTCTTATCATTCACTATTACTACTGAGAGAGCTATTTCTGTAACAGCACCTTCTACCATGAGCTCCGGCCTTCAGTGAGCAGCCATTGAGCATTTCTGTGATACTCATGTCCCTCTCCCCAGCCCAATCCTCATTATTGGGTGAACAGAGTTTTCTCTAAGCCTGTCCATGGAACACATTCAAGGTGTTTAGTTTAGTTTTCTAGTCTACTATATTCACTATAGTATTCCCGTTTTACTGGTTCTTTCTTCTACCATCTGCTATGGCACTTTCTACTTTGCTTGGCAGGAGCCATCACTTTCTGTAAGCTTCAAAGTGCCATTAAGTAGCATGTTAGTCCTTCTATCGGGGTCTTTGACAGAGTATTATATCCTCATTCCAGAAAAATGTTCTCATATCAATAAATTCACTCCTTTTTATGTTCCTTATATTCTGCCCCCTAATTCAACACCTTCAGGTTCCAGTTTCCATACATACTCTTCTGGACCTCCCAGGTACATATTGCCTAGGTCTTGCAGCTCCTCAGGCCTGACACTTAACCCGCTAGAATATGCTGTGACATAATTCTAGTTATTGGTCTGGTAACCAGGAAGAGAAGTAGGAATCGATTCTGAGGGAATGGGCACATGTGGTCTTGCTTGTCAGAGGCCTCTGTATATCTTCGAGTAAGGGAGGAGCATTAGCCTTTAAGAGGGAAGAGTGAGCCACTTCTGCAGACTTGGAGATCTCAGGAAAATCTGGTAAGTTGAGACTTTACAGAATACTGACCCAGGGTCACAATCAGGGCCCGCATTTTTGCAGAGACAACTTGAAGGTTAAAAGATCAGCCTTCTTTGGAAATAATCTGCTCATATTATTAAGTCCTAAGTGAGATCCTCAGCTTTTTCACTCTCCAGCTGCATGAGATAGGAGTCTCTTTATATGCTGCTAGTGAGACCCTCTGGCTTTTATACATCACCTTAATGTGGTGATTAATCTCCCTTGGCCTTTCGTGTCTTCTCCAATGCATGGACAACTTGCAACAATAGCTATCCAGAAGGCCAGGCATGGTGGCTCACACCTATAATCCCAGCACTTTGGGAAGCCAAAATGGGAGGATCACTGGAGTCCAAGAGATCAAGACTAGCCTGGGCAACATAGGGAGACCCCATCTCTTAAAAAGATAGCTATCCAGTGCTATACTCCTTTAATTACTGTCTACACCTAAAGTCTAAAACATCTGAGATATTGCATCTTGCGATACATTTCTTTCTGCTCATATCCCATCAAAATTCAACATTAGTGAAAGTTTTCAGTTGCATCACTACCCTACCACAGGCCACAGGTAATGGAGTCCTAATTACCAACCAGCCAGCAAATAATTCAACTGCAAAATCCCTTTTTAGAGTCTGCATCTAAGACCAGCCTCATTATCAAGTGTCATAGGTTGAGTTTTCTATAAAACCAACACTGAAGCAGAGATTTGTGGTTTATCAGAGAATGCTCGCAGATATGATATGTGTAAGCAAGCAGAAGAATGGGGACTTGTCAGAGAGAGATGCTGAACTGTAAGGTGGTCAAAACAGAGGCTTCCACCAATCTCATGTGGAGCTCTGAAGCTGTATCTTCAGATACCACCAGTATCTCAAATTGAGGCATAGATTCATTACTGGATGCAGGCTGGTCCTGGGGAAGGGATGTAACTTGGGGTAAGAAGCTGCCTTTGGCAAAGGGGAATTCCTAGGATAATTCAATGGCAAGAAACCCTGTGATCCCCGGGGAAATGATTCTTCCATCCCAGTGGGTATCTGGGTAGCATACCCCTGAATTCACTACACATGTCCACACAAGGAAAAGGGGGCAAAGGAATATCAGCCAACTTGACTCTTCTAATGATGGAGAATGTAAGCCCAGGTAAATACAAGCAACAAATAATTCCAAACCCTGCTTGCCTTCAACTTCAGAAAACAATGCAAGACCCATCGTCAAAGACAGAGAACACTCATCCAAACTCATTCTTGCCCATCCATGGTGCAGCATCCTGTCGTTTTTAGTCATCCCTGCTGGGGAAAAGAATCTGGAGGACTGTAATCCCAGGCAAGTGGCCACGCAAATGGCTTTTCACTTACACAGCTATTTCGCAAACATCCACGTATCCATTTTGTGAACCTTCATTCATGCTATAAACCTTTCCTCAGCACTGCAAGCACTATTTTAAAAACAAAACTTATTTAAAATAGACCATGAAGCCCTAAAATACAAGGAGGATATGTAAAGACACCTAACACAATGCATACACTCTATGAAATACAGTCATAGTCCTCCGTAATAAACTCTTACTAATCAGTTCTGAGCTTTATAAAACAATAGGAGTGAAATGACAATGCTGTCATTTGTATATATTCTCCCTCAGTTCTCTCATGGAAAGCTTTGTTTCTATGCCAAGTCATTCCTGACAATGTTAATGATTCACCGTAAAGCAGTTCCTGGGCTATGATTTGTGACATTCAGACTGGTTAGATGGGAGGGCTCGGCAGGTTTCTGGGGAGTGTTTTGGATGCAGAAATGCCTTGAAGATAGCACTTTATTATATTTAGGACAAGTATGACATCCCACTTCAAGGAAGAGGCCCCTATACATATTGAGAAGGGATTTCTATGGTTTAAGTGGGGAGGAGAAGCTTGGTTTAAAAGAATGCCTCTGTGTGTTTTTTGAGGCGACATAAAGATAGGAAGCAGAGAAATGGAGGCAGGAGGCAGAAGGATTATGGATAATGGAAGAATTTTGCCTGAGGGTGTATGCCTGCTTTGCCTATTCCTGTATAACTAGAATATTTATAATTCAAATACTTATCTTTAATAATTAAAAACCAAGGAATATTAAAGACAAAAGGTAGAGAATATTATGTACACATGTGTAGGCATCATGCATTAAATCCCCACCCTTGCAAAATACAGCAAGAGGTAGCTTTAAAAGGAGGTTAAAAAGTGAATATTTTAAAATGTCTTGAAAATGGAATTTCTAATTCACTCCAGTTCTGCCAGCAGTGATACCCTTACTTCTGATTTCTACACACACCATCAGTCATGGGGATAGGTACTAAAAATATCCAGCCTGGTGGTTTGACATCAGCACATCAACAATTAAAAAGTGGATACAAATATTTCAGATTTCAAAACCATAAGGCTTTCCTCCAGATTTATGAAAACATTGGCTATGCACAGGAAAAGGAAAAGTCATTTCCAGTTGTTTCACAGAATACTTAGTTGCACAGTCTATGTAAACTACTAGTTACAATAGAATGTAATATTCTACCACCGCCAGGAACTCTCTCTGATCTTCTGCCTCTTCTCAGACAGCAAAGAAACAAAGAAAAACAGTCATTGCCGTGGATCGAAAGAATGTTTGAAAAGCGAAACAGACCTCAACTGTGCCCCCTGGTATTATAAAGCTGTCAATTATAACCATGATTACAATGACAATACTGAAATAAAAAAATTATTCATGGGGGGAGTTCATTTAAAAAGAAAAAAGAGAGAAAAAATGACCCCCAAAACCATAGTGTTTTATTTCAAGCTAACAATTTTAAAGGTAATAAAAAATAATACAAACTAACAGAACAAAGTTGTTTATAACACAGCAGCAGAAAAGCAGAATGCTTAGCAGCCGAAATGTGAACAAATTAAGATGCCAGGTGAAATGCTCAGGTGTTGTTTTTGAAGAATGTGGACCCCATGGCAGCAAGTTTATGCATGATAGTTTCAACTCATGACTAAAACCAGAGGTGTCAATATTTACACCTTTGCTAATTATGGCCAGAAAGAGATTAACGAAGAATTAAATGTTCCTGTCTTTTTACCTCCCCATCACACCAAGTAATTCCTAGTAGAACATTAACTCGACCTGACAATAATATCCTGTGGGTGGAGAAGTAAAAAGGGGGACCCACATATCTTTCTGTTCTTTCCTCATGCATTTAAAAAATTGTGATAAGCAATGACTAGGCATTGATTGTGACCAACCATAAAATGAAAAGTCATACTTAAGATTCATTTTGTGAACTGGAACAAATTCATTTCTTGAACTGGGATTTGGACTTCACTGCTACAATACTTGATATGCTAATTACCTTAAATGGAGTGTCTTTTGTCTGCTCGAGGTGCTGCTGCTTTTGTGCTATGAAAAATGACAAAGTACCATGAACCAATAGCATCATCATCAAATCCTATATTTTTCCAAAGGTACTGTGTATGGGGTCCCAGCTAGGGTTACCAGATCAGAAGAAAACAATGATTTGCTAAATATTAAATTGGATGATCATAATAAAAATCTCCCTCTTCAAGTTTGTAAATCAAAAGAAATTCTGATTTAACAAGAATATTGTACACTGCCTGCCTGAAGATGGGACATTCGAATGTACAGACTTCTCCAGATTTATACTACCCACATATCTGCAAGATTCGGAAACTCGGCAGTTATCAGCATCATCTAATACTTTTCTTGTGTTCAATAATGAGGGGTAGGCTCACAGAGAGGGGTCCTCATCTTCTGCTACTCTTGCTGTTTGTCTTACATCCTTCTTAGCTTTCCACAAAGTGCAATTATAATTAAATTCTAAAGCAAAGGATGAAGTCAACCGAATCATCATCCAACTAACTGCAAATGATGGTGGTGAGAATGACAACGTTACCACGCTCTTCTTTAATTCTGGCTCGACAACATTTAACTCTGACCTCCTGCAGTTGTCAGTGCCATGGGCTGCTTAAACGCTATGCAAAAGCATTTATGTTTTATTTGTTCTAAATTTACTGGCTATTAATTTCACAGTGTGACCTCCTATTCTCCTATTAGTTGGCAGATTTCACTATAGCCTTCAAAAAGCTAAAGATTTCCATCAAGCTACTTTCTATTTCTCCGGTCTGTCTGGCCACCTTTTATAATATGTAAAATTTCTTCTTTCTTTAACCATCCTTGTGACTCTTTTGTGAGATTCATGTTACATATGTCTTCACAATGCTTAGAAATTTATTTCATTCTTTTAATTTAATAGAGGCTTGCATTCCTTAATCATTTTCTGATTTTCTCAAAATTCCAAGAGAAATTGCTTATTTGTGGTGGAGTTTGTATAGTGAATAGCTTTTATGCTGTTAATTTAAAGCTTTTCCTTGGTATTTTCCTCATTCACACATGAGAAATTGTGGGGGATAGAGAATGACCTCGATTACACTCAAAATAGAAAAACAGTGATAGCATCAATTCGCACAGCCTAGGGGTCATTGTAATTTCCTCTGGATTTTTCCTGGAGTTGTGAACCTCCCACTTTTGGCCTAAATCATAGAACTTAGAAGGAAAAGCAGTTCATTTATTGCTGCTCCAATTGATCCCAGAACTTGGGGGGATTTTGGCTGTTGGTTGGGAAAATGAATATCTCAACTCAAAGCCTTACCAGTTTTCCGTATATGAATGTAGGAATCTATAAACTGGACTTGCTTTGAGAAGTTCCAGGCTCTAGAGCTTTTGTGGCACTCTGGGATCTTTTCGAGCAGCTGCTCCCATCCATCCTTCAAAAATGGTCCAGGGAGGAGCACTAAGGTGGCACCCTCAGTACTGTCAGCCCAATCCTAAAGAACACACAATTCTAAGTGGCTTTTTAAAGCTCAGCTCCGTCGTACTTACCTCCATGCACTCCATCTGTAGAAGCTATAAGGGATTTGTGAGCGAGCTATTGAATGGGACGGATAAAAACTGGAAACCAGGTTGCAGAAAAGAATGAGTAACAGTGGTTCCAGATCAGACAGTCAAATGTTTAATTTTTTTTTTATTTTTTTAAATTTCAACTTTTACTTTAGATTCAGGGAGTATGGAGGCAGGTTTGTTACATGGGTATATTGCATGATGCTGAGGTTTGAGGTACAAATGGTCTCATCACCCAGGTAGTAAGCTTAGTACCAACTAGGTAGTTTTTCTTCCTCCCCTCTCTAGTAGTCTTCATTGTCTATTATTTTCATCTTTATGTCCATGTGTACTCAATGCTTAGCCCCCATTTATAAGTGAGAACATGTGGTATTTCGTTTCTGTTCCTACATTAACTCACTTAGGATAATCGCCTCTGGCTGCATCCATGTTGCTGCAAAGGACATGGTTTCATTTGTTGTATGACTGCATAGTATTCCCTGGTGTATATATTCCTCATTTTCTTTATCCAATCCGCCAGTGATGGGCACCTAGGTTGAGTCCATGTCTTTGCTGTGGTGAACAGTGCTACGATTAACATACAAGTGCATGTAATAAAAGGCTCGAGCCTACACTTCTTGTGAGGGAAATAGAAAGCTTTCATTTGCCGGAATATTGTGGGAACTGAAACAGAGGAGAAAGGAAGATTGACAGCACTAGAGAACCAGAGAATAACTGACGAAGTGAGTTCGTACAGTATATGAGTATACCCAAGACTTCTTTCTTGAAGAGCTGTCTTTCCTCTAATAACTCCTCTCTAAGAGTTCTTGGAAATCTGCATGCTCAAACCTAACATATAACATTCATAACAACGAGTTTCGTGTTAAAATATTCCCTTAAGATAACTGATATTCTCATTTTACAAATGAAAAACACAGGCACATGCCACATGTTCCATGTATTAATACATATATGTCAGTAATATTGCAAGAAGCAGGTGAAATAGCATAAAGTATCAGAGCCCCTACAATGCATATCCATCCAAGAGTGGATCAGTAAAGTCATCTTCCTATAAAAGAATTGTATGTATAGGGTTTTGATTTTCCAGACTTATTTATATCTGTTATTGCATGTTATTCTCACTGTGTCATAGAGTTGGGATACATTTTACCCCAGTTTCTACAAAGTTGAGTGGGAGGAAAAGTGGTCTGGAAATGACTATGGCAACAAAACCTTTAAGTGACATACCAAAGGCAGTAAAAGTGACAGCAAGTTCTCCAAAATAGGATGCCAAATCCGCCCTCTACTTTTCTTTGCACTAGATGGTGCTTTATGTTGGGGATGTTATTCCAAGCAGCATAATTTTACATTAAGCTATTAAAAAATGGCACAAATATACCATCTTCTATCCAAAACATACAGTAAAGACTATTTAATAAAGATTATATAAGCAGCTTCCTCAAATTCCCAAAATTTCTATTGGAAACAAATCAAAACGAATAGAAAGACATTGGTAGGATTCTGTCACATTAGAATTATTATCAAAGTGACTGATGGACTATAAATAATAAGCAGTTATTAGTAATGCATCATTAAATTGGGGACAGTAGGGCCCTATATGGATAGGACTGGGGCCAGTGCTAAATGAAATGTCCAAATTAATGCCCTGATGGAAAAGTAAATAGCTGTGAACATACCAAAATAGAAAGAACTGCAAGCACAATGGAGGATCTTAGGTGGAAAAATTTAAATGGAATGAGATTTAATTTAGATAAATCTATAATAACTTGCTCAAGGGAAAGTAATTCCGATCTGAGTAATAATAACAAAATTCTTCTAAAAGAACAGTAAAGTAGAAAAAGGATTGAGTGTAGTGGTTAATATTTTCTAAGCATTAAAAATGAAAAATCATTGGGGAAATGTTTTTAAGTTAAACTCAAATCTTCAGAATTCTATCATTTTTAAATGAGCTGTAAATTTTAATTCTAAACTATTATTTCACATTCACTAGTTTGATAAAACAAGCTACCACCTGAGTAACCCCATCTATGACTTCAAATTACCTGACCAGTAGTTCCACCTTTGTTTGATGCCTGGAGTTTAGAAACAAACAATACCAAAGGTTGATAAGATCGACACTGTAAAAGTCCAAACAAACTCATTGCACTTAAATCCCTCTACTTTAAACAAGAAAACAAAGAGCAGTAAACTCGTTCTAAGAGAGAGGAATCTGGTTTCAGCTCTGGTAGTGCCAGTCATAAATAAGTGGCAGATGCAAGATTGTAAACTTGGAAGTAGGTGATATTGCATTGGTTTTTAGTCTTTTTGTTTAATACTTGAATACAGATAGTTCATAAAACAGGCCCAATAACTGTTCAACAGTCAAAGTTAAGCAAATACGATCTGATTATTTGATAATTTTGGTAAAAATGAAAGTAAGACTTTAGCAGACATGTGCCATCAAACTCATTTTTTTTTCTCCCTTATGTATAGCCACTTACTGGTTACTATGCCTGCATGGCCTCGGTTTCTAGCTGGAGTGAAGATGCAAACAGTAAAACTGAACAGGATCTAAAACTGGCAGTAAAAAATAAGTTAGTATATTCCTAAAACTTATCCACTTGCCCAATTTCAGAGTCTTTTATTATGCAGTTGGTCTGGAACTCTTATTCAAACTATAACCATGTTTGCTGGGTGCGGGGCTCACGCCTGTAATCCCAACAGTTTGGAAGGCTGAGGCGGGTAGATCACTTGAGGTTAGGAGTTCAAGACCAGCCTGGCCAACGTGGTGAAACCCCATCTCTACTAAAAATACAAAAAATTAGCCAAGCATGGTGGTGCATGCCTATAATCCCAGCTACTGGGGAGGCTGAGGCAGGAGAATCTCTTGAACCCAGGAGGTAGAGGTTGCAGTGAGACAAGATTATGCCACTGCACTGCAGTATGGGTGGCAGAGCAAGACTCTGTCTCAGAAAAAAAAAATATATATATATATATATATATATATATATATATGTATCTCCATGTATACCAGCAGCTTTTTAGTTTGTTTTTGCTTTAAACTTTCCTTTCTACACATTGAAAAAAAAGTTACTAATTACTATGATTACATGACTAAGTAAAAAACTCCCAAGACAGGGAAAAGTTATGTCACTAAGCCGTTGCAATGAGTAATTCTGAAGCATTTAGTGGGGTGAGGTGGGAGGTTGAGGGGCGTCAGGCAAGACTAGGCAGAAAACTTTAATTTCAGTGAATCATCCATAGAGTAAGGTGTCATAGAACGAGGCATAACCATTTCTAACTGCACTTGTTTAAAATTTTCATTCTTGGTACAAAATTGGAGATAGTGAAACATCTCCAATTTTATACATCTCCATGTTTATATTTCTACATAATTTATGTAGAATTTTTATTATGTAAATTCATAATAAAGGTAACTATTTTTCTCCAGTGTTCAAAGTTCCAAAAAGTGTTGGGTTGAAACGTATCATTTGAAATTTTATGAAGTTTAATTTAGTAGATGTCCATAGTATTCTCCAATATCAGCCCTTTTTCTCATTTCAATGAACAAAATTTGGTGCCATTGAATTTTTCAGAATTTTCTTTGGCAATAGACGAGTTTAAATTTTAAGAGGTTGAATATGGTACAATAATGACATTATTTTTGGATGATTTCAACTCGCTCTGCTGAAACTGAGCTCTCAGATGATTTTCACTGATCAAACTCAGGCCAAATTCTTAATACTTCAAATTTCATTGCTAATTATCCCTGGATAATGCTCCTAGAGATCAAACCATGTAAATATTTGGATCAAACTTTTCCATTCAGAAGTTAAACATGGATTAAATCAATTACAGTTTCGGATAGGTGACCCTAAAGTAACAAAAGGGCCATCTTACAGAAAACGTGCTTATAAAATAGGCTTTTAAAAATTACTTGCTTCTTTAAATTCCATTGTCACGGCAGAAATATAATCTGCTGTGGACATATATAACATTCATTTCAAAGCAAATATTTTGGTGTGGCTACTTGCTTCTGACGTGTCTTTGAGGACACTTAGTATACCCTTAAAGTAAGAGCCTTCAGATGGCAATTCTGTCTCAGGCACGATCTAAGAGAATGCTTTGAAGGCGGCACCCCAAGTTGAAGCAGGTCCATCATTGTCCTGCCTGCATCATGTTTAACCTGATGTAGACTTGCCACATTGAAGACAACAGTAGCCTCCAAAAAAAAAAAAAAAAAAAAATGACAAGATACAAGAATGCAGGGATTGCAGACTTCTCCTATTAAATCTCTTCTCGTCTGTTTGTATGTTGTTGAATCATTTAGAATGCCTTGCACTGTGCTGCTCACCTATGATTCTATGTATCATTTACATAAAGTACTGTCTTCTTTTTTTCGAGAAAAGTCGGACATGAGAGCTTTGAGGATACCTGAAGCTAATTTCCAAAAAGGAAAATGCTGTAATGAAGGCATTGAATAATATTTGAAAGCAACTTGCCCTCAGTATGGGAATAGCAATTTTAAGAACTGTTTCAAAGAAAGCCACATTAAGAAGTAGTGGCTTGGAATGTGGGCAGGGGGTGATATAATTCATATCTGCTATGTATAATGCAAAATAAGAACATATAGGAGATATGCTCATAGGATTATGTTTATTTCCTCAGAGTGTTTGTTGGGAGCTCCTCCTCACTCATGATGACACCAAGCAGATAGATAGACCTGTATAATTCTGTCGGTCTGTGAATGTAAAGGTCACAAAAATAGTACTGATCCAGCATATAAATACAATTATGAACGCTCCCTGGCAGGCATGCGTTCCTGAATCCTAAGAAATCTGGTTGGCAGTTAAAAAAAAATCATTCGTAGCTCCCAGTGTTTGATGTTAAATTCAGGAACACATATGAAAAAAGATTCAAGAAACATGAATCAGAACTATTGCTTCACACCACTATGATTAGCAACATGCATATTTCTAAATCTAAGTTAAGTTGTTTTCTTAAATGATTGAAGAAAGAATTATTTTTTTGTAAAACTAGATCATGTATCTTACACCATAGTGACTGATTACAGGTCTTCGGCTTAGTAGGTGATATTTCCCCAGAGAAGAAAGTACTTGTACTCTCAAGGAAATAACACTGTGCAGTGTTATTCGATGTGGTGGGTGCATTTATTTTATGATTCCATCTTCCTGAACTTTCTGGTGTGATTCTAGAGCCCTCCTGCTTTACCTTCATTCCCTATTGGATTATGAGCACCCCAGAAAAGTCATAAAATCAGGCAGTAAGAATGTAATGCATCATAGATATTTCTTTATACATTACAGACATTTGAAGATTCATTAACTGAGATAATCATGTGAAAGTGAAGGAAGGATACAGGGCCTGATGCGAGTAAGGCCCTCAGTAAATGTTCATTTATTTCCTTCACCTTTCCTACCCTCTTTCACTCAGTCTTTCTCTCTTTTACCAGCCATAATCTCGTTGCTGCATCACCACACCGTAGAAAGCAGTCTAATCTCGGTGATGTCAATGCATCAGCCTATGTTGCTGAATTTGGGATACATAATATAGTATCTGTCTAGGCTCCACTTTCTCAAGTTGCAAAATGGAGAGCTCATTGTCTGATCCACTGTTTTGCAAAGGGAAGTTACAAGAATCAATAGCATCATAGACGGTCTTTCTTTCACACATTCTGTAGGGCTTTGTGACCTCTAAATATTTAATATATGTTTGCCCAGAACCCTCCATAGTTCCTGTGAAGCTATACAGTACAGTTCAAGCATGAATCCAGGTCTTGTAATGCCTGAAGCATATATTATTTGGGAGACTGTCTGTAAGAAATAACTGTCAGTGTCAACCTAGGTCCAAAATATTTCTTTAAGATAAAGAAGAATTCATGACAAATTACAGATTAAAGGCTGACAAGTACCACAAACATACAATATCCTGAAAAATAATATAATATTTCTATTCATTAACTGCCTCTAAAATACCACATTTTGGCTGCATACTTCTTCATATGACAATAATTTTCTTTCTTTCATATAGTATTGTTAATAAATTTTTTTAATGATTTAGAAAAACTTCGGCCCATTTTGCTCTGTCAATGGCAGTTGTGATGTGTTTCATCATCTGGAACCACTAAAACAAGGTGTGTCAGATGGGCTAAAACAAAATCTCATACATTAGGATGCCAAAACAGGTGACTTCACATAGTCACACTCAATGTTTGCAGTCTTGTTACAGGCTTATGTCTACAAACACAGGAATTCTTAACCTCTATTTGGCATGATTCACATCGAAAAAGAAAATTAATGTACTTTATTTTATCATTGTATAAGCTGCTAGATCAAGCATATTCCATTTTGACTAGTTTTCAATGAGAATCAAATTCTCCACATAATTTTATATATCCAGGAATTAGGCTTTTCCACAAGCTAGTTCCAGCTTTTTATATTTAAAGCATTTCTTTTTTCTTCCATGACCTGCGTCCTTCTGATATCATAAGTCAAGTTAATATTACAATGTGGCCAATGGCCCTGTATCTTTGATTGAGACCCCAGATGAGCTGGTGGAGTGGATAGTAAGAGTATTCCCGATAGCTATTTCTACCTTGAGAGGGCTAGAAAAAAAGTAATTATGCATCAAAGGAACTGAGAAACACACAAGTAACTCACTGAACCCAAAGCAAGTTTATAGGCAACTGAACTTTCTCTTCAGCCAAATCCCCAAAGTGCCAATCCATCACTGCCTGGCATAGAGGGAGGTGTGACTGGGTGAGATCAGAGTCAAAACAGTCCCAGCAGTTATAACTGATATGGTGACAGTGGTTTAATTTGACAGTTTACAAAAATGTATGACTATGGGAATGCATTACTTGAGCTCCTCCCCCTGGAAGGAATACATACAAGTGTGGGAGAAGGGTAAAGCTCCATTAGCTTTATGGTGAACCTGTGTCCCATTCTGTGGTTAAAACCATAAGCTTTGAGGTTAGACACTCAAGGTTTCAGTTCCTTACTACTTATGTGATATTCAGTAATTCACGAAGCCAATCTAAGCCTCAGTGTCCTCACTTATAAAATGGATATGATAAAACTTGGCCAAGTGCAGTGGTTCATGCCTGCAATCCCGGCACTTCGGGAGGCCAAGGCAGGTGGATAACCTGAGGTCGAGAGTTTGAGACCAGCCTGGCCAACATGGCAAAACCCCATCTCTACTAAAAATACAAAAAAATAGCCAGGCGTGGTGGCAGGCGCCTGTAATCCCAGCTACTCAGGAGGCTGAGGCAGGAGAATCACTTGAACCTGAGAGACGGAGGCTGCAGTGAGCCGAGATTGTGCCACTGCACTCCAGCCTGGGAGACAGAGCAAGACTCGGTCTCAAAAATGAAATAAAATAAAATAAATAAAATTGATATGATAAAACTTGCCTTATATGATTGTTGTAGAGTTTAAATAAAAATTTATGTATGCAAAATTCATATTCTAAGCACTCAAGAATAGATAACTAAGTTTATTAAGGTAGTAAGTGCTCAGAATTTGTCACCCTTTATAAGATAACCAAATACTCTGCACCATTACTTAAAATAAACCTTTGGTTTCTAACACCTACAATTCTACACCAGTTTATTTATCTTAATCTCCTATCCAAAAACACACTTACCCGTCTCTCATTTTCTAATTCAAAGCCTTTATGTCATTCAAGACTCAGCTGAGACCTCATCTGTTTTTTCTAGTATTTCATATTTTTCAACACTTGTTTCTGGGTCCATTCTCTGAAGGTCTATAGCAACATTATCCAAAAGAAATAGAATATGAGCCACATGTGTAATTTTTAATTTTATGTAGCCAGGTTAAAAAATTAAAGCCAAGTGAAATTAATCTTATTAATAGTTTTATTTAACCCAATATATCCAAAATATTCTTTCAATGTGTAATCAACATTTTAAAATTACTAATGAGATATTTTACATTCCCAGTCCATACTAAGTATTTGAACACTGTGGGTGTATTTGACACATACAACACTTTAAATTCACAATAACCACATTTCAAGGGCTCAATAGCGATGTGTCTAGTGGCAGTCATACTGTACAGCACATGTCTATAGCATGAATAGTTTCTATCATACTATTTAATCAGCTTTCAGTAAAGGTTTGCTGATCCATAGTTTGGATGCATTTAGTCATCAAAAAAGGAAAATGCAGCAGGGAGTGTGATTTTCTTTCACATATGCTACTTTTAGTCCTGGGTGAGTAGTGTTTATCCCAGAATGAAAACTCTTGAGTATGTGGAATAATGCCAGTTGCAGACTAGTATTAATATATCTGCTCTGGCATTCTTGTGAATAATACAAGAGTTAAGCTAAAACAAGGAGATTTGCATGTGGTAATGCCTTGCTTATAGAATAAACCATCAGACTAAGGTGCTTCTAGGTATGAATGGAGACCAGTATAATCTTACCACCACATCTAAAAGTGGGGCTCCAGTTTTAAAATGTTTACTTCCCAGTAATCAAAAATTAACTTGACTCTTGATTCACAACTGTCTTGTTAAAGTAGAGGTTGCTTTCAAAACCCAACCAGGGAAGTCATACCCAAGGCATATCACATCTTGTGTGCTACAAAATACCCAGGTCTTTCTACAAACCTTTGAAACTCTGACATGACGAGTAATGTATCATTTTTCTACCCTGAATATTTTTCAAAGTTTAGATACTAATCAAGTCACATGGCATAAATATACAAGACTTTCAGACCATATAAACCCACATTGCATTAATATTCCAGATTCAAGTAGACAGTGGATTTCCAAACATGGTTTTTGTTTCTTATAGGCATGTAAGAAAACATAGTTTACAATATGGAAAATTTCCAAGGTACATTGAAAAGAGCAGAAATTTTTAAAATGTATGACTCATCCAGTGAGTCACTGAATGTTCGAGGAAAATTTATCTTGGTGTTCTATAGTTATTTAGCTGTTTTTAAAAAAAAAAAAAGTTGAAATATATTCTGATTATCAGACTGACAACAGGCAATACTTTTCATATTATATTACGTTATTTGACTGAAAATGTGTTTCATCTTATTTCTTTTCCAGTATGTACTAAAGTACAACATTCAAAAAGCTCACTAATGTCTGTTCTTGTATTGAAAAACTACTTCCCAAACATATTCCCCTCAAACATATCCCACAAAATACATTCACAAGCACAAGTAAAGGCAACTTCAATTACTTCTCAATGTGGGATCATTTTATTTTTTAATTTTTAGCTTTCTTATCAAAATCCTAACGAAAGACTTGAGCAAATTCTATTTCCTCCATCAAACCTTCTTGAGCAGAGACTCCTCTTCTTTCTCTGAATTCCTGTGTGCACACAAATTTGGCATCCATTGTAATCTTCCCTTTGTTATGCTTACTTTTCTATGTACCTAAATCCTAGCTCTACAATACAATTCTAAGTTTCTTGAAGCCATAGGCCATGTCTTACTCATCTCCTGTGGCTCTCAGCAGAGCCTTGGATAGAATAAACATTAAATAAATGTGCTAGAAATCATGACGATTTTGATCGTAGTTTACAGGAATATCGTTCAGCAGACCAATGACATGATATAGCCATGTCAGCCATTATGAATGCACAGGAATATTTTCATATTTCTATCGTTTCCAATTCCACTTTTTGGCCATCTTTTTTAATAAAAGTGCTTAGTGTCTCATCGGCATTTTCATTCCAAAAACTCAAGTTGAATTTGAATTAAAATGAAACCCTAAAATGTCTAATTATATTCTAGCATCAAACAAAGCCTTTTCTCCCTTACAGTTATATTTTAAATGTTTTTTAGTGTCTAACCATAGTTAAGATTCCAGTTTACAAATATACATCTACTGTGGGGTTTTGTTCTTTTTTGTTGTTTTTTTTTGTTTTGTTTTGTTTTTTACAAATTTAATAATATCCTAAAGCCTAATTTTGTGTATTGGATTCATTTAAAATGTGGTTGCTACTCAACAATTTTGGAGGAAAGTATATTACATCAGATGTAACATTTAAACTAAATCCAGAAGTTAAAACTCTCTATAAATAAGAGAAACAGAAAGACGACCAAATAAGAAGCATGAAAGCCCAAGGAGGAAGTTAACGTGCAGCACAAAGTCTTTTGGCCTCATGAGCACTGCGCCCAATGGATTCAGCGGCAAGAAAATGAAGCATCTGGCACGCAGAGGGGTGGAAGTGCAAGTGTGTGGGCTTACTGATGCCAGACTACCCAAGTGACTCAAGAGTAAGAGGCCATTGATGAGAAGAAGGTTTGGATTAGCTGTGGCCTTGAAGTTACCCCTGGAAACGGAGTAGCACTCAGTTGTGAGAGGTGCATTAACCTCTTCAGACCACTAGGGTTCAAAGTGTTCCATAAGGGGTAATTTATTAAATGGGTCCTAATTGCTTGGTAATGTATCTTCCAAAAGTCACTTCTCTGTGCTATGATTAGGCCTGGGACTTGCCAAGTGCTGTCATTCTCTTTGTAGCTCCATAATGGAACTCTAGGATGTGGGAAGCTGATCCATTGGACAGCTATAGATCTAATCCAGGTTCAGAATCCTACCAGCGAAGCCAGACAACCTTCATTTAACCCTCCGGTGTGTAAACACCGAAACACACAATTGATACACCTTGTTTTGAGTGCCTTTTACTAAGTACATATACATTTCAATAGAATGTGGGTAACTGGTGTTATTCCTTTGAAAAATAGCACATTTTTAAGATTTGTGAATTATCCCTTTCATTAAATTCTTTCTTAAAACTGTAGAAATAAGCATGCCATTCTGTTTTCACTACCCACAACGAATTTTCTCTTGGCCTTTTTTGTTTCATACGGAGGACAATCAGCATGATTTTCTGATTGGCTCCCAACACAAAACAGAGTGCATTCTATGGGTCATCCACTTGGTATCACTGATTCCCACGAGGACTACTTAGGCACTGGTTTTGTTAATTAACAAGGCCAGCAGAGGGAGTGAGAGAGCATTGCTACAAAAATGAAATCAAAATGTAAAATAATAATAACAATCATATGTAGAAAATCTGACATTTAAACTACAGAGGATTATACAGCGTAATCTAAATATGGAAGCAACCTTCATCATATAGGTAACAGACTAGAATCAAAGAAACAGGACTTCTAGTCACTATTATAGTTTTATGATGTTTATGAACCAGCCAAAGGTAGCTATGCCTCATTAAAGTCTTGAAAATGGCCACCACAGTACCCTCCATTAAGATAGGAAAGGTTTTTGCCCTCTGTGAGAGAAAGTGATTACGTAAAGAATGGGAATTATTGGCATAAGTATAGAGCTGACATAATTTCTGTCTTTCAGGGCTTTAGGTCATTTCTTAGTTTTGACCACAAGTGAAAAACACCTGGTTAGTATTCCCCCATTCCCTAAGAACGTCAGTTTGATTAGATCATGAAGTTAGACACATATCTTATTAACATGAATAAATAATCATGAGGCTACAAACTAGTGTAGGGGAATGTCTTTTTATCTGAAAGATATTATGTATTCTAATCTCATATTTTACAACTCCTACTTGCAGACCATGTAAAGAAGTTACATATTTTCCAAAAAGATTTTCACACAAAATGTTGCAGTGGAGTCCTGTTCAAATCCATCACTCAATGGCTCACGGTTATTTAGAATTTCAGTTTCATTCTTAAGGGAATGTGCTGTAGTTGTGTTTTCCAGATATCTTCAATAGCGTTTCTTACCAGATAATTTGTGTGGACCCCATAACCAGTTTCCCACAAGGCGGCTTTAAGAAAATGATCTTCAAAACCAACCAGGCTTTACACCATACTGAATTAAGTAAAACCTTTCTTTGTTTTACAAGTTTCAGATAATCTTGAAGACAGTGCAACTTGCCTGGAAGTTTAGCAGAAAAAATAGTTTGGAAAGTAAATATTCAGTTCTGCTTTCTCCAGTAGATGTCACTTTCTGTACATAGGATATCAAGATATATAAGATGCACAGTATCCCTTACAATGATGGCAAAAAAAAAAAAAACAACTTTGTGCTCCAGCCATATGTAACAGTTTTTAAGCTATCAATGGTATTTCTAGTGTTTGGAACCACAAGGAATCATAAGGCAAAATGAATGCTATTAAATAACCATCTTACATATTTCTGTGTAGCTTTGGCAATGGCCCTTAAGTGTAACATACAATACAATATCGCTAATGCCTTTTCAATAGTTAAAGAAAACTAAGTATTACTCTAAATTGCAGCATAAAATTGATTTTCCAAAAAACAAACATGATTTCTGAGTAAATAAGTAGTTATTAACGATAGACTACCAAGAACGATATTAACGATATTACCAAGTTATTAACGATACTTACCAAGAACCTAATTAAATATGAGTTGAGTTAACCTATTATTATTTCATGTGTCATTCTTCCTGGGTCCTCTTTATCATTTTGATACTCACATCATCTTCATGTGCCTGAAGAAAAAATAGGATTCTCTGAAGTATCTCACTATATACAAGGGAACGTAGAATAAGAAAGAGAGAGAAAAGACAGAAAGATGAAAGAAAGAAAAAAAGAAAGAAGAAAGAGAGAAGAAAAGAGAGAAAGAAAGAAGAAACGAGAAAGAGAAAGAAAGAAAAGAAAAAGAAAGAAAGAGAAAGAGTTATAAATCTTACATTGCATTGTTTATAGCATCCACATGTCCAAGAGTAAAAATCAAATGATGGAAGAATATTAATAGTGAGAATTAGATTAATTCTTCTTAAAATACTTTTCAGAATGCTCTTTGCATTACTAAACATAAACCTCATTATGCTGTTCTATTTGTATTCCAATGTAGTTAAATTTTATATTTGAGTTGTTTTAATAGATGACTTTGAAATGACAGAGGAGAGCACATTTTTGTTTCTTATTGATCCAATCAAGATTTTGCTTGTAGCTACTATAACTTGAAATAATAGGTAAGGTTACAGAAGCTTTTTAAAATGTTGATGTCTGGGTCACATCTGATTCAGTGGTTGCATTGACAAATGTGATTTGATAATTGCCAAATTAAGCTCAAGAGAAAATTAGTTAAACAACTACTTTTATTTTCAGATGCTTCAGACAAAAGATATGAAGTTTGGTAGCAAATAATGATAGGGTGCTAGAACAAAAATTCCCAGAGAAGGCAAAATGGGCATATGGCTTTTAGAAAACAAAAGAATCTATCTGGTCATCAAAATAAACAACATCTAAATGATCTCTCTAGGTTTTAAATATTTTGTGAAAAGAGTAAACCTAAAGCGCTTGATTCTTATCTGAGTAGAGATTTCCTGACATGTTAACTGGGAAGTTCTGCTACCATTCTTGTGTATACTTTGTTAAAAACAAAGAGATTATGAGGGTTTGGGTAATAAAGGGATTTAGAGGCTTCACCTTTAGGCTACCGATTCCACTCCATTTCAGTTTTAAGAGAACTAAAGTCATGAATGTACCCAGGACATGTAGTTTACTTTTAATTCAGCATGAGTTAGGATCCCACTTTATAACAAACCCTAGGACGTTTTTTTCAACTATTCAGAGCAAATAGGGTTGACAAAAGAGAAACAAAGATTGAACAGGAAGGATAGAAATAAACACAGAGTAATGCTCAGTAAAAGCTGAATTCCTGAGGAAATAGACACCACTGGTGTCTCTCCTGAACATTTTCAAGGACAGAGTCGGCTCTTTACCATTCTGGGTCTTATTACTAGTCTTGATCGATAAATAAACAGTAATCGGTAATTCTGACAGAAAATGATGCAGTAATAATTTTGAAATTAAGGACAACTGGTTCACGTCACATGGCTGAATGACAGTGCTCTGATTTGAACTCTGGAAAGAGCCATGCAAAGCACACCCCACAATGCTAGTTGTCAGCAGTCTTTCCCTGTTTCAAACAGAAGACAGGGTCCTCATATGTCTAAACAGCCCCACTCAGGTCCTTGCCTGAAGGAGCTGCAATTCCTTAGCACCGTATTTAGGTCTTTCTTCTGTTTTTCTACTTCAGTTTTCCCATAGTATTTAATACTTTATTTGTTTAATAGATTGGAACAGAAAACCCAAGACACTTTGAAGAACAGCCAATTGCTTAGTTGCATAGCCCCAGTAACCCTAAACGATGGCAGCAGTGTCATTATTTCTTTTAAATAATTATATCATTACCTTTACTTGTACCATGTCTTACAATTATCTGCTTTAAATAATTTTATCAAATATTAAACGGACACAAACTATTTGTAGCTTACATGCAACAACACGAGTAAGTAAATAAATAAGATGTACATCTGTGTATCCCATATCCAACTTAAGATATGAAACGCTACCAGTAACTTTGGAACCCTGAACCCCTCTGCAATCCATCCTTCTTCCCTCTCTTCCTGCATAGATACGATTATCCTGAATTTTGTGTTCATCAGTCCCTTTCTTTTCTCTCCTTTCGTAAATGAAAAAAAAAAAAAGGCTTCATAGGAATTTTGAGTACTATTTGTTTAGAAGAATACAATAAAACATTTGAGAAAATTGAGGCATATAAGCAATATTGATCAATTAAAAATGTTTCTGTTTTAATGTCTATTCAATCAACATTGAATAAATATTCTCTACATTCCAAAGTGGCCATTAGCCCCAGTCACCATCAATAAATGATGGAATCCAATTCTGTAGTTACTATCCGTATTATTAGCATTCAATTACAAAAATACCAGTATTTTGTGAAGAAAAAAATATTTTTACCTACTTGTATCAATAAAATTCTCTTTGATGCTCTACACATAAATTGCACTTTTAATAGATAATATTTTCAACTCATATAGTAAAATATTTTGGATCCCAGGAAGGATTTCTAAGAAAATGTGTTATATCTCCTTTTCTGGAGTTTTGTTTTTTTAAAAAAACACTTTTTTTTTTAAACTTACAAGCTTTCTGTGACCCCTTACCCAAAGATAGGATCAATATCTAGATAGCAGATTATGAAGCTTCTTAGTATATTATTAAGGGAAAGATCTCTCAAATTACTGAGCCCCTCCACCAGCCATGTCTCAAAGATCTGAAGATGAGGAAGTCCTACAGGAGGAGTGGAGCGTGTGTCCCGGGGTCTTTGGTGAGGAGGAACTGGAGAATAAGAGAAAGAATGAGCCCAGGGAATGGATCCCTGAGGCATCCTGTCCCTTTCATCCTCCTCCTCCTTTTTCTGCATTCCAGAGTGGCCATCAGCCCCAGTCACCACCAATAAACGATGGAATCCAATTCTGTAGGTACTCAGCAGCAAATAACTGCAAGTATGTACCTGCTTTGTTTTCTTCTCCAGGACATCGCCCCTTGACAGATTCAATCTCTGTATCTTGTACCAACACTGTTGACCCTGGAGTCAACTTTTTAAAATTTAAGATGAGGGCATTCCTTCAGCACTTAGGAGTGTCTAAATCAGAATTTAGCAACCAAGTATAATAGCTTTTGATTATTTTAAATAAAATATTATATGATAACTCAGATTTTAGAGTGTTCTAAATTTACGTATATTATCAGTATGGGTGTTTTTGAATTCTGTTTAAAGTTACTAAGGAACATTCCATGCCTGGACCCTAAAATAGGAAAAATGAGATATTTAAGTCTTTGGTTGTAAGAATTGTGAATAAGACCCTTGATAGATTGATTACCTAATGGCAAGTGTGACAAATGTGACAACAGATTTAAGAATAACATTACCACTTCAGTAAAAAATAAACATGACTATTACTAATGATTAATTTATTTAATATTTTAATAACGTTGGAGGCACCAAAGGTGTTGAAAATTAATACCAGATTGAAAGTTTGTGTAATAATTTGTCACAATACCACTTCCATATCTTCTATTTAGTGTATTTCAGAAATATTTTCAACTTCTTATTCTTTATCTTACTGTCACATTCATTCTCTCCTTTCTTTTTCATAGCTATATTCCAAATTAAGTCCTCAGATTATCTTTTGCTTAACCTGGTCTCCCCATCTTCAAAGTTTGCCCTTCAGTTAATTTTGCCTAATATTACCAGAGTAAGCTTTGTAAATCCAAGTTTTTCTTCTTTTGCTTCTCATTTGATGAGTTCCAATTTTTCAGGGACGTAATTCTAAACTTTTTATTATGGTATTTAAGTAATTAATACCATACTTAACTTCTGCCTAATTTTCCAGGCTTCTTCCCAACTACTGCAAAATCTCTACTATTTCTGTATCTAATATGTAATCATTCTCACATGCCATAAAATCCCCATCATCTTCATGCTGGACCTTGCCCTTACCCCTTGCCCCTTGTATATTTTTGCCGGCTGAAATCCCACTCCTCCAAACCAAAGTGATTTTATGGGCAAACTGATTTTATGTGCAATCATTGAATTAATCCCAAGCCCTTAGAGCTCCCAAAGCACTTTGGTTCACACTTATAATACAGCACTAATCATGTACTGCCTCATATTTTAATTATGAAAGATATAGGTTTTATTGACTCCCATGCTCCCTGGATGGGGTTCGTACCTGATACCCCCTTAACATGTAGAAGAGCATACAATCAGCATGGTATTTGTTGTGTTTAATTGAGTATATATAGCAAGAAAAGAATACCACTGTCATGTTTTATCAAGGTCTTGGGAAAATATACTGAGTATTATTGTTTGTACAAATAATTTATTATAAATTAAATTATCTTTATAGGCATGATGGTGCATGACTGTCGTCCCAGCTACTTGGGAGGTTGAAATGAGAGAATCACTTGAGTTCAGACAGTCAAGGCTGCAGTGAGCAGTGATTGTGCCACTGCATTCCAGCCTGGGAGACAAAGGAAGATCCTGTTTCAAAACCAAAAAACAAACAAATAAACAAACAAAAAACCACACACACACAAAAATTCAAATAAGATTAAAACCCAGCCCCTGCCTTCTAAAAGCTCAAAACCTAACAAGGGAGATGGGCACCCAAATACTATAAACTATAATACAGTGGCATAGTATTCTTTAAAAGGTTACAACAAAATGCCCTGAAATCACAAAGGAGGGAGAAACTAATTTTGAAGAAAGGAGGTAGTAAGAGGGTATGAATCATGCTAGGATCTCTGAAGTTGACTTTGAAAGAGAAGTAGCTCTTGACCAAATGATGAAAAAGCCATGCCTGATATAAGCCACATAGGCAATGCATCCATCAACAACATTCAAGGGCATCGTTCAGTTAAACTCCAACACAATGGTGCCCCCGGGATTGTGTAGCATTGTGGCCCAGGGAAAGAGCAGGCCTGGCTGAGAGGTGCCCATACCATGTTCAGCAGTTGTCTTGACATCACATATAAGCTCAGTTAAAATTGTACTAAGATCTTACCTTCCAGTTTGTGTTTTCTAGCCCTCCTTTCTATAAGGTTTAGGAATTCTTTTACAACCTCTATTTAAAAGGAGAAGCCAAGAATATGACAATTCTGTTCACTCCAATATTCTCTAGCATAGTTACAAAACAAAATGGGTTACAGATTAGAATTATCAAAGCAAGATACATCTTAGCAATTTTTTAAATTTAATGTTTGTCAAACTTTTTAAGTCATTTTCCTTTCCTCAAATTAAATTTTGCGAAGATCATATGCAAACCAGAGAAAAAAGTAAATGGTCTTTTTCCCATCAAGACTTCTGCTGGTTCCTTGCAGCCCTAAGGATTCAGAGGCACAGTTTGAAAATTGCCAGTTCTAGACTAGCTTTCTCTTTTATAATTGAAGAAACAACAATCCAAAGAATTTGAAGTACCTTATGCAAGTTCATAGTAGCAGTTAGTGGCAGAACAGAAAATAGAAGCTCCTTAACTGTCATTCCACTGTTCTGTCAAGATAAAATTAATTCTATTTACATAGCAAAATGAGCATGAGGTCCAAGGGTCTCCCAAGGTGACATTTAGGATGGAGAGAGAGTGTTTCTTTATCATAAGACTTCATTGGAATTCAGTATTTCATTGTTAAGTAATTCAGAATCAATGGTAAGCCTTTCATGTTATTCTATCTTTCTTTCATTTTGATATTGAATTACCAAAAATGACAGCTCCTAGATTCTTTAACTTCTTGATCCAAGACAATGGGGGTGGTTAAAGAAATTGATCCCAGTGATGGCCTTGACTAATCAGGCACTTTCTTGCTCTAGAAATCAAAATTCAGTGTAAAAATCTCCCTCAGTTTAAAACGGGAGAAGAAAATCTGAAATGACTTGTCTCTTATCTCTGTAGATTGTAAGGATGGAGAATAATAATGTTTAGATTCCTTGGCTAGTTCAACATGTTATGTTTTAATTGGCAGATTAAGTGATTTTTAAAAAACGTATATTTGGCTGGGCACAATGACTCATGCTTGTAATCCCAGCACTTTGCAAGGCCGAGGCAGGTGGATCACCTGAGGTCAGGAGTTTGACACCAGCCTGGCCCACATGGTGAAACCGTGTCTCTACTAAAAATATAAAAATTAGCCGGGCATGATGGTGCACGCCCGTAATCCTAGCTACTCGGAAGACTGAGGCAGGAGAATCGCTTGAACCCTGGGAGGAGGAGGTTGCAGTGAGCCGAGATCATACCACTGTACTCTAGCCTGGGACAGAGGGAGACTCCGTCTAAAAAAAAAAAAAACCAAAAACCAAAAAACAAACAAATATATTCACACACACATACATAGAAAGACTCAATCAAAATCATCAAGTATATAGCTGTTGTAAATTATCCTCCTTGTCAAGAAAGTTTAGTAACTACGACTTAATGGAAATAAATTTAGTTAGAGGGAAAAAAAATAGTGTTTACCAATATATACCCCTACAACTGGTAATCATTAAATCAAATATTGTGGCTAATCAATTAATAACATAAATTAAGTTTGGATAACTTAAATAGTCTGATACTATATCATGACAAAGCATTTATTGAAAGGAATAATGGAAATACTCATTAAGATCAAATGAGTTAATAACTTTTGAAAGTCAAGAAATTTTTAGCTATAGGACAAATATAACAATATCTGGCTTACAAATATAATGCTAAATGTGCCCTGAATCAATGCTGACATCACATAAAGACCTTAAAAGAAATATCAAGGCCATAGCTTTTGGAATTCATGGATATTCTTGATTACTAACCATACAGAAGTCATCTTAGCTTCTTTCGTAGTGGAGTAGGAAATTGGCAACAGGACCGAGGGCTCTCTTTCTGGTTATGCCTCATCGGCATTTCAACTTCCCAAATCTAAATGTCTGTTGTGAAGCATGGTCTAGCCAGAAGATATAGATTAATTTTCTAAACAGACCACAATTCCCCAGACTCTTCCAAAAATTAGTGCTACTGTATGCCATGATTTTCATGTGATGTCACTAGCTTCAGTCATCAAAAAGAGCAGACAGAACGCAGTAAAGAGGCTTGCAGAGTAGTGTCTTGAAGAAATACATCATAACTTAAAGATAGTAACCCAAATATAAACTTGTGAGAAAAAATCAGTTGGAAATCTTTAAGGTAAGTCCTAAACAAGTTTTTGATCTGTAAGTCCTATCATTTCAAACAACTCTTCTCATGCACACACACACATACACCAAAAAGCCACTGGTACAAAAAAAGAAAGATCTGTATCAAATTAATAGTTACTTGCTGAACAAAAATAAAAATGTTTTTTATTTAAATTACAAGGTTACCTATAAGTTAATAGGTTGGTGCAAAGTTGCAGTTTTTGCCATTAAAAGTAATGGCTATACATCTCTAATCATTCCAAAGTATTTTTACAAATTGTTCTTATACTTTGAATTCATCTGCTCCCTGCCAAATAGGAAAACAACCACTAGACAGTATGCTCTACAACTGAAGTTATTTTACTATGAAGAGATTTAAAGTTGACCAGCCTCTAAAGTTATGTATGCTAGATGCTAATCTTCATTTTGGAAAGCAACTCTACAGAAGTCATTGCATGCTGAATTGTTTAGCAGAGCAAGCAAGTGCTCTTCAGGCATAGGCCTGACACTCTGTCTCTGAAAGGAAAACTCTGTCTTGGTGAGGGAATATGATGTCCAACCACTTTCTACCTGGCTGGGCTCCAAGTGCATGACGAATTGCAAAAATACAATATACAAAAGGAATATTTATGTGTCTTCCTCCTTCATCAGATACACAGTATTTTTTCTCCCATGTCACAAAACTTGTAACCGCAATTTACAAGTATATGCACAAACGGCTATTGATTTAACGATGCATTTCTTTGATGTCCCTTGCCTTAACCTCATTTATAAAGCTGTTTTGCATTATTTCAAACTGTCAATGATTTGTGACTCATGAATATTCAAATCTAATTTGCACTTACCTTTTTGGTATGCATGCTTACTTGCAATATGTCTCTACATTTGCCCTTTTGTTTTGTATTTATTTGTGGATTATTTTATTGAAATAATACTCTTTTAAAAGCATATTAAGTCTATTTTAAAACAACAGGAGTGGTTGATGATTGACTCTTCTTGGTCTCAGTGCACTGTCTCTGTATTTTGCTGCTTAGCAAGTTCAGTCATTCTGTAAACATGTCTCTAGTATTAAAAATAATCATCCTTTTGCTAATAGATGTCAGTGTCAGTGGGACAGATTTAGTTTGCTCAGCTATATGTCTCTAGGAAAGAGTCAAGAAGTTTTAAATGAACTTGAGCCTTACACAAGAAAAAGAAAAAAAGGAAAGGATTATTTCTGGTGGAAAAACAAAAAGTTCATGCAGAATTGAGCCCTTCATGTCAGTGTGGATCAACTTTTCCACTTATATTGTGGAATGCCAGAAATGAAACCTAATTCTCTCAAGCACTAAAAAACCCTTTTAGATGTCTTTCAGATGATGATAGCTAAAGGAGACACCCAGGACTTTGTGGATTGCAGGCATGTCACTAGTGATTGAAGCTCCAAAACAGCAGAGCAGGGAGCCACCTGCCTATAGAATGGGTTTCTTGCAAAACCTGTTCAGAGACAAATGAAAAGTGTTGTTTAAAAAAAAAAAAAATAGAGCAAAGCACACTGCTTTTGTAATTGATTTCTGGACTCAACTGCGATTTCCGAGAAAATCCGAACAATTATATGCCCTACTTTGACAAAAAAAATTTTCGTATATTTCTGTTTCATGCCAGTAGCTAAAATAGAAAAATACTTCATGGCATTTACAATACAATAGTTGCAGATTTCCTTACTTTTCATCATGCTCAATTTTTAAACTTTAAGCTGTAAAGAAATCACTGTCACCTATTCCCTTCCATTGCATGATAAAGTTGTCCCAAAATTTACTAAATGATTCTACACAAAAAATAAACACAGGTCCCAGTTCATCCCATCTAGTCAACAACATGTTTCTTTTTACAGATTTCTCGTTATAGCTCAATTGTACATATTCCATCAGGTGATATGATCTCCGTCCAAATGCTACTAAATTGCTATCTAATCTTTTGTAGTATTTTTTTATTTAGAAAGCAAATATTTTTATTTTTTATTTTAAACAAAAATGTTTTGCTGTCATATTTTATTATTTACGTGTGTTTAAACAAACATACTTTGTCTAAAAGAGTTCATGTTTTCCCAAATTTATCATTATCTTCATGACTGTTGATATCATTATTATTTCCTCAATTGTAAAAACCAAATAGCACAGATTCACTGGGTCCCATAGTATGCTACCCAAAGCTATCGATTCCATAAACCCCTTTACAGGATGCTATTTTTATGCATATAACTAACCCGTTTGTTACATGCTGATTTTTGACCCATGAATCAGAGGACTCCTCCCTGGGAGACAGAAAACTCTTAGGAACAAGGATTTTAGCATTATGTTCCTTAATTGTACTACTAACTTGCTTTGTAAACTATAGTAAATTGCCTGAATCTCTAAAAGTCTTAATTTCCTCATCTAGGAAACAGGGATATCCCAATAATAATGATTGTGCCTACTTCATATTGTTATGAGAATTAAATGAGATTATTCAAATGCAATGCTGAGCATACTAGCTGGCAGTTAGACAATACTCAATATGGAGCTGCTATTTCCATAGCCCAATTTTTGCCAGAGTTGTACCTAGTTTCTCGTCAATTATATTTTAAAGTAAGCAAACTTTGTCTTCTCAAAATCTATCGCATATTTCCCCTACTCTATATCAGCATAACAGCTAAAGCATTTGCTCCCAACTCCAGGGCTAGGTCCTTTCTCTAATCAATGACTGGCTCAGGATCCATGATTAAGCCTTCCAAAAAGTCATTCAAATGATGTATGAGGGAAAGTTTGCTGGGGTCTTCTCAATTTTTTTTTTCACACATCTTCCCACAACAGCATCCAGAGAAAGAGAAACAGGCACTCTTCCTCTCAGTGTGGTTGTGGGAAGATAAGAGGCTCAGAGCTGCTGCAGCCATCTGGCTGCCAGCCTGAGGATAAAGCTGATACACATAAGATGGCAGAGCCAAGAAAATTGAAGGGAATGAGAGATGGAGCTTGCCCCACCTCTTGCCAATGGCATAACTTTATTCCCTTATTGCTTAAGCCACTTAGAATTGGGTTTTCTGTTACTTGCAGCCAAAAACATTCTAACTGATTCAGGGAGGCAGCCTAAAGAGCAGTCCAGTGCCTGAGTTTACAGGAGCATATAAACATGTTGTAACTCCTCCTGCCTTTTCTAAGTCAGTAGCCCAGCCACATCTCCACAATGTGTCTGTCTTTCTGAAAATAGAAAAAAGATTCAGAGCACATCTTCCAAGATTGCTCCAGTCTCCTAAATAACCAGCAGCTCTTTTTGCTTTTTTTTTTGAGACGGAGTCTCGCTTTGTTGCCCAGGCTGGAGTGCAATGGCGTGATCTCGGCTCACCACAACCTCCACTTCCCGGGTACAAGCGACTCTCCTGCCTCAGCCTCCCAAGTAGCTGAGATTACAGGCATGTGCCACCATGCCAGGCTAATTTTTTGTATTTTTAGTAGAGACGGGGTTTCTCCATGTTGGTCAGGCTGGTCTTGAACTCCCGACCTCAGGTGATCCACCCACCTCGGCCTCCTAAAGTGCTGGGATTACAGGCGTGAGCCACTGCGCCCGGCCATCTCTTTTTGCTTTTGTAGAAACAGAATTCAAAGCAAGGGTGCCACCCTTGTCTTGCTTTTGTAACCTCATTTCAGATCCACAGGTTACAGAATGTTAGTGCTCAAAATGTACTCTGAATTTTACATTCTTCACCTCCTGGAAAATCACAACCTAAAGTAGAATGGCAACACATGCATCTAATCCAATGGCACGCATCTAAGTAAAACTTATTTTATGATTTGGTTTACGATTTTTTGTTCCTATTTCTAGCTGACCAGTTTAATTCGATATACATAAACTAAAAATAAGCTGGTGTCCTTAAGCTTCATTTTTGTATCTATATAAGGACAAATCTAGTTTGATTTATCTCTTAGGAACCTGAATAATAGGTTGTATGATCAAAAGAAGCAATTCTTAGCTAAAAATCTAAGAATGCACTTTTCATGGTCCCAAATCAGTTTGGTCTTTCTCTACCCCCCTTCCCACCCCATCTGCCTCCAGCTATCCTTGATTTAATCTTAACAGGAGCTCTCAGGATTGTAGTTCTAGTGTTCCTTTGAATAAGCAGTGAGAAAAGAAGCCAGGTTATTATGTATTGCCCTATAATATATAGAACCACAGATCTGGAGACATCTTTAGATATTATCTAAAGAACCAGCCACAGATAATGCCAGAGACATGCCTAGGGTCACACTGCTTGGAAGCCAGTCATCTGACTCCCTAGACAGCATCACTGCCACTACGCCACTAGGCCTCTCAGGCAAAGTGACTCTTAAAAGATGTATGGGTAAATAAATTGCTAAATTTAACCTGTGGGGTGGCCCTTTGTTGCTTAACTTATTTTCGTGAGAATCTAACTATATCATATCTCAGCTTTATGGTTATTTTTAAAAACTATTTTATGTATTTTAAGATATGGAAGGTCAACTCACCACCTATTTTGCTGAAGATTTCTTTACAGCATGAAAAAATATGTCCTTTTTGGTGTTTCTGAAAATTGGAATAGAGTAGCAAAAACATGTGGTTTCCTTATTGGTCCTCCTATAGTGAGACTTGATCAACTGTTGCTGAGGGCCATTGTGGCTGTGGTCTTGCACTTATTACATGGAGGACATTCACAGCCCACTGAAGGAGGAGCCCCTCTATCCATCCTGCAGTCCAACAAATATCAATACTCGAAACCAACAATGGAGACACCGTGGCTAGGTATAAATCTATAGATTTTTTATAGAAGATTTTCAAAAATCTAGAACCACATCAGTAATTTTTTTCAGATTCCTACCTCAATTTTAGTGGTACCTTAAAAATTATTTTTAATGGCTTAATTTTTCTATCTCTAAAATGAAAATAATTATATTGGTCATATATTTCCAAATGCTGCTACCAGTACCAAAAAGACCATATATTTCAAATGGCATAAAACACATACTTTTCATGAATGCAAGCTCTGTCAGTCTTACTCATATATGTGAATTTCATAAATCATGGTCACTAAATAATCTCCCTCACACACAGAAACACAGAGTAAAAAACAATAATAACTGATATTTAGAAATCAAGTGATTCAAAGTAAAAATTCTGACTTCCCCACAGTGGATGGGTACCTCTAAGTTAAAAGTTTTTGTTTAATTCACAGTTGAAATCGGATCCTTAAAGAGATTTCATTAGACTTCATTTTCAGAAATATTTCAAAAATAGCTGCAAATCAATCATAAGTGAAAAAAACATCTAGAATCTCTGGGATTATTGACCAACAGGAAAGGGGCAAATGAGATTGTATCCAAGTATCCTTTCCATGACATCTTCTCTCTTCTTTTAGTATTTGTTAGGGCCACCTAAGGATTCAACTTAGGAAGTGTGGAGGAAAAAAAAACACACACACACACAGCAGAATCTAATTTAAATTTATTGCCTACCAGTATGCAACAAGTTTAAAAACTTCAATGACACTGTCTGGGCACGGTGGCTCACGCCTGGAATCCCAGCACTTTGGGAAGCCAAGGTGGGTGGATCACTTGAGCTCAGGAGTCCGAGACCAATTAATTGAATATTAATTATTCAATTAAATAAATTGAAACTGTAGTTAAGAATCTTTTTTTGTAAAAGAAGGTCAATATTATTTTAAAAGTCGACTTTACCTAATTTTTAAGAAACGTAATTTCAATCACATATTAAGTTATCTAGAGAATAAAAATCAATGTTACCAATCAAATGTTACCAATATTAGGCAAAGAAGATTTTTTTTTAATTTAAAGAAAAAAGAAAAATGACTGTTCATTATCTCACATCAATAGAAATTGAAATATCTTAAGCAGATATTATTAACTGAAACCTGGCTGTATAGTATAATAAACTTCAATGTAGCCAAAACCATAAGAACAGTTTAATATTAAAAAGACTATAAATAAAATAACTCACAGTAACAGAGTAAAGGAGAAAAAAATTTATTACACATAGAAAAAGCATTTAACAAAACTTAACACTAAGTTTTTTAAGTTCTTGGTGAACTAGGCATGGGGAGCAAACAGCTTCCTTAATCTGATACAGATTGTCATCAATTAACTGCAGTAAATAACTTTCTTAATGGAGAAAGGCTATAAACGACATTTTCAAATTAATAATAAGATAAGGATGTCCACTATTTAGGAATGCTTTGGTTCAATATTGTCCTGGAGATCTGGTTCCAGATAGAGCAATAAGACCACACCCCACTCCCAAAAACAGAAAGAGAAAAAAAGGAGGGGGCAGGGGAAGGAAGAAAGAAAGGAGAAATGAAAAGGAGGGCCGGGCACAGTGGCTCAAACCCATAATCTCAGCACTTTGGGAGGCCAAGGTGGGTGGATCGCTTGAGCTCAGGAGTTCCAGACCAGCCTGGACAATATGGTGAAAGCTCAGCTCTACAAAAAATAAACAAGATTAGTTGGACGTGGTGGCATGCACCTGTAGTCCCAGCTACTCAGGATGATGAGGTGAGAGGATTACTTGAGCCCACGAGGTCGAGACTAGAGTGAGTAGAAATTGTGCCACTGCACACCAGTCTCAGTGACAGAGCAAGAGTCTGTCTCAAAACAAAAACAAAACAAAAATTTAAAAAAAAAGTGGAAAGAAATAAAGTAACAGGTTTGGAAACGAAGAAATAAAACTGTCATTTTCTGTAGACTATATTATTATCTAATATCTACATTGAAGGCCCAAAGAATTTGTAGATAAATTAATATATGAGACAGGCAGGCTGAAGATACTTGGAAAGCAATGGAGTTGGTGGAGTTGGTACACTGGTTATCCATACAGTGAAATGAAAGGGATTCTTACCTCACTTCTACACACAAAATTCAATTCCCTGTTGGTAAAGAATTAAGTATAAAAAGAAAAGACAATCAAATTTGTTAATAAATTTTATAGAACATTTTTTAAGTTCAGAATGCAAAATAATTGTTATACAAGACACAAAAAGCATAAATCATAAAAGAAAATATTGATAAATTAAATTACAGTAAAATTTAAAACTCCCATGTATCAAAACACATCAAATAAAATTAAAAGTCACAAATTGGAATAAGATATGGAATTCATAAAGTAATTTAAAAACTCAATATAAAAATGGGAGAAATATATAATAAACTGGTATTTCACAAAAGAGGAAATATAAAAGAAAAAGCATATAAGATGCTCAGCCTTATTAGTGATTTAGAAAATGCACGTTAAAAGCCACAGTGGGATACCTTTTTACGCTCACCAGATTGGCGTGGAAAAAAGAAAAAGAAGTAAAACATTACCAAGTGTTAAGAGAAAGGGTTGTAGATCAACAGGATGTCTTCTGTACTACTAGCAAGAATGTAAGTCAGTGCAATCACTCTGGAAAATAATTCACATTATCTTCAAAAGTTGAGCATTTGAATGCCAAAAAATTGGAAAATGTACTCTTATATTGATACTCTAAATCTAGAAAAATCTTTGTACAAGAGCATTAAAAGATACATACCAGAATGTTTATTGCAGAACTCTTTTTAGTAACAACAAAAATGACAACAACCCAGGAGATAAAGACAATTACAAATTACAAAAAATTATAATTACAGGATGGAAAATCGGGCAGACATTTAAAAGAAAAAGAATGAATTATCACAATATACACAAAAAATGAATCTTAAAAATGCAACATTGAATGAAAAAAGGAATCCAGAAAAAGTACCTTGAGTGTAATACTATTTTTACAAAAAACAAAAAGCAAGATGAAGCAATATATTGTTTAGGAATATGTATATATACAATACAAATATAGATGTATATATAGAGAAAGGTTAATATATTAATAATATACATAATATCATTTTATTACATATAATTTCTATTAAGTACATATAGTTCAGGAATGCACACATAGAGAAACTATTAACAAAAAATTCAGGATGGTAGTTACAGTAGGGGGGATAGCCAAAAAACGAAAAGGAAGGAACACATAAGTACAGGCAATGTTTCCCTGCTTAAATTTGGTGGCTAATTTATAAACATTTCTTTTATTATTAAACATTGTAACCTTTAAGTAGGTTATATATATGCTTTTGAATGTAACACATATTTGACGAAAAATAAAAGTAAGAAAATAATAAGTGATCTTTTTCTAATCAGAGTAATGTTATGACTAAGAGGATGGGAAATAACAGATGGAAATAAAAGAAAACTAGAAAAAGCTCATATCGGGCCGGGCGCGGTGGCTCACGCCTGTAATCCCAACACTTTGGGCGGCTGAGGCAGGCGGATCACGAGGTCAGGAGATGGAGACCATCCTGGCTAACACGGTAAAACCCCATCTCTACTAAAAATACAAAAAAACTAGCCAGGCGTGGTGGTGGCGCCTGTAGTTCCAGCTCCTTGAGAGGCTGAGGCAGGAGAATGGCGGGAACCCGGGAGGCGGAGCTTGCAGTGAGCCGAGATCCGGCCACCGCACTCCAGCCTGGGCGGCAGAGCGAGACTCCGTCTCAAAAAAAGAAGAAAAGAAAAGAAAAGAAAAGAAAAAGCTCGTATTAGAAATCCTTTGTTTCGGTACAGCAAGAAGAGAAGTCATCTGACAACAAGAGGAATGAGAGTAATTAGGGGCTACTGAGTGTGTCGTAGAGAAAGGAAGAAAGGAGGAAAGGAAAGGAAAAGTATGGATAGAGAGAAGGACAGTGCGAGAGCAGGGGAGAAGAGAATGAGTTATTGTCAAAGAAATGAGTCTCCACAGAAAGTGGATTGTTTCAGGAGGACAACTGAATTTAGAGCATAGATGTGAACTGCACACACTCAGGGTTTCTTCCCTCAAAAATGGACTCTTCAGCCAGAGGAACCAAAAATGACTGAGGATTAATATGGAGATTGTCATGACTATGTGTATATAGAAAGAGGTTGATATATTAATAATATATACAATATCACTGTATTACATATAATTTATATTAAATATATATAGTTCAGGAATGCACACATAGCAAAACTATTAACCAAAAATTCAGAATTATAGTTACCCTAGGGGAAGAAAGCCAAAAAATGAAAAGGAAGGAACTTTCGTCATGACAAAAAGTTCAAAAGTGAGAGAGGCCTTGGTATGCACACTTAAATATGTTCATATCCTCTGGTCTATTTTCAGGAATCCATTCTAAGAAAATCATCCTGAGTTCTGAAAAACTTTCATACTCAAAGATGCTCATTACAGAATTACATATAAAAATGAAAACTATGTATAAATAAACTTAGCACCCAGTAACAGTGGAATGAAAAAGTAAACCATTTTACTTAATTGATGACATTTATTTAAATAGAGTCAAAAGGAATTTGAATACTTAAGTAGGATGCAAATTGTATGCAAAGTACAATTACAACTACATACAAGAAATTATGCAGAGAAAAAATACACAAAATACACTAAAATTTTGGCAGCAATTGTGTTTGGATACTTTGCTCATTGGTTATTTTTTCCTTTTATCTTTTCTGCATTGCTACATTGTCTTTAGTAAATATGTACTACTTTTAAAACAGGAAAGCAAACTAAAAGATACGTTTATTAATTGTATTAGTTTACAGTTTAATACAGGTATTAAACTGGGTTGAAGATCAAGAAAATCAGGATATGGGCCGGGCGCAGTGGTTCATGCCTGTAATCCCAGCACTTTGGGAGGCCGAGGCGGTGGGATCACGAGATCAGGAGATCGAGACCATCCTGGCTAACATGGTGAAACCCCGTCTCTACTAAAAAATACAAAAAACTAGCCGGGCGAGGTGGTGGG
>NW_012123709.1:3947155-3962568 GCF_000951035.1 Colobus angolensis palliatus
AAAAAAAAAATACAAAAATACAAAAATTTAGCCAGGCGTAGTGGCGGGCGCCTGTAGTCCCAGCTACTCAGGAGGCTGAGGCAGGAAAGTGGTGTGAACCTGGGAAGCGGAGCTTGCAGTGAGCCTAGATCGTGCCACTGCACTCCAGCCTGGGTGACTGAGCAAGACTCCCTCCCAAAAAAAAAAACAAAAACAAAAAAATCAGGATATGACTAATGAATTGGCAACAAATAATCAGGAACCCAGAAAACATAATAAGGGCCACAGGGAAGACAGAATCATTTATATTTAATAGAGGCTAATATAGTGGATTTTAAAAAAAGCAATCTCTACATTTGAGATGTTGAAAGTAGTTTTCAGTTCCACATTGTAGCCATAGATGTGGGTGGCTAAAATGGACATATACTTGTGCATGCACACACACATACGCGCGCGCACACACACACACACAATGTGAGTGGGAATGGATTTTGGGATGTGAGGTGGACAAGAAAACAGTGGACCAAGTGGAGATGATCAGGGTAAGTGGACAAGAGCAACCTGAATTAGCCAGGATAATATAACTTTATAGTTTGAACTTCAACAAAGAATCAGAAATATTTAGCAGCATTACCATGTTAAAGTAAATTATACTTAGGTCTCAATTAACATTGAGAGAGAAATAACCAATTTTGTAAAGACCAATTTTGTAAAAACAAATAACCTGTGTAAATTGTGTTCTATTTATTAGTATGTTCAATTGTATATGAATGCATCCTAGGTCCTAAAACAAATGGCCCTACTTTATGTTTCTTCTCCACAAATACATTCCGACTTATTTTTCAAACTGTATATCTATATCTCGAATAAGCCTGGTCCAACTCATTATATAAGTAAGACATAATTGGTAAAGTACATTAATGAAATCTCTGAAGATGGCATTTTTCAAGCGAGTCTCTGTATGATATCACCTTTAAAGTTTATTTTACTTTTCATATCATACACTCTAGTCACCAATGGAAAATTTATTTAAATGTTTCTGTTTCCACGTATAACTCAGCCAACCTCCTATATAAAAAGTCATGCAATATTGTATGTGCTCTTTTGGTTTTATTACTAATGTAAATACTAATGAAAGCTAAATCTTAATTTGTTAGTATCATTGATAATTTGGAAGAATATAGAAGGCTAAAATGTAATTGAATTGAAACACATGACTCTTGCTAAGACTTAGTTCTGACCTAAGAAAGCTTCTTCTACTCTCAGTTCCCCATACCCCACTCACTCTCTTTAAGGCTCCCATAGTAGCCTAGGCATATTTCTACCTTTATTCATACCAAAATCTTTTTATGCACCTGCCTCTGTTTTCCTCTAAAACCCAGTTGAAGCTGAGAATATATTTAATTAATCTTTATATGTCAGCACTCATAAGAGCACCTAGAGAATCTTGCAAGCTCAACAAATATCTATTTGAATGACTGAATGGACGTAGGAATTAGTGATTGAATGGTTTCTCCCCAGTTATTAATTCTATTACATTATAGAACATCTGTGGCTCAGGATTCAGTGTTCTGGTTCTATTATGAGTTCACAGCAGAGTATTATATTTTAAAGATACTCAATCTACACTGCTAATCCAAAAATCAGCCTTGATTTAAAAATGAATTTCAGTGTACCTTCTACAGTCTTAAAACATGATTATGCCTCCTGGGAAAACTTCCAATTATATGTTTATAAATTTGTTTTAACCTGTCAAGCATACATTGTGCCCCCTGTTACATACCCATTTTATTGTTAGTGAAATCACTGGATTCTAAATTGCAATGGCGTTCTTTATTTCAGCAGTAATTTAGCGGGGACAAACCCAATGATACATGGAAAGATGCTTATTACCTCCTACATCTCTGGCTCTAGCTCATCTAACCCTTTTTCCAACATCTATAAAAATAAGAGTTCCCTCTTTTCTCATCTGTTTTGCTCAACAAGATGCGGAGGGAAGAACAATGAACTTCAAGCAGGCAGTTGAGGGATTTGGCCCCAGATTGTTACTACCTTCAGTTAATTAGACTTTGAATGCTTCTCCTAACAGTTCTGGGTTTCCATTTTCTCCTATATAAAATGAAAGGGTTGCACAAGATGATAACTGTAAAAATAACTAAAAGCCCTATTTCTTAAGCTTTTACTATATGCAAAGAACTGCACTATGTGCTTTACATGCATTATCTCATTTAATTTTAATCCTCTAAACACGTTTATAAGGTGTATCAGTCAAGGTCCAGCAGGAAACAGATGGTACACATCAAATTGGGTAATTTGAGGAGAGCTTAATAAAGGAACTTTATTAAAAAGGTGTGAGCAGGGTGTTAGGAAACCACGAGGGACAGTGCAGTGCCCCAAGGCTAGTACTGGAGAAGGACATGGTTACCTAAATCCAGAAACGGAACTGTGGGAAGAGGACTGCTTGAGCTGTGGCTGGAATGCAGCCAGCCCTCAGGGACCCTGGGAATCAGCATCCAGACCTTGCTCAACCCAATCTAGGCAAGCCCAAGAGGAAACAAGGGCCATCCTAAAACCATCTATACCTGCCTTTGGGGCACAAACCACAAGGAGGAAAGTAAATAGTGGACCTGAAGGGGCTGACAAATGTGTCCAGTAATACCAACTATTGTTATGCGGATTTTATGCATGAGGTTACTGGGGTTTAGAGGGGTCAGGTGACTACTAAGAGTTCACAATCAGCACAGGCCAGATCTAGTATTCAGCCCCTTCCTGTCAGACTCCAGAGCCTGAGCTCCTGGTGGCTTTTTAGCCCTTGGAGTCCCTTTTTGTCTTTCTAGGGTTAAAAACAGCCTCAGAAGTGATCTGATTCAACCCTCTCCCTTAGAGATGTTTGAATAAGATGTCTCTCCATTTAGGACATGAGCCTTGCAGAGACCTCAGTTGCCTTTGAAAAGCTAGTGGTCTGTGTGCTCATTCTTCCTGTTCCAATACTGTGGCTTGTATCCTGACATGTAATTTTGGTTTGTAACCCCGAACGAGACACTCGTAGAGAAAAAGTTGTTAGGCAGTCAAAAGGAGAGAATAGCATTTTTTACTATTAAAATTTTTTCTTTCTTGTGACATGCTCTCCTCATTAAGCAAACTTAAGGAATTTTCCATTGACAAAGAGTTGTCTAGTGAATAGCTTTGCTTGGGGTCAGGGTGGGGAGCAGGGAGGGCAGTCAGTTGATGACTGGATTTTCCAATTTCATGTGCTGGAGTTAGAATACGGCCCAAGACTCTGTTAAATGTGTTCCAGTAGACTATGGAAGAAGTGAGCAGCACGCAAAATGTTTAAATGCAGTGAAACTAAAAACTACTATTAAACATATTCTTCAATATTCCCGTGAGGGTCCTTAAGATAAGAAAAGGAAAGGAAATTCTCATGGAGTGACTAGTCAGAGGTTGTTAATTACTCTTTGTGTGAGAATTAAATTTGCTGAAGAGGGATGACTGAAGTAATTATCTGAGGTCAAGGGGCCCATCCCCAATCTGTCTGCTCCTCTGTCAAATAGAGATAAAAAACCCACTCAGTACTCTTAGTAATGGGAAACTGTTCCTGTACAAGCACTTTTTGGACTACAAACAGGTTGTAGTCTAAGATGGTCTGTAACTCAGTTGTTGGGAATATGAAGCAAATCTTCTGAAAGCCAGGGTGTTATAAACTGTGACTCAGGGCTGGACCAACCTTCGACACCCATTTAAATCTCGAATCTCACTCAGTGTGAGTTGCAAAAGTACTTCCTGGTATGAAGAAAGAGGAAAATGACAATCCTGAGAACTCAGTGCTCCTGTTCCAGGTCAGGTCCTGAACCGGGCATGTTCTCACTGCCTTTCACACTCTAGCACCTTCAGGCCCAACGCAAGAATGGAACCTGAAAGTTTCAGGCAAGTGCCATGATTTGCCATCTTCATTACCAACAGGATGTAGGAGGCTTTCATGGGTGTACAATGAGTAACGTGGCCCAGATATCCCTCACCTCGAACTCAAAGGCCCTTTTTGTTTGTTTGCTTTTTACACCAGAGTGAAGGATAGAAAGTGGAAGAGTTACATGTTTGTTTTTGATTATTTGGAAAACTTTCCGATTTTAGCAGAATGTCTGCCTACAAGTCATGAGGATCTGTGAATGAAGAAAAGGAACGGTTTGATTACCTTTTTAAAGATTATCCCCATAGGCAAGGCAGGCCTGAGGGAGCATTCTCAGGAGAGAAAGTTCAGTTTGGGGTTCCCTTTTAACTAACTGGGCAATACAGTATTGAGAGATTGACTCTTCATAGGAAATCTTCAAAAACCTGGCTACAGAACTTCTTTCTTTGAGGAAATGATTTTCCTGCCATTGAACCCTAGCTAAGCAAAACTTTTGAGATTGCTTTAATCATCAGCGGCTTCAGTGTCTTGGTAGTGAGTGAAAACGGGATTAGGGTGGAATAAGGGGGAAAAGTTTGCAGTGACCCGTGGTGAACCAGTGCTGAGATCCCCCCTCCTTTAAATAGGGCCTGCATGTGTAAAATCAATTTCTACTTTATGAGAGATTAGAACCAGAGAGCGGCTCATATTTAAACCCTGCAAATATAAGGAACAGTGAGTTTACCCCAAATTAGCTTTCAAAATAGCTCTGATCTAGTAATTTGCCCAGTAATTTCCCCAGACTGGGGCAGGTCTGAAGAATTTAAAAAGGGGAGGAAGTGGTATCTGATAAACTTTAGGATAGCTGAATTTGGGGTGGAGGGAGGAGTGGAGGAAGAAGGTAAGAGAAGAGGAAGAAAGGTGGGGAAGAGAGAGAGAGAGAGAGAGAAATCGAACTCCATCAGGTTGCCTTCATTTCCCCACAGGATTTCACCCACTATGAGCGTCGGTGGTTGTTTTGTTTATGCAAAGTTAGTCGGCCTGAGACACAGGGAAAGTGCTGAGATCCACGCTGAAGAAGGCAACAATGATTTTTAAAATGTAAATGAAACCACGCACACACACACGCACGCACACACTGGGTCGGGGCAATCCCTGCCCGCAGACTTTGGAATGAAAACACGCCGAGGAGGGCGGGCTGGAGGGAGGCCGCGGCAGCAGCGGGGAGCGTTGTCGGTGACCGAAGGAGCTCTGGTGAATATCAGGTTCGGATTAGTGACAACTCAGAAGTCACGCCGGCGGTTGGGGGAGGGAAGTTTGCCAAGGTCTCAGAACTCGACGGAAGAGCGAGCGGCTTCCCTTGGCGCCGGGCGGAGCTGGGCGTACGCAGAGAGACCTCTGTCCTGGCCCGAGCCAGCTCCCCCCGCGCTCTCACACCCCGCCCTGAGATTGAGTTTGTCAGCGATCATAAAATGGGAATTGATTATTCCAGCCACCATTGATTAGGGAAGAATGCTTACTGCAGCAGCGGGGAAAAAGGTTAAGAGGAAATTGACCTTCTTCCTAGGTGACATAAAGTCATTAGGTAAATGAGATATTCACACAGGAGTTTTAAAAGGTCACGCTCAATTTTTATTTGTAGCCTGAAGAGTCAACCTGGAGCTGGAGCTTAGGGCAGGGACCCCGCTCTTCTGGACAAGCGGACCGACTGGGAGACAACTCTCTTGCTGCGCTGGGCAGGGGCAAGGTGGGAAGTGGGTTATTATTGTCTGGGGAAGATCGCCCTGGAATTGGTGGAGTCCTGGGCCCCCGAACTCTGCGCCTCCTGCCTGACCCGTGGGTGCGTCTCTGTGCATGTGTCCCTCTGGGGCCCTGAGCTTCGCGCGGCGTCTCCTCCGTTCCAGTCACCCGTAAGCAAAGGGATGCGGGGCAGAGGCAGACAATTAAAAACACTTATCCTACCATAGCCGGCCACGTATCACACAGAGTGAAAGTGTTTTGTTTTGTTTTTTAAGGAGAGGGTGAGAGATATATTTATGCACATATTTATCCCTCTAATTATAGGAATTAATCCTCTTACTTATGACTAAAAGGTAACGTGAAAGGACGTCTCTTTGATGTGGAAAAGCACCATTTGTGACTCACATTCAGACTGATTAAGGAATAATTGTTGTTAAACGCTTTACAAGAGAAGAGTGTTTAATTGAGGGGCATTCGTAATTTTACGGCTTAGTACGAAATTAAACGTAATTAAAAACTCAGAAATTCCAACTGATTTTCCAATTATTTTTATTGTCTGAGTTAATTATTACACAAGGGTATCACTTCGCCCTAAAGGCATTTTTAAAAAAGCAACCATACCTTTTCCAAATATTCGCAGAGAAGCGACTCAAAGCTTTCTCCAGGTATAAGCCTGGTAAGGGACCTTCCTTCTTCACTCGCCTCTCCTTCGGTCCCCGGCGCGCCCCTCCTTCGCCTCCGGTAATTAAGCGTTTCAGCCACTCTCCCCTCTCTCTGAGTTCCTGTAACACCTTGGGATGTGAGAAAGTGATGGCAGTTCTCTTCTGCAGATCATTACAGGAAAACTGGAAGTATCTGTAGAAGGCTGATGAATTTCTTGAAGTAACACTTGTCATACATGGTGGCGAGATTTTTTTTTTTAAAAAAGCTAAGTAAACACAGCTCTCTGGGGGCGATCCCTCGATGCCTCTGCCTTGGGGTGTGTGGCAGGAGGGAGGTAACATGCAAGTACCGACTGGAAATTGTTTATAAACTCGCACATGAAGACGTACAGATGCATGCTGGAAACTTTCTTTGGTTTGCAGTTTTATTTATTTATTTATTTGAGAGAAGGATGGGTATGAAAAAGCTTCTCAGACTATGAATTATTTTTTAATGCTGGGATTGACGGCAAAAAGCCAAGCTATGTTTGCATGTGTAGCTTCTTTAAATGTCCAAATAGACTTATTTAAATACATCAAAAGGTTTACGGAAAGTGCCTCAGTGTTATGGAAATGAAAACACATCCTCGCAGCTAGTCCAGAAGTGGCCCTGTCTTCCCTATCAGACTTGGATATCTTTCCTGTCAAACTCTGAAAAAAATAAATAACAATTATAAAATTGGGGAGAATGTGGATTTATAAGTTTCAGTTCATCTGGACCGAGAGTATGGAGCAATGGAATGTTTGTGTTTCAATAAGTCTTTAATTTCTCTGAGATTTTTAGGACAGGGACTTCAGTGGATTCTAGCTTTCTATTCGCCTTTCCCCTCCACACCCCATAAAATAAATGATTGCCTCTGATCTGATGTGCCAGGTGAAAATGGGTAGAATTAAAACTGTCAATTCGGTTTCCAACTTGTGTCTTTCGCTTGAGTTCAAAAGCTTTTAAAGTTAAAACGTGCCGATCATTTATAAGTATTATTTCTTTTTCTACCATCAAGGCTTCTAAGTAAAAAGAAAGAAAAGGTGTTTATATTTCCAAATTCATTTTCCCTGGAAGATTTCAATCTGCCAGGTAATTTGATGATGGACCCTGACGGTATGAGAATGTCTGCCTGGCGGAGCCTGGTTTACCCGAGTGCGGCCAAGTACACTCAAGTCCGGTCTTTCCCTTTTTTTACTCCAATGGTATATTTGGAGCTGGGATGTGGATATTTAAATTCGAAGCTTTCCAAGTGCTTCAGTACTATTTTGAAGAAGAGGTTAGAGTAGGCAGAGTTGGGGAGAAAGGAAGAAGGATCTCTTTGAAAGTTAGAGATGGTGAAAAAGACATGTAATCCGATGTGGAAAATTGAGTAAAAGAGGTAGTACACACTTTAGCTTAGGCAAAGATTGCTGAATCCTTTGAAGAAACTGACACGGATTTTCCAGAGATGCGGTGGGTGTAGAGGGGGAATCCTAGGGTGGGCATTTTATGTAAATGAGCATATTTGAAATATAGTACAAATCCGGGATAGTAAAACTGACAGTTCTGACAGTATTGACAACATAAATATATGTTTGAACACTGCACTTTCAGACACTTAACCGATGAAGCAATAAAAAAAAATTCGACTACAATATTTCAAATAATCGACATTGATGTTTTGAAACATCATTTTTATACTCCAAATCGATCTATCACTCTGGGGCTGGTCAATTTTAAGTAAAAATGTGCTGCAATTATTTGTACCTTGGCTAATGATGACCTAATAACAGTCCCCAATTAATTACACCCGAACCATACTTTTTTCCTTCCGCATTAGAGGTGGGGGGCAGTTCTTGGAAAACAGAACCCACTATCATGCCATCCTTCCCCTCCCTTGTATTCCATTTTTGCCACGGGTGGGGGTGGGACTTCAGATTTAGGAAGGGGTCTTTGTCTGCTTGATCATGGACGCCACAGGCTGGGGTCCCCTCACCAGAAATAGCCACCTTCTGGGTCTGTATTGGGAATACAGTCCTCACTTTTACTTTGCAATGTCAAAACTAAATTTTAGAAAATTCAATCATAGCTCTCCTTCACGTCCCATGTCCTTTCCTCTGCTTCAAGGACTAGATGGAAGAGATTTGCTCAAAGATTGGAAATTTCTCTCGGGGTGTGTGTGTGTGAGTGAGAGAGAGAGAGAGAGAGAGAGAGAGCGCGCGCTCGCGGCCACATGAGAATTTTAATAAAGTATAGATACAGCCCGGTCCAAATCTAAACCACCTAGTCTGGGTCGAATCTCTCCCACAGTCCCATCGCCTCTGACCTCCCTGCACGGTGTTGATTGTTTACAGGCTACCGAAGGAAAAAAAAAAAAAAGCCACAAATAGGAAAGACAATGACCTGCAAATTGCAGGAAAGGAGGGAGGAGACTGTTGGGTATTGCATCCCAGGCGTGCCTCCTCCCTCAGTCTGTCTGTTGGCTCTCTCTCTTTGCCCTGTGAGTTTTCCAGTTCTTTCCCACTCCTCTCCAAATTTGGTGGAGGCGGGGAGAGGAGGAAAAGAGATAAAGCTGATTAAGTGAAGGAATAAACAATCCTGGACAGGCCTAGGATACAAACTCGAGCAGTCCATTGTGAAGTACGGATCGGGCGGAGGCGGTGGAGGACCGCTCGCACCCCCACTGCGACTCCCTCTCGCAGGCTAGGCGCCGAGCCGTGCTGTTCCCCCCAGACCCACACCGCCTCCGTGAAGCTCAGACCCTTCCTCATTCGTGCACTGAGACTCGGCCTTCTGATCTAAAACTGAGCTGGGCTCCGCTAGCCCTGAATTCCAGTGTCTGATTTCTTTCCTCCAAACTTCACGAATGCAGTTTTAAGCCCCTCCAAACCACCGCCAGCTGAGACGCTGGGACTTAAGCAGCACGCTAAGCAACTTTAAAGTGCGAATCAAAGGCAAAGGATGTGTGTGATCCGCGTTGGGTTAGCGGGAGGAGGGATCCGAAGAGAGCTCCGTCGCCAGAGCATCTCCCAGTTGCGAGGGTTACTAGCCTCTGGCCGGGGCTTTCCAAGCCGCCTGCGCTGGAAGTAGGGGTAGGGAACTAGACAAGAGGCCGCAGGAGGACAGAAAAAAGAGAAAAACAATCGAGCGGAAGAGACGAAAGAAAAAGAAAGAGAGAGGAAGAAAGAGAGGAAAGAAGAGAGTGCGGGAAGGAGGAAGAAACAGTGAGAACAAGCGCACGCAGTGTTTGGAGCCCCGCCAGATAGCGCTAGAGGGCTATTTATTGAAATCCTTTCTGTGAGATGGTGAAGCAGCTAAAATTGGGAGAAATAAGAAGAAAAGGGGAAAAAGCGAAAAAAGTTATAATAATTTTACTCCATTTTATTTAAAAAATAAATTGTGGGGTGCTTAAACGTTATTAATGGGAGGAGGCAGAGAACAAATTATTATAGAAAGCTTAAGTGGGAAAAGGACCAAAGGACCAAAAACCACCACCACCACCAACAACAACAACAACAACAACAAAAGGAAACAAAAAAGTCCCCTTCCCTCTGTTGATCCCAGCTAGGAAGAGTGAGTAAAGTTAACAGGTAAGGAAGCCAGTGGGATTATTTCTAGGCCAACTTTGAGAGCTGCTGGCTACACTGCTGTGAAGGTCAAGAACAGTTCACAAGGATGAGCCGATGCATATGGAGAAGGGATGTTTTAAAAGTAATAGATGGCTGCAAGGGGTGGAGAAGGAGAGACAAACACGTTATTGGAGACGCCAAATTAAATATATATCAAAAATTCCAACTGTCAGCCAGCAGGTCTTGGGCAGAAGATAGCCCCTTCTGCCTTTGTCCCAGGGATGCTGGGCTCAGGGCTGTTTCTGCAGGGCTGAAATCAAACTCCTTGAATAACGATTTAGAAATACTCTAAGAAGCTTGGAGAAAATTACTAGACTACAAAAAAAAAAAAAAAATCACTGTGTCATTCAGAACCCAAAGAGAAGTGCTGGGGATAGAATGAGAAGACCTAGTCACAGAGGTGGAGTCCAGAGATATAGAGAGATGGAGAGAGAATAACATATCTTTGATCACTTTTACTTGCTCAGTTCAGTAATGCAAGAAATAAAACTTCTTTCAAATGATACTTTACTTTTAAGTATTGACTTGGTTTTATCCTAAAATCCCTGGCATTTCACATATCTCGTTTCTCTTTTTAAACCTGAATTTTCCTTTTACCTGAAGGAATTTTTGAAAAATCAAAGTAATAATTCATGTCTTTTTTTCAAAACCAGTAAATAGAACTTCCCTCCCGGAATAAAAATTAACCTTACACAGTTTTTAAAGATCTGCTTAATCCAAAATATTCCAAATTAAAACATTAAATAGTTACAAATAAGATTAAGGTTGGATTTATTTGCTTCTGTAGCAAGATGTCAATTGTTCTAACTGTTGTAAGAAGACAAAAAGGATTTAAACCTGGCAACTTTAATACACAGATTAACACTTCGGACTTCACAGTTCTGAGGAATTTCAAGTTATCTGTGCTGAGAATCTATAACTTTGAAGAAAAAGAAAAAGAAACAGTTACACAAGCTCCTTAAGGAGTGTGGGCAGTCACCTAGAGTCTGGGTTCATAAATGCTTGGTTCAAATTAAACACTCCCCCATAAAGCCAATGGCCTTCACATTAAGGGACTATAGTGGAATTCAATTATTCCTTTTAAATCTTAAATGTTACCTATAATAGCATTCCATGTTGGCTCAAAAAAGAAGAGGAGAAATAGAAAAGTAGCAGTTTTCAGAAGTCTTGGGGTTGCTTCAGTAAGAAAGAGGTGATTAAAAACAGACTCTTAAATTTGAGAGGCCCGATTCCCCCTTCCATTGGTCCCCACCCACTTGGTCCCCTCCTTTTCACCTCTTTTTTATGCAGTACCCCCACCCCCACTCCAGAGCGAAGTAGCTGATTTGGGATTCTGAAGAAATAGGTTTCACCATCCATATTGGTTCTGGGGCACTTGTAAAATGCGATTTGTAGAGGGTCTTTAGCCCGCTGATTGTCTTTGAATTGTTTTTACTGAAACAGATCTTTTGCAGTTAATGAGTCCCCACGCAGCTGGACAGCTCCTCTCGGACACTGAGAACTCTAACCCCAAAATGACCCCAATTTGACACCGCAAGATGAAATTTTACCGCCTGTTAAAACCATTTCCAGCCTGGGCAGAAGGAGCTGACTGTTGACGGAGGTGTGTGCCACCTCCTGCGACCCCCATTTCGTGCCTGTCTCCCGGGCCTGCCCCACCTACTTTCCTTTCACCCCAAATGTGGGAGAGCAGACGAGCCTGGAAGCCTGGGTGGGAGTGCCAACGCTGACAATGGGGCATTAGCGAAATGCCACCAGGATGGAAATCAGAAAGTGCGGGTACTCTACTCCTTTGGAATCGCTTCTATTGAACTGGAAAATTGGGGATGGGGGAAACCAGGAAATTCTTAAATGTTAGATGAGCTTTTTTCAGCTCTATTAATAAAACACCAGCAAGTCGCTGATTAAAGGTAACAGTCCTTTGATTTCATCAGACTGACCAAGAACCAATACCTTGAATTGACTCCAACTTGATCTCCTCATGTGTAATCCACTACACTAGGACTTGTATTTTAAATTAACAGTTTCATAAGTGTCATGCAACTAGGTAAGTAAGATCTCTTTCGTTCAAAGAAATTCTGGGTTCTCCCCTGAGACAACCGGTAAATTTTTAAAAGACAGATTTCCTCCAGTAGGACTGCACTTTTAACACTCTCACACTTTTTAAACTAAAAGTCGTTGAAGTTAAATATGATTTTTTGACAATATCTTAAAATGTCATATTTCTCTCTCCCTCCTACACCTAACCATATTGTCCCTGTTGTTTGCTTTAATGTATTCAATAAAATGCAAAAGAAGTTAAGAATATGAAAAAGAGAGAGAGAAAGGCGTTAAGGTTAAAAATGCCTTCTGCATCTGATGAAGACACATGAAAAGAAAGTTTAAACTTTTCTTTTTTTGTAAAACCCAAGATTATCACCGGATAATCAACCCATTATTAGCTTACGATTGTTTGGAAATATAGAAATCGGCTGGGTGTGATGGCTCACGCCTGAAATTCGAGCACTTTGAGAGGCCGAGGCGGTCAAGAGTTCGAGACCAGCCTGGCCAGCATGGTGAAACCCCCGTATCTACTAAAGACACAAAAAATTAGCCAGGCGTGGTGGCGCGCGCCTGTAATCCCAGCTACTCAAGAGGCTGAGGCAGGAGAATCGCTTGAATCCGGGAGGCAGAGGTTGCAGTGAGCCGAGATCGCGCCACTGCACTGCAGCCTGGGCCACACGGCGAGATTCCGTCTCAGAAAAAAAAAAGAAAAGAAAAAGAAAAAGAAAAGAAAAAAGAAAAAGAAAAGAAAAAGAAAGAAAGAATATAGAAATCATCAATCTGTCTGAATTGTTTTTACTCACACTGCCAGGGAAGGAACGTTTTTCTAGAAATGCCACTTAAGTTTTTCTAAATGAAAGCTATAGAGATGCTAACTCACTTTACAGTATCACTGTAAAAACAGGAAAAGAAACAGAAGGTAGCAATGTTGAATGTTTAAACCCTGCAAGGCAGAAGTTCCGCATGAAGTTGATCTTTACAAAAAAGGTTTATCAAGGACACTGAGGAGTCTCCTTTAAAAAAGAAACGTAGCTGGCACTTATTGAACAAGACAACTTGAAACAACAATAATCCTATTGGCGACGATAAACTTAAATTCCTAAATTTAATTTAAGAATAATTAGAAGAGTAAAAACTGAGTACAAACTTCTCAGCCAGCGGCGCTGCACCGGGAACTTGGACCCAGCAACATCGACAGCTTTGCAAAGTCGAAAACGCTCCGCGGCGAGAGCAGACTGTGGTTTTTTCCCCTCCCCACCCCGCCGCCCTCTCAAACCTCCCGGTCCCGGCTAAACTGAATTCGCGTAACTGTCGATTGAAATAAAATTCTGGAGACCAACTTTTTCTTTTCTCTTTCATCTTCTTTTCTTTTTTACTCACCTTCTCTTAAATGTCGACGAGCAACTCAGCAACAAATAAGAAGGATACTTTTAATCTTGGAGTTCTTCTAGGAAAAAAAAAAAGAATACGTGGAGGAAGTACCCTCCCCCCAACCTTCAGATTTCCTACCCGTCGGCTCTAGCAGGCTTGAAGCCGGGCAAAAAGAGTGGCTGAAAACCTGGGCTACACTCTCCTCCCTGAAGCTCCGTGAGTCCGGCCGTCCCTGCTCGGGCCACTGGGCAGAAACCTTGCGGCCCGCAGCCCCTCTCCCTGGCGTCGCGCTATCCGCGCCTCTGCCAGCCCCTTCGCACTATCTTTCTTTATATGTGAGGGCCGATTTCCCGCAGACATCATTGTTATGATGGCTCATTTAATCAAACTGTTTAATTGCTCTGGTAATCACTATCATCATCACAGGTGCTCAATCATTCATCATTTTTGGAGGGCTTTATTGACCTCCCGAGTTCATTCCTCAGCCCTATTAAAACGAGGCCAAATTTCTCCGACTCCGCTTGGAGTCTCTGCAGTCTGCAATCTTAGCCTAGTTTCTGTTGCTCGAAAGCTTACAGTGAAGCAGGGAAAATGGAAAAGGGGCCAAAAACAAGAGCCCTCCCACCGCCCTCCTCCCCGCTTTCTCTCTCTCTCTCTCTCTCACACACACACCGCACACACACGCACACACAGTACTTTATTCTCTCTAATCAACCTTCCCCACCCCACCCTCCCTCCGCGGGAAAGTCGGATAGACGCGGCGCGCGGAAGACACTCTACTCTCCACTTCCCAGAATGGGTTCCAAGTTGGGGAGGGATGCGGCTGTGGGAGAACAACAGTCCGCTTTCCACTCTCTGGGCCAGGCACTCGGAGGGCGAGAGCGAGAAGTTGGGGACAGGGCGCGCTTCCAGCGCCTGTCCCGGCCGGGCCGCGCCACAAGGGGCCGAGGCGCGGCGGGGGCTGCTAGGCTGCGCGGCTCGCGCGGGGTGACCGTGGCTCCGCCCCCAACTCCGGGCTCATAGTGATTGACGCGCGGCCGCCGGGAAACCAGCGACGCAGAGGTGAAGCCTGGTGCAGCTTGGGCCAGGGAGGACCAGGCACCGACAACAACTAGTTTCCACCCAAACGGTGTGGGATAGTTCCTTTCCTTTCCTTTTCCTTTTTGGAAAAGTTCTTTCGGAGCTGGCCCCATCTTCCTGACCCCGCGAAATCGCCCCTGTGTAATTAACACAGCCATTAGCAGGCGTTACCGCGGCCCGCCGCTGCGCCTCGGGCGACCACAACAAAGCTGGGCTGTGAGCGCCGGCCACTCCTCCTCGCCCGGCAACTTCTTTCTCCCCCTCTTTCCCTCCTGTGCTTCCCAGCTCTGAGTAAGATCCACTTTGGAGACGCACACTCGTCGCGCGCGCGCGCACACATACACACACACACACACATGCCCTTGGTTACATCGGACCCAAATGACTCTCTTCACTTCCTCCCTCCCGATTCCGCCGCGGCCCCCAAAGACTCTCGGGGGGGGGGGCCCTTGTCCGCACCGCTGGGAGGGAGTGTGCTCTGAGTTAAGCTGGTCTCTTCTGTTCCTGGAAAAAAAATGAGTATTGACAAGGTTGCTGGATCTGCGCAGAAAAGAAAGTGCCACTTAATAAAAAATTTAGCCCGGCAATGGTACCGTCTGCAGAGCTTGCTGCCCTTGGACGTTAGCAGGAAGCCTTCGGGGTGCTGTAATCGGCGGGCAGAGGAGAGGGAGGCCGCGGAATTTAAAGGAACAAAAGCTAGAGCGCCATGCCAAACGTCTCCGACAAGACCCAGTTAGGCAGGAGCCGGGAGTGATGGGAAAATGAACTAGAAGTAAGTTTTTGAAAAAAAAAAAACACGAAAAGATCTGAGGCGGTACCGTACTTTCCCTGTGGTTTTCTGCAGTTTTCCTCTCTGCGCTCTCCCTGTCCTCTTCTCTTTCTCTCCCCCTCTCCCTCGCTCCCTGTTCGCGCGCGCGCACAACACACACACGCGCACGCACACACACACACTCTCACACACACACACACTCTCCCCTTCCTCCCCCCCCGCCGTCCCCCATCCCCGTGGAGGAGCAGGC
>NW_012123709.1:3962626-3964128 GCF_000951035.1 Colobus angolensis palliatus
CGCCCCCCCAGCCGGGGCTGTCCGATCGCACTCGTTGCATATCAGAGGCTCCGCGCGGCGCGCTCCTCCTCGCTCCCGCTCCCCACTCCCGGGATGTGTCTCCGCCGTACGACGGGCTATGGCCACCACGACTTCCGGGTTCCGTCATTTCGTTCTCCCGCCGCCGACCCGCGCCGCCAAACTGAGGCTCTTCAATAAGCCAGGCAGCAGCCAACCTGCCAACACCTACTGACACTCACTCATCTCCCAGAGAGAGAAAGAGAGCGAGAGAGAGCGAGCGCGAGAGAGCGAGCGCGAGTGAGAGCGAGCGAGCGAGCGAGAAAGAGAGAGAGGGAGAGACAAAATACCTACCAGGAAAGGGGGGGAGGAAGTCCAATTTTTGCAAACTATTCATTTTTTTTTCTTGATTTTTCTCACTGCTTTCTTTGAACAATACTTTAAAGAGAGAGGATCGTATTATAGATACCGCGGGGGCAAAGCTAAAAAAGGGGGGAGGGGGGAGGAAAAAATTCAAGAAGCAGAAACCCCTCGCGGAGTTTTACTGGAAGAAAAAAACGGGTCTGAAAGATTCCTCCTCTTCATCATCATCAACCATCATTCATTCACTACCTTGACATTCCGGGCTTTGATTGACAGCTGGAGTGGCAAAAAGCCATGAAACACGACAGTTCGGTTACATGTGGGCTGCTGACGGGCCGCTCGTAACCTTCAGTTCGGGGGCTTGACAATTTTTTTCTTCTTTTTCTTCTTTTTCTTTTCTTTCTTTTTTTTTTTTTTTCCAACTGAGGGGAAGAGAAGAGAAAGAGGGGGAAAGGAGGACCGAAGAGGAAGAGGAGGGGAGGGGGGAGGAGGAGGAGGTGGAGGAGGAGGAGGAAGATCAGGAGGAGGAGGAAGAAGAGGAAAAAAGAGAAAAAGAAGAAATATCACAGAAAAAAAAAAAACTCTTCGTTGTCTTGCCTGGGCTTTTTTTCCCCCCTAAAAAATAACATATTGGAGAATTGGGAGAAGTCTCTTTGGTTTGGAAAAAAAAAAGGAATCTTCAGCCTAGATCACTTTCTTATCCGGACTGGGATATTAAATATACGACACATCCAGGAGTTTATTGGAGCGCAGACTGATGGCGCAAAGGGTAGGTTTAAATCTCCAACACTTACCTAGATATAAATCCTCTCCTAAGAGGGGCCTGTCCCGATGCCTCCTCTCCCTTCAACGCTTCTGCTGCTGCTCGCTGCTTGATGATGGCGGCCAGTATTTTAAAAAATAGCAAAATTATTCATCGGCTTCTTTCCCTCCCGTGCCTCTGCGTGTGTGCGAGTGTGTGTGCGTGCGTGTGTGCGTGTCTGGGCGCGCGTGTTCCAGCGCTGTGCGAGCTGGCGGGCGGCGAGTGCGTGTGAGTGGTGTGTGTGTGCGTGTGCAATCGTTACACGCTTTCGCCTCGCTCCAGCTTTTACCCCAGCAGCGCGATTCCCCCGGTTCTCCTGCTGCCGCTGCTGCGCCGCTGC
>NW_012123709.1:3964178-3998500 GCF_000951035.1 Colobus angolensis palliatus
GCTGGGGCCGCGCTGCCGCAGCCGCTGCGCCGCCGCCTAGACTACTAGCCTGGGCTGCTTGTTTTGTCTCTGAAATTGACAAGGACGCAGGGAATCCGCTGCTAAATAATGTTTCTGGTAACTTTCACGTTATTCCCCCTCCCACCCTCCGCTCCCTGCCCCCGGGGAGGCACTGGCCCTAGTCTTTCCTCGTCCTCGGCGTTCTCGTGCTGATTATTAGCGTTTTTCTTCTCTTTATTTTGTTTCATTTCGCCTTTTGATTTATTGGATCCTCGGAGGAGGCGAAGGGGGGTTAGGGGTGGGATCCGGGGTTTCCTCCTCACTCTAACTCCACTTCTCCCTCCGTTGGCTCGCTACGGTTCTGTTGCCTCCGGCGGGAGCGGGGCCTCCCGGCGCCCCCTCAAATCCCCGGCCTCGCCGCCTCCTCTTCCTTCTCTAAACGTTGCTCTTGGTTCATGCTTTTTCATTTTTAAATTTAATAACGTTTTTTCCTCACAACTTTTAACTTCGTTGTTTTGGCTGGTTTGGTTTCTGTGTGCTCAACTTGTGCTCGGTACTTTTCTCCTTTCTGACTTTGTTTTTATTTTTATTCTCTCTCCTCTCTCTCTCTCTCTCTCTTTCTCTCTCTCTCTCTCTCTCCCTCCCTCCCTCCCTCCCTCCTCCTCCTCTCTTCTCTCTTACCTCTCTCCCTCCCTCTCTCCTCTCTCTCATCTTCATCCCTTCCCCTCTTTTCTGTTCACCCTCTTCTCTCTGCTCTTTTTCCCTTTCCACCCCCCTCCTCTGTTCTCCCTCACCTCCTGCGCCCCCTCCCTCTTCCCGGGTTCTGACAGTACGATGAGCTACCCCATTACGGCGGGATGGACGGAGTAGGGGTTCCCGCTTCCATGTACGGAGACCCTCACGCACCACGGCCGATCCCCCCGGTTCACCACCTGAACCACGGGCCGCCGCTCCACGCCACACAGCACTACGGCGCACACGCCCCGCACCCCAATGTCATGCCGGCCAGCATGGGATCCGCTGTCAACGACGCCTTGAAGCGGGACAAGGACGCGATCTATGGGTAAACCGACCCCCCGGACCCAGCTTACTGTGTGTGAGTGTGAGTGAGTGTGTGTTTGTCTCTGTGGGGGTGGGAGGGTGGACCACTAAGTGGGGAGTTATTTCTGCATGGTGGGGGGCGGGCGCCGCTTGCCTTGGGAAAGGACCGTGAAGGGGGCCTACTCTTCTGCCCCTGGAGTCAAAGACCCGAAGAACTAGCCTCCTTCACTCCCACAGCCCGGCCACTCCGGACGCCACAGCCTGGAGTGACTGAGTCCCCAGAATCCTGCCGGGGCCTTCTCCCCGAGGACAGGATTCCTGGCTGAAGGACGCGGGGCTGCTCGTTTCAGCCTCCCTAACAGAGGCCTTGACGAAGGAGAAAGTTTCCTGCCGATGAGGAGCAACTTTGGGGTTTTTTTTAGTTATTTTTTTCTTCTGTTTCCTATTGAGGGTCTGGGAGTCACTAAAAGCAGCTTGAGCTGGGATCAGGGCTGCTTCTGTCGGCCAGGAAGTCCTAATCACCCACTTCTTAATTCTCTGTAAATAAAGGGGGCAGACCTTGAAGTGCAGCGAGGTGGAAGGGACTGTTGCTTGCTTGGAGCCGCTCTTAGGGGGAGTAAGGAAGATGGCTGGAAATTATTTTATATTCTGAGAGCACTTGGCGAGGGGTGGGATGCAGGAGCCTAACGTGTACCACACGGGCTCTTCCGGCTGAGGGTAGGTGGGAAAAGCGACGGGATGCCGAGGGGAGGGGACAGTGGGTAAACAGCAACTGAGCCCCAAGCCAGAGGCCGCAAGCATCCCGAAGTGTGGCTAAGCCGCCCGGAGGAACACAAAGGGCATACGCGCACGCACACTTACAAGTTTTAAAACGCGATTTATTTATTTTTGTCTCCTGTAACGCTGGGAGAAATGTGGTCTTTGGAAGGAAGCTCTACAGCGTGTAACCTTCCTATTATTTCGGCCCCCACACTGGGGCTTTAGTAGAAGTGGAGCAAACAAGTTTATAAGGCAAGAGGGTGGAGAGATTAGAAGAGCATTCTCTTGCATTTAGGAAATGTCACTCCCGTGTGTCTGTAGGTGAAGCTTTCGGCCTTGTCTGAAATGCCCATTAAAATGCGGAGTTAAAACCATTTTTTTTTTATTTCAAGCAGTGTTCCTTTATTGGGAGATCCGGGCTGGGTCTCAGAGGTTGGTTCCGCGGCCTCTGTAGTGTGGGGAGTGGATCTGAATCGACTCAGGGCTCCAGACTGCCTGAGCGTCTCCGATGTTTCATTACGTTCCAACTGAGGCTGTTTTTATTTGTAGGGCTGCAGTGGTCGAGGGCTTCTCTGGCCAGATCTGAGGGACTTCTGAGCTGCGGGAGAGGGCCAGGCCCTTTTCCCTTTCTGTTTCTGGCTTAGGCTCGGCTGAGGGAGGAAGGGTTGTAAAGTGTGTTGCGTGCCTGTTGTATTAAAGAAGGACTCCACACCCTCCAAACTTGTTGATTACAGTTCTTGCTCCTTCCCCTCTGCACCCCGTCTCTGTGTGTGTGTCTCTGCGTGGCGCTGCCCGTTAGGCACCCGTTGTTTCCTCTGTTAGCTCTGGTCTTTGAGAAGTGCGAGCTGGCGACCTGCACTCCCCGGGAACCTGGAGTGGCCGGCGGAGACGTCTGCTCCTCCGACTCCTTCAACGAGGACATCGCGGTCTTCGCCAAGCAGGTCCACCCTTCTTGATCCACTCATCTTCGGGCAGTCCCTCACTACCCCTCCCCTTTCCTCGGAGCTTTACTTGAAAGGAGGAAAGGCCAGGGACACCCGATCTGTTCCTCTGGCCCAGTCCGCTCTCTATGCCTCCTCCCCATCCCTGAGCCTGGGGGCGAATTGGAAGTGGAGATAAATATGGGTGTTTGTTTTCCCCCCCAGCAGGAATACGGGGTCTCGACCCTCGAATTAAAGTTGACCTGCTCCTAATCTGGGGCTTGGCCTTTTTCCCCGCCTCCAGCTACTTGAACAAGAATTGGGGAGAGGGGCTGTGAGGGACCCGGTAGTGCCCGGGAGGCAAGGAAGCTGGGCGCCTCTCCGAGCGGTCCCAGGCAGCAAAGGAGAGCCACAGCCTCTTGGATGGCTGGATAAGGGGATACTCGGGGCCCTGAGAACGACCCTGAGTTGCTGGTTACAGCTTAGTGATACCAGCTCCCCCTTAATGGGGTCAGGACCAGAAAGCCCTGATTCTTCTTCAGCGACCCCACTAATTTAAGGCACCAGTTTTTTCTTGTATTTTGCCAAAGCCCCTTTCCTCTTCTCCACCATTGCCCCTCCACCGTCCCCCATTCTCACATTTCAGTTTTCTTATTTTAAATGGGGTGACCGTTCAAGCAGACTTTCTCTGTTTCTTACAGGTTCGCGCCGAAAAGCCACTTTTTTCCTCAAATCCAGAGCTGGACAATTTGGTAAGGCTCTCTGTTCCTTGTTTTTCCCCCAGCCTTTGCCCTCTCCCATGCCCAGCAGCACCCACTTTCTGCTGGAGCTCTGGGGAGTTGGAACAGAACCCTCTTTTGGAGCTCTAGGGAGAGAGGGAGGAAGGGAGCAGCTTAGAGCCCCCGCACGCGAGCTGGCGAGCGAGGAGCAGGATGAACGTGGTGGGGAGCGAAGCCCAGGGAGGCCAAAACGGGAGACCAAGCGCCGAGAGCGCGAGCAGGGGATGTTTCCCAGGTCTCGGCCCCAGGAGTAAACTGCGAGAAGTGAGTTATTTCCTCTGTTTGCTGGGGCAGGCGGCCGAGCCCCAGGCGGCTAACCCGAAGGATGGAACCGCTGGCACTGCTGAGGGCGGGCTGGGGGTGGGGGCTGGGGGGCGGTGAGGGGTAGGCCAGCGCAGGCCACTTTTAGGTGCGATTCTTTTGCTAATTTGCACGATTTCAATATTAAAAGTACTTAAATCCGCTTTCAAAGGCCCTGCCTCAGCATTCATCTTGAGTATTTCCTTCTTTAGTGAGGAAGGATTTCGCTGGGTATGCTGTTCTAAAAAGCTTTTTCTATCCTGAGAAGCGACCTTTTTCTTTTTTTTTTTTTTTTTTTAATTGTCCTGAGGTCGAGGGAGGGGATGTTTAAAGAGGACTAAAAGGAGAAAAAAGGCCTGGCCTGAGGAAAGCAGTCCTTACAAATAGCACAGTGAAAATCAAGGGGAAAGATATTAATGCTCATGCTCAGGTTGAGTCAGATTCCTACCCCGTGGCCAATGAGGCAGAGATGATCAGTAATCACTTGATTTTTCTGACTATTTTCTTGATCTTTAAGTTTTTCCTGGCCATCTGCCCGTTCCTTCTCCCCAGCCCAATTTTCTCACCACCATCGTCACCCCACTCCCAACCCCAACACGGGACCTCAGAGTCACACAGCTCTAACTCCATTCCCTGAACTTTGCTTTCAGATGATACAAGCAATACAAGTACTAAGGTTTCATCTTTTGGAGTTAGAAAAGGTAAGCAGGAAATAACACTCCCGGTGTTGATTAAACCGCTTCCCTCTCCTAGTTGAGTTGGGATGTTTTTAACAAACCTCTAGTATGAGGGATTGGGCACCTGGAGATTTTGAGCATGTAACCATGTCCGTCCTTCACCATCCTTCTCAACACAGGGGCTCAGAGGGTGGGTGAATCAGGACAGGCTTGCCTTTAAAATAGCCTCCTCCTCCCCGATATTCCCCTCAGGCATTCAGGATTATTTTGAAATGCAGCAAACCATTTATGTTACTGGACACTCAGCCTGCTTGCATCTTTATTAGCTCAGCTCACCCTCCGCCCTGGGTTTGCATTAGGTGCAGGCAGAGTGAATCACCCTCACTGGGTGTCTTTACATTGCTCTGCAGCTCAATTACTTTCCCCTGGAAACATACAGAACCCCTAGCTTATAAAATCCCAAACGTTAATGCACTCCCCAGTTTCAATGTGGTAATGTTGTGATGTTATTATCAACTCAGATTTAATTCCCTGGACTCCCAGTCTGAACCCAGTTATTTCCAGTCCTATTTCTTTCTCTCTCTATTGTAACTTGTTGCTCAGAGAAGTCTCTGGAGAATAATATCTGCTGCAACAATTACTCTATTGTTTCCTTGCCTTCAACTATTACACCCTTTAATTAGAGTTAGTTTGGAAGACATCACACTGTTGCTCTTTCCAAATGTAACCTTACAACCTGGTATTTTTCCTTTCTAAAAATGAAACAAAACAACAACAACATGAGCTGAACCCTCCACCATGACCTTCGTTCTAGGTCCACGAACTGTGCGATAACTTCTGCCACCGATACATTAGCTGTTTGAAGGGGAAAATGCCCATCGACCTCGTCATTGATGAAAGAGACGGCAGCTCCAAGTCAGATCATGAAGAACTTTCAGGCTCCTCCACAAATCTCGCTGACCATGTAAGTCTGCTAGCCTTTGACAATCTTCTAAGGTCACCGGGCAAAGCATTATTGTAAACTTGTTTTAACATCTAGCTCCACTGATTTAGTTTTCTTTTTAAATGACTTGGTCTCTTTTGGGGTCTTCTCTTTCTTGCTGTGTCTGCCATACCCTTCATTTTCATTTCTCCTTTCCTGGACCCCCTCCTATTTATGTTGAGAGCCAAAAAACCAGAGAGTTGATAGAGTGATTTGTGGTCTTAATGTGTCAAGTTTTCTGGATTTGGTGACTTGGGTGTTAGCAAATTCTGTTTGATATAGTCACCACTGTGTCTTCTGCTTTCTTAATTTTGTGTAATCAGTGCAGCAGGGATAGAAAGAAGTAAGACGGTTAGCTGGACTGGTCTGGAGAGAAAGGACTGAAGGAAAGAGAATTGGGGAGTGAGTGCTCATTTCCTAGTATCTCACAGAGATGACAATTCTGAGAATTACTGGCAATTTTGCACTGCATTCGAAATAAAAGGGGTGAATGAATACATTACAATTCTCAGGGCTTTTGCTCTATAGAAACTTATTGTCAGAATATGGACTTATTGTCAAATGCCTGAAGCATCTTCATACTAAAAGACAGTAACCTTGATGAACCAATTATTAACAATGTATTACAAAAAGCTGAAGGGAATTATGATTGAGTAAACATAGGTTAGTGGTTGAATTTTAACACTTTAACAGTTGGTGAATGAGGATGGAGAGTATAGTAAGAAATGACTGTGTATGTCAGGCCAGGAAAGGAGATTTCTTTCTATTCTCTCTGTTTCTAATCCTATTTTGGAACCAATCTAGTGAGTCTGATGCTAAAAAAAAAAAAAGAAAGAAAAAAAAGCATATGTAGTGAGACTGAAAATTTGAAAAAGAAGCAAAGAGAAGAAAGATTGCAGCTGGTAGGAAAGGCAAGAGTGGCGAGGTTAAAGAGTGGGTGTGAACAGCAGTTGTATTTATAGGAACTCAAGCCTGGAAATGGGGGACAGGGTGTCTATAGATTACATTCAGTTGAACTCACAGCCTAAATGATATAAACTGTAGTTTAATAACTTTGTGGCCGAAATATTAATTTAACACTCCGTGTGAGTTAAACAGGCATTAAGGCTTGAAGGTGGTTTGTCCCTACCTCCCATCCCAATTTCTGACTGTTATGAGAAATGAAATGGGATGCCTTAGTATCTATCTTCTATGAGGTTCTTCTCTCCCCTGCTCCAAACAAAAGTTTTGAAAATATGCAGTCATAGATTTTCATAATTAACCTTTGCACTTGTATGGGAAGTCAGCCTGAGAACAAAAGTTAGAAAAAGTCTAGAAAAGAAAACCTCAGTCTGGGATATCCAGTTCTGTGACAGAATAAACACTATGGAGTTGAAGGCTCCTATTCCTATCTCTTTACCCTTACCTTTTTCCATCATGGTGAGGGAATCTTTGGTGACCTCCTTTGTAGATCGAGTGAATCTAATGAAATCCAAAGGATGCAGCAGTGGTTATGGAAAGTGTATTTGCTGATCTGAGACTCTACAGTGTGTTGTGGTCCATGAGGCATGACGCTACCTAAGAAATATTTATCTTTGTTGTTTTTTTATGTGTTTATTTTCATTGTTTTCTGTTGGTAATTTTTTATTTATTCGTATTATTGGGAGAATGGGGAGGGGTCTATTTACATAGTTTGTGAAATGAGAGGTTCACAGTTCTTGGAGCCAGAAGCTTTTCTCATGATATCTCTAGGAGTACCGACTACTTAGTTTTCGAAAACAGTTTCTTGGCAACTGTTTTTCCAGTGGATGTGTAGAGCTAGACCATGTTGATGTTTACATAGAAAAGATAAGATAAAATGGGCTGTTTAAAGTATTGGCTGATAGACAACATCAATTTATGAGACTATTGTAATGTTTAAATATCCACTCAAGAAGGAAGTTGTACCTAAGAGGATAGTGCTTTAATAATTTATCATTCATCATCTTTGGATAAAAGAGTCAACTGTAACATTTGTTGCTCTCCTTTCAGGCCCCCAGTCAAGTAAATATGACAACTGATTTATTTTGAACCCATGAGGGCTTGCCACCTCATTGGGTGTCATAATTTAAAGCCTTTTATTTCCTAGAGATCTGAACTATAACATTTTTACTTTAGCCCCCTGCTATTTGTTTTGAAAGGAAGCAATAATTTGTTCCACCAGCACACCAAGTGGAAAATGGAGAGATTTGCCACAGACTTGTGTTTTATGCAGGGACATGAGAGAAAACCTTGGAGAGTTTTCACCATTTTTGAGACTTTTGTACCATAGGTGTATTGATTGTATTCATGTCCAGGCTTCCCCTTTTAAAGCAAATCCTCTTATGCTTTTCAGCCTCTTCTACAAAGTTGCCTTCCTTCAACCCCTAGCCAAACACAAAGTAAAAACAACAGAGAACCACTACCTGAAAAGTGGTGCGAGTGGGACATTTTCAGCATGTAAATGTGCCCGATTTGAATCTTCAGGTTTATTTTTCATGTGCTTTGATATGCATATTTAATACATTGCCCCAGGCTGGATCTCATTTGGTGAGCACTGGTGCAGGGGTGATGATGAGTTACCTCAGAAAGGCCCAGACAGCGCGTTGTTTTCTCGTTTTATCTGTTGGCCCACTATTCTGATCTACTGAGCTTCCTCATGGTTTTATTTGCACATGAAATGCTGAGAGCATTTCAACTTATTGGCTATGAATAATGACAGCTAAAAAAGAAGTGTAGTTTAATTTGTTGTGTGCCAAGGTTTCTCTTGTGGAGGTGACAGTTTGTGACAGCTGTTTGACACCCCCAAAACACATACACCTCTACTTTTATTAAGTGGTATCCAGCTTCATTGTGTGTGTGTGCGTACGCGTGTGTGTGCGTGTTTAAGGAAGGAACGTGCAAGGAGAGAGAGAAAAGCAGAGAGAAATGCATCAGAAGCAAAAAATTAGGTACCAGTATAGTTTCAGTATTATTTAAAGGAATTTGAAAATGTAAATAAAGTAATGAATATAAATATCTTCAAAGCGACTATATTGGCAGACTTAAGAATAAGTTTTATATGTTATTAGTAAATCATGTCAATTTCACATTTCATAAAGTTATATAAATAATTTGATATAACACAGATGCATTAAAAGAAGACAACCATAATATTCTTGCTTTCCATCCCTTATATTCAATGAGGTTACTGAATTTGTTCATTTATTATTAACACTTACATATGATGAGTGTAATGATAAGAGGAAGTTTGGAATTAAATAGAAAATAATAAATGCAATATTGATTATAATTTTGTTGTATTTAGTAAATTCATAAGGCATGCTTATGTTTTTAATATCATAATGTATTTTGTCTTTTACTATAACATAATAATAATATTTATAGGTAGGAAAGAGCTATTACAATATTTTTTGGAATACTGGGAAGAAAAAATATATAATAGTCAAAAGAAATAGAGCTCTGTTTTCCAGCTGCATTCATGTTAGTTTCCTAGACATTCAAATTTATCATATTTAAAATAAGTATGTCTAGAAAACAATTTTTAAAGAAGTTTCAACTGGAAAACTGCTGTGAAATGACCAGCTTCTTCTAGTCTGTGGAGTTTCTGAATAACAGGTGATACTCAAATTATCTATTTTACACAATTTTAGATCAAGTATTTAGACCTAGTACAGACAAAGAAAATATATCCTCACATTGACATGTAAAGATATTACATATCTTTAGATCAAGTTCAGACAAATGAAATCTACTTGCTTGAAGTATATTCTCTGAGCTAAGCTCTATTTGCTTGAAGTGCATACAGTTATATAATTATATTGTTATTCCTAGCTAATGGTCATAAAGAGCTACATTTTTATTTTCTTTGAAAGAATTAAGTAGAGGGAAGAAAATACAATTATGTCTGTTAACAGTTAATAGCAGATACCTTAAAATTGCCTGGCTCTACTAACATCACTAAGTAAAGAAAAATTATTTTAATTTATATGTTGAAAACTGTAATTTAAATGAAGATATTCTGGTGTTTTCTTTTGCATCTCTGAATATATCAAGTTTATGTTCACACAGTTTGTTTGTTTGTTTTTTCAAATGGGTTAGGTCAGAGAGGAGACGCTCCAGAATCTTATTTCTGACAGAATATGGGCAAGTGACTCTAGATAAATTCAATTACTACCTGAAAAATTAGAGGGAAGTGACAGGGAGGGGTGGGATAGGTTCAAGTGTTTGTTCTACAGAATATCAAGGGGGAAATAATGAAATTTGATAATAATAGTAATACTATGAATGCTTTATTTGATTTGCTAGTTTCTTATGTTTTAGTGTAAGGTGAGACCTGATGGTATGCTATTCAAAGCCTCTGGGGGCTATTCCAATAAAGTTCTGTTCAGAGCTCTGTCCACCAACTCAAGGAAACATGGCTGGGGGCATGGGTTTTCTGTTGTGTTGCTGCTGCGTAGTTTCTGGTGGTTGATAGCTTTCTTAATTTCCCATTAAGAATAATTATACTATTTAAATCATTTAGATTGTGCAATTGGAGTATGTTTTCAGTGTGACTGTGATGAGATGAAATTAAACAAAGGTTGTACTTGACAACCACATAGACATTCACTATCAGATTTTTTTTAAGTTGGCATTAATTCATTTTCTTTTTTTTAATACTAAATGTTCTATGGAACATCCCAACACAGTTCAAAGTTATAAGAGGCATTTTATAATATGGCATTATGCCAACAATGCAAGACATTTCTGTCTTCTCTAAAAGTTGCTCGATTAAATGGAGAAATCATTTGCAAAGGGTACTTGCCACTTCTGTGAGAGTTGCTTACATATTAATCCCAAAGCTTAATAGAGAGGTAGAAGTGGGGAGGTGAGGGAAGGACCCCAGCTTTATTTACATTTTTAAAGAGTGAGTCCAGGTTCTGAAAGCACACGTAGGTCTCCTGACTTCTTATGTCAACTTTACAGTACCGTAGTTGAAATTCCAACATTTGTTCAAACCATACAATTAACATTTTTAACTTTCGTAGACTTCAGTACCCCGAGATAGGAGTCCTTGTCTTATTTTTAAAAATAATTTTTGCATAATGTTAATTAGGAGTTAAAACATTATAAAGTTATAGGAAATAAGTAATTTAATTACGTATGTCGATACAAGTATATCTTCCCTTTGTTGTTTAAATGTATCGAGTCAAATTAGTTGTACATGCTTCATTTACTGATTAAAATATCTTCATGTATGTTTACTATTACTCTCTACCTATGAGCACATACCCTGAGTTACTTTATTGTATTTTCCAAGTTTACATGTAATTTCTCTCTTGATGTTATATAGTTTTGTAGGTTCTAGAGGTTATCTGGTCTAACTTATTAATTTTAAAGAGATAAAGGAAATGAGCGCCACAGAAATGAGGTACATCACTTGCTTAAGTTCACCTGACTGGTGAGAGGTGACATGCCAGAGTCTTAATTCCAATCTAATGTTTTCTTTCCTATACCATGCCCATTGCATTGCCTTTTCATTCATTTGGGATCTAAAATGAGTTTCAGATTATTGTAGGTAGAACTTGTATGTGGCATGGCCTTTGCTTTTCTCCTGGAAGCCTCATACATTTTACTTCTCCATTCAGTTTTGTATTTATTTACAAACCCTTTATACATTTTACCCCACTGGCCCCACGGAAGAACCATGTGCCGTGTGGAATCATTTAAATAGGGAAATAACACCAATTCACCAAGACTCATTAAGTATTCTCTTATAGGTAGGCCCCTCATGGAAATGCCATAATGGTTTAAAATGTTACAATTGCAGTGTATCTGCAACTTCAACAAGAGAGGCACACCTATGATTTGCTTCCTATGCCCAGAGACGCCTGTCCTCTCTATGCTCTTTTCTAGATTTAGCAAAATTCAATGATGGTGCTAAATCAATTTTTTTTTTTTTTTAACTTTCAAGGGAGAAAACACTGGTAGAATTGTGTTTTCTAGGGAAAGCTCTGTGTAAATGAGAGACAGAGTAGAGCAGCAGAGCGCTCTCCTGTGGCCCCACTACTACAAGCTCTGCCCATATTGTCTCCTGCTTTTATATTAATTACAACTTGCATTATCAGCTGTGAGTCTGTAGCCCAGCAAATAGAAAATACTGCCCCTAGAGACCTAGCTTCTTGTATCTATTTTCCATCTCCTTCTATTGTGCTTCACTCAGTATTCACTGCTTTTCTCCTGGTAGCACTGCTCTGTAACACAATTACGTAAGAGCAAGAAGAGTACCATATTTGACTCCCAATTACTAAAGCCACTGGGAATAGAAACATGTTCACTCCTTGCCCTCGGGTGTCTTCATGATTTTTTTTGGCTGGAGAACAGGACATATATTGTGGAATGCATATACCTGAATGCTCAGTCATACACGTGCACCCAGCAAGCGTTTCTCTTTATTTTTCTACTTGCATCATGTGTTTTTACATGCTTTTGTATGCCACTTTGGTTTCAGGATTCACTCAACTTCTGCATATAATTTGGCAGAAAGCCATGCAATTTTTCTCGAAGGATGTAAGCTTGTAAACTCTAAGGGGAAGAATAGAAGAAAGGAGTCGTGATATAAACAAATATTTTCATCTCAGGAAAAAAAGTGTTACAAGTAATAGGTTTTGTCCATCCATGTCAGTTACAGTTTTTTATGACCAAGGAGGAACAATTTTTTATTGACCAGATTGTCAACATTTGTATTTGTATATGGTCACATCACCACCATGTGTAGCTGAATACAAACAACTTGGGGTAACTCCTCAGCCTTGAAACCTTAGAGGGATTTATCTCTTCTTCCTTCTTTCAAATCAGATGACTATTGTGTGATGCTCCTTAGTTGGTGTTCAGTCTCTCAAACAAGACCATAATACTTGAGACACTCTACAGGAAATAAACATGACACATTTTCAGGAGAGCATTTTTAAAGAGTGAGGAAGAAAAGAGGGAAGAGATCATGGAATGGTGGGTTAAAGAGTGAACTGAAGTATATTCTGGGAATGGGCAGAAAACCAAAGACCCAATTTATCTGGAAGAACCAGCTGCTCTTAAAAGTAATATTTGCTTCTGTGGCTTATTTTTCACCCCTTTACTTTAGAGAACATCTCCTTCAGATACCATTGAAAGAAATACACTGAACTATAAAGGAATGAGGACTAACTTGGAAACTCAGCACCAGTTTAGCTGATAGGGACAAACCAGTGTTTTCAGTTACAGGAAGTCCTTCTGAGTGATCCGTTCAAATCAATGCAGCGCCTAAACAGAAAGACTTGCTCCGGCTTCATTTAAACGATTATATAATAACTATTGGATGACATTTGCCTTAAAACATTGTTGAGGTGTTAGTGGTTAATTATTGTAATTTTCATGAGGGGTAAGGAGCTTTTATAGCAGCCGGCTTAATAAAAAGCCTGCAGTGCATAAAATTAACATCATTGCTGTGTACAATGAAAAGTTTAGCTTAGGTGAATATGTTGCAGCTATTTCATTTTCTGAAAGAAGGCTCTAGCCTGTGTTGTTGCAGGACTAAACTCACACCATGCTATTGTTTCTTTTTCTTTTCTTTTCTTTCTTTCTTTCTTTTTTTTTTTTTTTTTTTCATGTAATTCTTCTAGCTCTTTTATCTCATTACCACCCGGCTAACAGCTGACACGAAGAGGCTTCAAAGCTCGAGGAGCCCCTGTATTCTGTTTGCCTTTTGCTTGAAAGTATTGGAGTGGTTTCTAACTTAGATAAAAAAGAGAGCTCACAGGCATGACTTTGTCTTCATACAGGCAGCAGAAAACCTTGACTTTTATTTTATTCTACTCAATTTCATTCCCTAATCTACTTTCTCAAACATATCCTTATTTTAGAGATCTATACCTGTGCCATATTTATAGTCACAAAATTTCTGCTCAGGGTTTTCACTTTGAATCAATTGCTCACCTGATAGCAGTGCCAGTAGCATTGTTTTATATAGATGTTATTAATCCATACAGCTCTGGATTGTTATTTCATAATCTATCAAAAATGCCAAATATTAATTTACAGTCAGTTTGCTGCAGATCTGTAGAGGGAAAAATAAGTTTTGTAGTTCCAAATAAGAACATTTCCCTGTTTTTTCTCACGTTGGTTTCTTGTTTTATTTTGGTAACATCATCCCTGCTGTATGTACACTGTAGAGTTGATGCTGAGAAAAATGACAGACTGACTTCTTTTCTTGATGAACTATATATAATGGCAACATGGCAAGATTACTTTCCCTTGGTCAAGAGGTTTATTTGCTGCCTAGACCCACGTGGCTCTATCTGAATTCTTATTTACCAATTCTAGTAAGAAACAGTGTATACTTTGATTGGTTTTTTAGTGATATACTTTGTGTACTTTGGTGTATACTTCGTATACTTTGATTGGTGTATACTTTGTAAAATTTGTATACTTTGGTGTATATTTTGTATACTTCAGTGTATACTTGGATTGGTATATACTTTGTATACTTTGACTGGTTTTGAGGAAATATTTTGCCCCTTCCTCTGACCCCCAAATCATTCACTTGCCAGTAGGTTTGTGGGCTTGACTGAAGTCGTCATATGCAGGTGACAAGTGTACAGCTCTGGCTTTAAGGCTAGACTGTTTCATATGCTGTTCCTACTCTCTGTTTCTGCCAGAGGAAATTCCATCTCTTGCCTGCCTTCATGTGGTGCTGATAAAGTCCTTCCTGTACATTAGAATTCCTGTTTTCCTTTAAGCAACAGCAGGGCATTGCGAATGATCAGGAAAGGGGGAGGAGGAACAGAAGATGAATATACTCAGCCAAGTAACATGAGCTATAACTCTTGGTTTGCCTTGCATGTCCTTTGAAACAAGTAGTTCTTCTAGGAAGAAGCACTGCTCAGTGAATTTCAAGCTTCCATGAAGCTCAAGTGAAAGTCCTTTCTAGCTTACTAGATGGCCAGTAGTTCACATGTGTTTCCTCTTTTAAATTATTTCTACAAATTAAAGCAAAAATCAGTAATTTGTTAGGTATTGATGCAGTGATTAATATCATTACCTTTGTTGATTATACAGTCAATCAGTTGATAATTTTGAAAATTTTTGTAGGCTATTTTAGGGCAATGCATTTGAAAGATGTCAAAGGCTGTCCCATATATTGTAGAGCCTGTAATCTTTTTAATGGAGTCATTGAATTTTGCAGATGTTAATGTTCTGAAGTATTTAGTATCCAAGAGCATTGGAACCTATTTCTTGGAAGAATGTACGCTAATTAAGAGAGTGAGAGTAAAAATGACTTTTACATTTTTCATTAATTTTTTTTTTACTTTAGAAATTAACTTTGTTTAGGTTTACATTTGTATATGATAAAATTTACCCATTCAAAGTATACACTTAAAGTAGTTTTAACCAACATATACACTGGTGTAACCATCACCACATCAAGTTCTAGAGCATCTTTTCTTTTATGTACCTATTACTAAAAAGACGGCACACTGTAACATGACATGTGTATATGCCTAGTGCCACAAATACTAATATGCATACTTTTTTTTCTCTCTTTCTGTGCTGTTCCTCTTGGTTCCTCATTTATGGCTGAAATGGTAACTGTGGAAACATTCCTTGGCATCCTGACATCAGAACCCTTCTTCTTGGCGAGACCACGATGATGCAACCTCAACTCACTCAGCAGGCACCCCAGGGCCCTCCAGTGGGGGCCATGCTTCCCAGAGCGGAGACAACAGCAGTGAGCAAGGTAAAAGGTCAAACATTTTCCTCGTGCAAAGTAGGCATGACTAAAATAACTTCAGTATTTTATGATATCAGTACATCTGCCTCCATGTAAACAGGAGAGTGGCAGGAGTAGAATCAGCTGCTATTTAAAGAGACAGTATTTCCTCTTCTTAACTTACTTTACTTAAAAAGAGAAATCAAAGTGAGCTGTCGAATCTTTACGTAGGCATTACAATAACAATTGATTAGTTCTGCCAATTCTTTTACAAATTTGGTTATCTACACTTTATTTCTGTGTGTATAAGTGGAATGACAGACCTACTTTACTGCTGTGATGCAGTAGCTTGAATTGTGCTATAAATAGCATATTTTGCCTGTAATATCAACAATAAGCATTCTTTATAATCAAGCAATTATGCCTCTAAAGCACATACAATTTAAAAATCTGTTCTTATTAGCTCTGGAAATATTGTGGGAATTTTACATGGAATCTTATCTTGGGAAGGTAGATTTTGAATTCTTAGAGGATTATTTGTCCCCATTTCCATTCAGCTGACATGGTGACTTTTGTCACAAGTCCTAAAAATTAGAATAATCAGAGGGCAAGGGGGACATCAACTGCAGATGTCGAGGAAGCCTAGTGCAATTTAGAATAAATTTTACTGTTTAAAACTCACCTATTGCACAGAAAGCAATTATATATTGGTAAGAATGACTCATCTATGGCTAAAATGATAGTTTAAAGGAAGATGCATTATTGAATGTGGGCCAGAGAAGTGTTATAGATTTTACTTTTTAATATGTTACATTAGATGGTGTCTGATCTCCTAGGTCTATTTCATCTCTATTATGACTGTGTTTATGGCCACAATATTTAAGTATTAGACAGGCTTCCAAGTAGAGGGCAGTTTAACAGCTTGAGCTGTAGTTATATATGCCATTTAAAACAGGGTGTTGATGTAAGTGGGGTGCCTTCCGTCCTCCAAGCTTCTGACTAGGAATTTTGGATTTCTGAGGTTCTAGAAGAGTCTAGAAAAATGTCCTTTCTAGGATGCCATTCACTTGTGAATGGGTCCAAATTAGAATCTGAGTTTAAGCAAATCGAAAGTAACACAGCGATGGATCCTATCAGATGGCAAATTGTGGAAGAACTTGCACACTGTACCTATATAATATATACTGTTTTATATACTGTTTTATTCTACCAGTTAGTTTCTATATAAAAGATAAGTAAATTATAAGGCATTTTCAAGGTAACTGGTACATAGGGTCAATGGATCGGCAAGCAATGACTTAACTGTGGTTCCGTGTCACAGTGATGGACTTCTCAGCATGGTTAAATCTGGAAAGCTTTCTATGATTCCATCCTTCCCACCGCCCCAAATTGCGGCGACACAAAGGGTGAAATGTATCTATTAATAAAAACAAAATACTCTAAACATTGTCTAAAAGAGGGGAAAAGGAGAAGCCGACTTAATGGTCTAATGAGGCTATCTTCCAGAGACTTCTTGTGTGTGAGGCTCACTTTGACCTTTTGCTTTGCTCAGGAGCCCAGCGCCTCATTTTTCACATTCTTGCAATTACGTTAACGCTTCAAGCATTTCTGACTCCAAGTCAGCTAGCCACACCAGGCATAACTCAACACTGTGAGTTTTTCTCCTCTCTGTAGATTCATTAACAGGTCACCAAGGTCCCAACTGAAATTTAAAACTGACTGGTTCTGTTGGGTTAGTTGAGTTATGGCAAGGGAGATAGCAAGAAAGGGCCAGAGAGAAGAGGAGGTGGGAGAGAGACGAACCCCAGGTTTGGAGCAGGGATTACTTGTAATAACGAAGAAAGCATGAAGTTTTATCATTTTGGTTAGTTAGTTTTGTTTTTTTTAGGAAAGAGAAGAATTCCGAGACTGATATATAGGTAAAGACAATCACACAAATTTCTGTGCTGTGGGGAGATGCACCCACTTACCCAATGTTGAAGGATTTGATCCCCGTAGGATTCTGTTCCTTTAATCATCTCTCTGTAGGATTCAATAATGGACATGGTAGCTTATGTGTATGAGTGCTAGGAAGTCAGTCATTTTACTGTATCAATGTTTGAAAGAAAAAAAAAGGTATGATTTCTATAAAATGAAGACTGCTTTGGCATAGAAAATTTCCTACCTGGCTTACCACATCAGTGATTAAAACACATATATAAGGGCATTCTGGCTTTTTACAGCACACTTTAAAATTTGAAGGCCAGATTTGAGTGTATTTTGTCATACTCATGCCTATATTAGTCTTTTAAACAGGGTTTCGAGGTAGTTTGATATTTTGTGCCACCGAATTGTCCAGAGTAGTTTCAGCGGGAAAGATTAATTATCTGCTTCAGGGCAAAGTCAACAGAGGTATTGACTGAAATCGCATATGCTTATCCTAGGTTAAATCTTAGGGTTGATGTATCATGGAAAACGTGGGAGAGAAATTTATGTCCTTAGTATTAAATATATTATAATGTTTCACTGGAAATCAAGTTTGTAGTTTAGCAAAGAGTTTTCTTATTCAGAATTTATTAGCAAAACAGGCATATGGAAAACTGTAAAATGATTCAGTTTCAAAACAAATTATGATAAACACAAAAAATAGGGATGAATTGTACTAAATACAGTGTTTTCATACACATTTTAAATTAAACTTTAATAGCCATATGCTATAAAACAATACATGTATTTATGTTGCTTTATAATTTTTGTGATTATGTTTACTATAATGATTCATACAAACTTTCCTTTGGAACCTAAAAATACCTCATTTTATGACCTGATAGTGAAAGAGCTACAGTTACACAGGTGAAAGTTCATCTTTTCCTCTACAGTGTTTCAGCGGTGAACCAAAAGGAGGAGAAAAAAAATGTATGTCACATTTTTTAAATATCATAAGAAATAAACTTGGTAAAATGTGAAACCTGACTTTACTATCTTTCAAAGAGCACATGTCTAACAGTAAGCTATCTAAATATGAACCAGACTTTTCATTCACTGATTTCTCTTGCTAAAAGCAGCCAAAGGAAGGGAGTTTGTCTTGTTAGTCACATTAGAATGAGGAAGGAAATCTGGTTTTTCAAGGATAGAATTAGGGTGCAGACTTGGGGCTCTGGGGAAGGAACTGGCCCTCTTTGTGTCTGGCTTCCCATCAGTAAAATGGGGCTTGATAGTAAGTCTAGGGATCCCTAATTCTGTACCTGCTGAGTCAAAAGCTGCTTTGTATTTCACTGTGTATTTTGCCAGAGTAACGACTAGGAAGCAGCCCCTTGTTCCTAGAGCACTTTGAGAGCCTTAGATGAAAGGCACAATATATGTACAAAGTATTATTATTATTGATGGGTTTGTGTAGCTCCCATTAACGCTGATGGGAGTTACGCATGTGAATTGGCAAGAGAATAGACCCCTCAGTGTTTAGAGCACATGAAATTTACATTTTTTCCCGTGCTGTAATTGAGATGTTGACAAATTGGAGAATATTGATGAGCCTTTGTTTTAAGTATTTCGTGCCAAGTTTGTTTTATTTTTCCTGGTTTGAACAATGGTATGGGTTCAGCAGCAATGAATAAAAAGGGTAGAGTAAAGATAACTTTGTATTTCAATATTTTGATGTGCCAATATGAAATAAATTGTCTTAGGCAAATGGAATATGCTGTTTTAATCATTAGCTATGCATGAAAGAAAAATTGATGTTGACATCTTTGCTGTAAAATCGTTGTAATGGGGCCTTCCTTACAATTCATTTTTGTAAAATTCATTTTGTACATTTTGCAGCAATTGAACAATCCCTGCACTGTGAATAGGCAGGATTCCCAGAAATACCGAGACAGTTGGCCCAGTAACTGCTGAGCTCACACTGCACACCACACGCACGTTAACCATACTGTTGCCAGACCCAGTTTAACCTACATACATTAGCATTCTAGAATCTATATTGCTCTAATCTTTCAGGACACAGGGCTGTACAAGCCAGCATAGTTCTCCCTAACTCTGCCACCTGCCACGTCCCTCTGTTGATGTCCCCATCTATTTTCCAGGCGATGAGGCTAGAATTCCTCATAGCTAGCTATTTATTTATGTATTATACAGTTCTTTAGCAATCATGGTGTTGAAACCTACAAATACCTCCTTAGTAGTGAATGTGTTTATAGGTAAGCAAATGCCTAAAATAGTATTGCACTTCTGAGCTTATAATACATGTTATAGTTATAAAATAGCATTTTTTTCCCATCAAAGTATTCCAGTTATATATTTAAAGGGATATACATTAAAGTTATATATATTAAAGAGGAGGAGGGGGCTTCAAACCCACTTACTGTGGGTCCTGAATATGTTCTACTGGGATTTCTTATTCAGTCTAGGAAAACTCTGTCAATGGAATGTTTTCATAGTGGCGGCAATCTCTTTAAAATAACCCTAAATACAATATGACAGATGCCATCTGGCATAATCTTTTGCTAGTTGCTTTTAACTTTTATTTTTCCTAGAGCTAAGTTCATCCAAAACTGGTCACTTACTGTTATGATAAATATGATGACTTTTTTTTTTCCTTCCTGTCCCCTTAATTGTGTCAAAAAAATTCTCTGAGACTATAATTGATAATTGAACATTGCCATGGAATAAACTGTTGTATATGGACTATTTACATTGCATTTTCTTTCTTTTTTTTCCCCCCAAATAAAATTGAAAAGAATGCCATTCTTTAACCATCAGGAAACATCCAAAGATTTTCTGTTGATTTTCTCAAGACTTTTTAGAGTAGTAAACATTAGAAGTAAAATCGAATTCTTCTAATAAATAAATGCTCCAGGAGCATGTAATGGTACTCATAAATGCTTAAAAGCTTTCTATAATTGCTGTTAATTTTGAGTAATTTCTTCCTATATGTATCAACTTACTTGAGAAACCCAGAGTTGGGATTTCTAGATTTTTTTTTTTACTTAGTCATGTAAAGGGATGTCTCCTGATGCCAGTTAGAGTTTAATTTAGAGTAGTAATTAAACTTGAATACTGCCTCATAAACAAAAGATAAACAATAAACCAGCCACGTTCCCTGCTGTTTCATAGCTTTCTTTCCCAGATGTTTTAGCCTGATAATTTTTACGCAGTGAACTACCTAACATGGAGTTTTGTGGACAGAGGTAGAAATTGAATATTTTTTTTTTTTTTGGTTGTTGTTTTTTCCTGGCAATCCTTTTTTCCTTCCAAAAAGCAAAATGCAAAGGATTTTTCATTATTTAGATTTTTTAAAACTCTGGTGAAATAGATATTTAATGGAGATGTGCTTTAATGGTAACTATGGTTTTTTTCTTAGATATTGCTTTTTTTTTTTTGTCAAAATTAATTTGGTCATGAATGTCTTTCACACCTGGTAATTGAAAGAGAACCATATTCTTTATTTAAGTAAACTCTTGATAATAAGTCACAGAAAGAAAAGCTTGACAGTGGAGAATTTTTCTTTTTACCCTTCTTGCCACTTCTCACCGGCATGCATTCCCACCCACGGCCAGTGTTACTTTATGGCTCTGCTGTTCCTTGGGCTGCAAGGGTCTCTCTGTCCAGTTCTAGACCCTTCCACTGTCAGCCATGATCTTTCTAATTGTCAGGTACGAGTCAGCCATTCAATGCAGAAGCCATGTTATTTTCACTGGGTGGGGTAATTACTGAAAGCTGAGAATAGCTGCACTAAAGACAGAGGGATACTTTCATGATCCCATTAGCATAAGAGTGGGTAAATTATTCATGCCAAGTGAGGATTCTATGGGGAAAAGTATAGTTAATGCACATAGTTTTTAAATGTATCCCTTTCTGCTCTGAGACTAAATTCTTGTTGGAATCAGTTCTCAGACATTTACGGGAAAGCTCTGGTGGCGTGTTAGATGCAGTTCATCTCTCTCTGTTTGCAGCGCTCTCAATAGAGACCATCTGGCAAAGATCCAAAAGGTGATTAAACAAAATGATCAGCTCTTGTTGCTGTGTTACATGTCCAATACTCTGGATTAAAAAACATGACCCAGGACAGTCAAGCTAACGTCATGCCGCTCCCCCTTCCCCCTCCCCTCTCGGTATAAGAATTCAGATGGTCCACAAATGTGTGTGCCATCTTTGTGTCCTTATGGCCTATAATCATGAACAGGTTGTGCAAATGGCTCTTTCTGTAGCACTGTCTGTTCCAGCAGCATAGAAGCATTTCATATTAATTGGGTCAGTCTAATATTCACATTGACATGGGGAAAAATTACTGAAATTTATTCTTATAGCAGACAATGAATATGTGTGCTTTCTGCCATGAGGGAAGTGAAATCTGACAACTGGCTTGTGCAACTGATTAATTTTTCTTGAAACTGGAGAAAATCAAAGCATGAAAAACTGTCATTCTCTGAAAGCAATGCACAACCCTTTTATAACTAAACAAAATGGATTGGGTAGGGGGCTTTCGGGGAGCTTGTAGAAATGAGCTCTGGTTTTAACGCCATAATCAGGGATGAATTTACAGTGCCATTCAGAAGAGTCCTCCCTCCTCATAAACAAGCTGATAATCACAGGGAAGCTGACTTCCAATTAGCTTCTCCTTTCCTCACATGGATCAGGGTATTTATATGTCCTCCTTGAGCTTTGATATGTCACTGCTGAGTTACTACATCTCATGTCAAATTTGAAAGTTTGGAAATAAAATGTTTTATTATGAGGAAATCCTGCTAATAAGCAAGGTAATTTTCAACCAATCATTTCACGATTGAGTTAAGGTAAAAATGCCAAGATTTGTGACTAAGGGACAGATGTATCTTATCTTTGGGGGTCTGCACCAAATGCCAAGTAGAAATATAAATTGAACAAACCAGACATTGTGAGGAAGTGATTGAAGAAATATTGAGATGAAATCTTGGAATGAAATATATATGTATATTTATAACAATGCTGTGAATTGCTTACATGTCACATTTGCATAAGCCTGAACTGTGATTTTATTAAGGGGCAGTTTAGTTAAGGCAAAACACAAGACTATTAACTCATTAGGTGGTTCAGAGATTACAGCTAACCATTTAATATTGTGGAAATAGTCTATGACTGATACTGTAGGATAAATTTAAGTGCGATTGTCGAGAAAGAGAATAAAGCAGAAAAGAAAAAATTCTCAAAAACCACTTTAAAACATCATCATTCCTTGTCAGCCATACTTTCTAAGGAGGAGTAAAGCAGTAGGTAAGAAATACAGATGGGTACAGGACTCAGGGAGGGGAAGTGAGGGTCCCCTAGAGTCAGTGCTGTGTGGCAGATGAAAGGGACTCACATAGCCTTGGGGGTCTTAAGGCTATTATAGGGCAACTCATGCTCTGTTATCATGCTGATTTTTCAATTGATTTTTGACTGAACAGTACTTGTTGAAGCCCTCCAGAGCATCAAACACAGCCTTATGGTGCTATACATTGTAATACACGTGTTCTATTTTTCCCTTCATTGTCTTTACTTTGCTTCAGACGAGTAGTCTGTGATGACGCCATGTTATTTTTTCCCCTTCTTTCTTTCCCATTTCTACCCTCGGAGAGTTTCTTGAAATTCTTACTGCTTTTTTGCTGGGGAGGAGGGTAGTAGGAGAGTCTCTTTTTATTTTCACATGTGGGAATTTGTTTTTAATCTGGCCTTTAAAAATACTTTATATCACAGCAAACAATAATATACACCACTTTTATATACCCAATTTATCCCTTGGTAGTCTTGGGTTATTCACTATCTTTCTGAGGACCAGCAAAAAAAAAGCAACAATGAGGTTTCACTGAAATCTAGTTCCTCATTAAAATGAAAGTGAACCACTTTAGTATCCCTGCTATACAGCAATAAGTTTCCTCAGCTTGCTGGAACGCGAGGTCTCGAGAAAAGAAATAATGAAAGAGATCTGGAGGGAGTGTGTCCTTGCTTCTCTTCTGCCTGCCTTAGAAATTTGTACAGATGAAAATCCTGTTCTGAGATTAACTTCTCTGTGAGTCTTCCTGATCTGCCCAGGTATGAGGCCACAGCTCCTTCTCTGCACTCCTGTGGCACTTTGTACCTCTGTTATAACATCTTTCACGCTGCGTTGTAATTCTTTGATCCCTGGTCTCTCTCTCTGTCTCTCCCTCCGTTTCCAAGGTACAGATGATCACTTCTTCAACTGTCCGGCATTAGTATGTCCATTTTTGAAGGAATAAACAAAATCTACAGGTTTTTCTTTTTTAAAGATGTATAAATCGATCAAAACTTTGTGTGTATTGATTCACTGATGTGTGCCTGAACATAAATGAACTCTTTGGAACGTATGGATACATTCCATCAAATTCCATTACATCTTTAAGAGATAAAAATTATTTTGTTTTACTGAACTTACGTTGTATTCATTACCGTCTTAAATATGTCGGTGGACCATCAGCTCAAACTTAGCATTATTTGGTTATAGATAGGTTCTTCAATTTTGGGTTTCCATTTTAAGTATTACTTTAAGATGGTACTTAAAATGGGACTTATTTGTCCTTTAATGTCTTATATTGTGTACATATGGTCAGAATTTGGACATGCAATTTCATTATGTTATCTATACAAAATGTGTAGATGGATGTCTTTAAATGTAATGGTAAATCTAATAATGGAAAATTGCTTAGTGCGGCAAATAGTTCTCATGGACTCAGGATCCATTTTGCTAATAAATCTTGTTTAAGGTAGGATTGACCTCAAGGAATTCATTGGTTGGTCTTCACACACAGGTAAAGGAGCCCGGAAGTATTTCTTGAATTTTTAGGCCCCACCTCCTGTTGTCGATTTTCTACACTTGTCCTCCAGTTTTTCATAGTTTGCATTTGGGCAAATATAATTATTTTTGGTGATGCAAGCAAAACCTTATAGTGAGTTCTTTTTCATCTACATGGGATACTGTCTAGAATCTTGAACTATGAGTCAAGAGACTTATGCTTAAAAGTCATGATTGCGTTGAAAAGGGCACAGACCTAGAAGACAGAGAGACATGAGTTCAAATCCCAGTTTTACTCAATATCTGCCAGATTCAGTCACTCCATCTGGAAAGTGGAGTGCTTAATATAATCTCACTTACATTAAGAGAGATTCCATGTGTTCAGCAAATAACATTGCCTGGAACCAGTAACTGCTGGTTCCTTTATTTCCCTCTCTCTTCCCTCTGTCCTATGCCGACATTAATTAGCTGTGTGACCTTGGCTGCGTCCTTTAATCTCTTTGGACTTTTACTCACCTGTAAAATAAGATTGAATTAGATGATCTTTTAAATCCAAGCTCCAGGAATCTAATGTTTCCATTCATGGGTCTTAATTTTTATTTGTACATTTTATCTTTTAACATAAAGGGAGGTCGCAAGCTTTTCATCAGGGGTAAAACATGAACTTTTTAATTTTTTTGATTTATAATACACAGTGAAGTAGTATTTCTGTTTCTTGTTCTTGGTTGCCAGGAGAGCCTTTTTCTTCTCAGTTTGGTAAAAATATAACTAGACATTAGAGTTTATTTTCTGAGGATAGTGGAATGCCACAATTCAGATATAGGACATCTAAGGTGGTAGTATTAAGACTAATAGACTGTTCAATCTGCTAAGTATGAGGCGTGTTTTGTAAACACAGAGCAACTTCTCCATTCTACATTATCTAATTAGAACTCTCTCAGTTGGAATTTTCTATACTTCACAAGTAGAACAATAAATGATCACCATTACAGAGGCTGAGGTTCTACCCACTCCTGAAATATGTTCCAAATCATTCCAGAAAAAAATCTAAACCATTTTCAGGAGAATTTTATAGTACAATATATATTTAGGCAAGTTCTAATTATTTACTCTGTAAATTCATATAAAATATAGATAAGTACCTTATCTTAGTCAACGAAATATTTGTTTAATCAAAAACACTTATTCCTTAACCCTTCCAGCTAGAGACATGACTGTTGCCTTAAAACCGATCGTTCTTTTTTTATAAGTTTGAAGATTTACAAAAGTAGACTGGGAGTGTAAAATTTCATATTTCTTCTTCCAACTAACATTTGTAACAAATGCCATCCACTAAAATAAAACTTCCAAAATTTCCATGTACTAAATGTGAAAGATGAAAAAATGTTGATAAATCATTGATTATTGGAAGATTGTGGACTCTACCTCATGGGTATCCTTTTCTGACAGATTACCACACACTGGGGCTGATGTGTAGATGCATACCACTCTCTGGAGTCATGGAGCTCTCACTCTCTCAAGACCTCTTCTAAGTGTAGGCTGTTTAAATGTAATGCACAAAGATATTCATTGAGCAAGGCACCTTGGGAATAAAAATATGGAAATCACAAGGGTCCTTATCTTCAGTGGCTTACCATCTCCCAAGATGTGTGTTTGTGCATGTGTGGGGGGAGTACCATGACAAGCATGCAAATACTTCTTACACACGGCAGGTACTCAGTTATAGGGGGAGCTTGTTGTAGATGAAATGGCAGTTTTGGAAGCAGGTGGATCTGAACATTCCTCTTTGTTCTGCCACTTCCAAGCAGCAATATTTCTGACTGTTTGTTTCTTCACCTGTAAAATGGGAATAATAACTGTCTCATAGGGCAGTTGTTAGGATTAAATTGACATTTGCTTTTAAAAAGTCTAGTTTGGTGACTAATAGTGGAGCCCCAAAATTATTCTCTTCATTGAACGTTTATGGACCATTTAATTGTGTCAAGCCCTGTCCTGGGTTCTAGGGTATAAAGCAAACAAGATGTGATCTCTTTCCTCAGCAAGGTGACAGTATTAGTAAGCAACTCAGAAATGTCAATGAATAAGTACACATGCTTTTAATGTTGCATTTAACATATGGGTTTTAAGGTATTTCAGAAGAGTAAGCGATTACTTCTGTCTGAAACATCTGTGGAAGGCTTCACAAAATTCGGAAGGTTTTAAAAGATTTCGATGGCCTTCGAGTGAGTGTTTCCAAATGGACAAAGTAGGGAGGGTGCAGGGAGCAGATGAAACAGCCAGTGCGAAGGCACTTTAGTGTGATGCAGTATGTTGTGCATGGAGCAACAACTGGGGTTGATATTGCTGTTTGCATGAGAGAATGCATGGTGAAAAAAAAAGAGACTGGAGAGGTAAGTGGGGACGTACATGAAGATCCTTTTTTACCACACTAAGAAGCTTATGCTTAATCCTGTAGAGCACTGTTTACCAAACTTTCCTGGTGATAAGCAACTTCTCAGATGCATATAAATACAGATTCCCTGGCACACCACAGACCACAGGAAATACAGAACCAGGACTTTCCAGTGGGAAGTGCTGGGAATCTGATTTTCCAGTCCATACCCCTGGGAAACCCTGTTCTGGGATGTGAAGAACTCATTTTAAAGAAGTTTAAGCAAAAGGAGTTTATGATGGGGTTTACATTTTTAAAAATAACTCTTGTAGAATGTGGAGAATACGTTTGAGATAAAGAAGACTCCATATAGAATATGGATGAATAGTCTAGCAGATGGGTGAGGATTGAATGAAAGTGGTGGCAGTAGAGTTGGAGGGGAGAGGACTGACATTACATGTGGGGAGAAAGGAAGAGGACAAAGTCCACACTAACAGGAAGGTCTGTCCCTCAGAGCAGGCACCATAGTCAAGGTAGTTTTTTCTTTTCCTGCCATGTGTTTGAAGTATGCATATCTACCAACCAGTAGAGAAGAAGAGGAAGAATATTTCATTTGCACATGCAAAGTTGTCGAAGTGGAAATGCTTGGTGCATGTTGGGTGAATAATGATACTTCTTGGGGCATACAGCACTCACAGGCAATATAGGGTAGTGGTTAAAGGTATGGCCTCTAGTGTTGGCCTACATGCCTTTAAATCTTCAGATCTGGCCGGGCGTGGTGGCTCACACCTGTAATCCCAGCACTTTGGGAGGCCGAGGCGGGTAGATCACGCGGTCAGAAGATCCAGACCAACCTGGATAACACGGTGAAACCCCGTCTCTACTAAAAAATTACGAAAAATTAGCCGGGCATGGTGGCGGGCGCCTGTAGTGCCAGCTACTCAGGAGGCTGAGGCAGGAGAATGGCGTGAACCCGGGAGGCGGAGCTTGCAGTGAGCAGAGATCGTGCCACTGCACTCCAGCCTGGGCGACAGAGTGAGACTCCATCTCAAAATAAATAAATGAATAAATAAATAAATAAAGCCTCAGATCTGTCACTTTTCTTGGCCAAACCTCCCATCCTTCACTTGACATCTGTAAAAGGAGGGTAATAAATAATACCTAATCTAATAGATTTGGAGTGGAAAGTAGGGATTAAATGAGGTGATTTATGTAAAATGATAGTAATTTTATGCCTCATTCATAGTAACTCAATGTTATAAATATGTTTTATTTAAAAGTCACTTTCAAAATAATTGAAAACTGACCCCATGCAACAAACATCATGATGAAGAACTAAAAATGAAATCCCACATTTATCCCTGGAAAAGAGAAGTTATGAATTGTAAAGCTAGAAAAGCATCCACCTACTCTAAGCCTGGCCCCAAGCCCTAAGCCCGGACTTCTAGTTGGAAGCAGTTCTTTTCCTCTGAAGTCTGATTACACATTTCGGACACATGAGGTTCCCCTGATGCTATCGTAATCGTTACGTGACTTACTTAGTATCTTGCTTGACTGTAAGATTCTTGAGGACAGTTTCTGTATTTCAGGCATCTCCTCCCTCTTCTAGCCCCCATTGTGCTACCGTAATATAGGAGGCCTTCAATAATAATTATTTTTTTTTGAAAGGAAGATTGGGTCCATATTGTGAAGGACACTGAATAGCAGACTGGGGAGTTTGTGCTTGATTTGCTAGGTAATAGGGAGCTATTGAACAATTCTGAATGGGGGTAGTGACATAATTGCCTTCCTTTTGAATGCCAATGACAAATTCTCTACTCTGTCCTCCATGGTCAAAATAGCAGACCCGTACGCTTCCCTGAAATACAGCCTGTTTGAAAGACTGGGTATTCTTTTGAGGGAAGAAGCAAATTTCAAATAGCTCTTTAAGAAAAATAAAGCTTTGACATTCTCTCTAGAGTACTTTATGCACTTAAATTATTGTGATTCCTTAGATCCCATGTATGTGACACCATTCTAGAAACTTGTAGACAGGGCACAAGGGCACATTTTTATAAATGTTTTTTAGCATTGTTGCAATTATTAACACCTAGGGATGACTTAACAGGACTGAGTAAATATATCTTCTTCAATATTTAGAAAACTGTGGTTCCAGGAATATTTAAATAGGCATTACTTTAAATGAACAAACAAACAGAAACAAAAAAGAACTTTGTGGTTCAATAGATTGAAAGCTGGAGTAGAGCAGGGTATCCTCTACTATAGGAATGTTCAGATCCCCTAATTCGCTAATGTGCATTTCAAGTCTGCAAAGGGTAGAGAGACAGAGCTTTCCAGACTCATTTAACCGTTGAAATGCTTTTATGCATTATCTCTGGGGGCCAGTCTTTCTCAGCACACACTCTGGAAAACACTGTCCAGGACTCTGCTTCTCTCATTGAAGTACATTCGGATAGAGTTTAATTTCACAGGGAGTCTGCCTGCATCTTATTTTTAAGAGGTGGGTCAGCATGGGCTCAGGATCAATTTTCAATTGTAATTGTGTAAAAATAACTTCCTTTGTACTCAGAAGTCTCATGGACTTCAGCTATACTTGTGCAGAATGTTCCATTAACCCAGCTCTCCATGTAGTTATTCTCCATTGTATTAATCAAACAATGTGCCTGGAATATCCCCTGAGTGTTTGATTAAAAGTAAGCACATTTGGTTACACCCTCTAAAATACATAAATGAGGATCCCAGCAGAATTTTACTCTTAACATGAATGGTATTAACGTCTAGCTTGATGTATTTTTTTTTTAAGTGGCCATTGAGTTGGAGGTTGGGTGGCAAATCCATGAAAGAGGAAGGAGGTGAGAAAACAACAGTCATTCCTCATTTGGAGTGGATGGCTTGGTTCTGCTTGCTGCAGGTGGTGAGCAATGGACTGGATATACTGTCCACCCATGGGAAATTTCTGGGAAGCAGAGCTGCAAAACCCCAGCCTGTCTACATCTCACTGTCCTAGATCTCTAGTTTAGCAAATATTAGAACTGGTTGCCACCGATAGGTGTTGCATCTACTGTCCATGAATTTTTCACTGACCGTCTTATTGTTAGAGGATCCCAGAAAGTATTTGTGTCATGATCAGGGGCATTCAGGAGGTCCAGAATTGCAGTCCTTCTTGGTTATCAGGTGAGGTGAAACTCTTCTGCATTCATACATTCTACTCCTGAGTAGTATGTGGCAGGATTGCCCACTTGTGTGTGTCGGAGGGACAGAGAATTGGGCTGTGTATACCTTGTCTCTCCAATTTTGAAATGAGCAAGAAGAGGCTTGTGGTACAATTAAGACTATCTGTGCAGTATGATGAGAACAAGTTGAGTTTGTCTTGTTTGTCAATAGATTTTCTGCAAGATTTTGAACCCTTTATAGCAGTTAGCTCAGAAAACTGCAATACCTCTAAAGAATGTTCTTCCTATTTTATACTTAGGAACATAGACATATTTGGAGAATCAGTGACCTTTAACATCATCAATCACCTTGAAAAACTGAGAGTAGAAACAGAATTTCTCTTCTTTATCCCATCAGACTGATGTTTCTACACACATGCACTGCATATCCTAGCATAGTTATTAGCCACTAAATGGATGAGAGTTTTCTCTCTCTTTCTTGTTCTAAAAGGAATTCCAGTTGCTCATTTTCTGCCAGTATAAAATACGAGTTGCTTTCAGCTGGCAAAAAAAGAAAAAAAAGAAATGGGGCCCTGGCTAAAGCAAAATTACAGCAAAAATAATGTGTCAAACTTTTTAAAAATTAGAGGCAAAAACTGGTACTTTTATACCTTGGTGTGTTATACTAAATGTTGGGCATTTAATGCAGAAACATCACAGAAGCTTCCCTTTGAACATTGATAGGGACCTTAAAACCTGCTGCTTTGTAGGCAGATAATGAAAGTGGAAAAGGAAGTTCATGGACATCTTCTTACCTTATGTAACATCTCAACCCTAGAGACAGTAATCTCTGAAGCTGTGACGTAACTTTTTCATGTGCATGGTGATACCTCTTAAAAAAAAAAAAGCTTTTACTTAAATCTGGCCTCCTCCTGGTCATGTTGTCCAGTAACATTTGCTTAGTTTTTATGCTACTCTTGCCAGTAGGAGGTAAGGAAAACAAGAATTGAAAAATCAATCTTAATTATGGAGGGCCACTCATCTATGGCTTATTTCATAGGTCAGCCCTGTGTAGCACCCTCATAACTAGCACAGAGTGCTCGGGGCTTAGTTTGTAATAAATACACATTGGTTGAATAAATTGCTGCAATTTGATGATTGGTTAATAGTTAATAATTTGTGACAACTTAGAATTTGTTAGAATTGACATAGGGTTTAGTTCCTCATTAGGGATGTTAGCACTCCCCAAATTTGTTGAGTTTGTCAAAGCATCAGTCACCAAATCTGTGCTAGGTAGAATCGAGTAGTCATAGGTACAAGAAAGCAGGATACAAAGTCATGTCTTGAGAGTTCTCCAACTCCTGCAAACTTAAGGGAAGTGATTCCACACTTTATAGAGAGATTATAATTCAAAACTCAAATGCTCATAACTTTGTTCTTAAGAGCATGAAATCTGGAGTTAGACCTAAGTCTGAATTCTGACTCCCACGTGCAATGTGACCTCTGGTGACTGATTTAACTCTTCTAAGCCTAAATTTCCTCATTTCTAAAATGGAGCTAACCATGTCTATCTCATAGAAATGGTGTGAGGATGAAATTAGATGATATATTTGAAGATCTATGTGCTGGGTTGGGCATCTATAATACAATATGCTCCATAAATGGCAATAATAATAATAGCAATTAAGTGATAATAATATGCATATGACCACAGCTTTATTAGTTTTGCTTCCATAGCTTGAACTTTAAGCCACATCACTTATCACTTTCTATAAATTTCTATTTCAGGATACGGTATAATATGATTTCCTAAAACAAGAGAACAATAGCTCAAGACACTTTGTCTCTCTATTTTCTTCTGTTTTGTTGTTTGTGTGTTTTATAACAGAGACATACAAACATGGGCAGGGTTTGTAGGAGAAGGAGTCTCAGGAGAGGGCTACAAATCTGGGAGAAGTATGAGGTCAAACTTCTCAGTTTCCTGTGTACCATGATTTGGTACTCAGTCAAATGCTGTCCCATTGTAATTTTTTTTTTTTTTTTTGGAAATTTCTGATTTCTGTTTTCTGCCTAAAGACCAGAAGAAAGTGAGCTCAGCAGAACAGAGTCTGAATGTGGGCCTTCTAGTAAGCCCCAGCTCAGTTGGAGGTGTGACGTGGGGCAGCTTTAGGAGGCCTGAAGGTTATGGGCTCAGACATCAGAGTGGGAGAGCCTGGACAAGGTTCCCCTCTTTACTACCTATAAACTAGGCTTTTACCTGGTAAAGGAATTTGGTGGAAGGCATAAGGTGATAATGTATACCTGGCACATTATAACCATCTGTTGAAAGTTACTTGCTGCAGTCTGGACAATGTGGTAAAACCCTGTCTCTACAAAAAATACAAAAATTAGCCAGACATGATGGCGCATGCTTGTAATCACAGCTACTTGGGAGGCTGAGACAGGAGGATTGCTTGATCCCAGGAGATGGAGGTTACAGTGAGCCAAGATCATGCCACTGCCCTCTAGACTGGGTGACAGAGTGACACCCTGTCCCAAAAAAGGAAAAAAAAAAAAGTTAGTTGCTGGCTGGGCATGGTGACTCATCTAATCCCAGAACTTTGGGAGGCCAAGGCAGGTGGATCACTTAAAGCCAGGTATTCGAGACTAGGCTGGGCAACAAAGCAAGACCCCCATCTCGACAAAAAAACCAAACAAGTTAGCTGGGCACAATGGCATGCACCTATAGTCCCAGCTCCTTAGGAGACTGAGGCAGGAGGGTCCCTTCCTTGATCAGTCAGGAGTTTGAGGTTGCTGTGAGCTATGATCACACCACTGCACTGCAGCCCGGGCAACAGAGTGAGACCATATCTCTACAAAAAGTACAGTTAGTTGCTGTTAATATTATCATTATCTTTTTAAGCTCTCATGGACTCACATTTCTGTGTGATGAGGATGTTAGAGGATTTCTACATTTTCTCCAACTCTAACATGCTGTATCTATTAATTCTCAAATGGTATTATTTAAAACTTGAGTTATGTCTGCAAAGGAATACTGTATATTTAGTTTTACATCTCTTAATGTAGGTTTCTAATGCATTTGTGCATAAATTTTTGTTTGATTCCCCCAGAATCTTTCAGATTTATCCCCATTTTCCAGATGAAGTGGCTTGGCCTTGGAGAGGGTCAGTTACTTGACTGTCATTATAGAAAGAGGAAGCAGAAGAATGAAGACAAGGCCATTTAAAATTTTCATGTTCTTTACCTTTTGCATAAAACGTATTCAGTTCACAAATGATGTAAAATTTAATTAAGGCAAGTGACTGTCCTGAGAAAGTCATTAAAACCCTCGTGTCATTTCTCTAATCAAAAGGCTGCCACCCTTCTATTATTTCTTTATTACAACCCTTTATTTTTATTTCTTCAAGTTAAACTGGAGCCTGAGCCATCGTAAGCCTCTTGCTAGTGATTTTTTAAATCAGTGATTTACACTTTGAAAAACCAATTTAAAAAAAATTTTCCAATTTACGTTGGTTAGATCCATAGGGTCACTTTGATTAGAAAAGAGAGCCGTTAGAAATTAAACTGGCAATTCTAAAGGTTTAGTTATCGTCTCCTTGTTCTTAGAAATGGCAAAGAATACTGTGCTGAATAAGGTGCTGAAGGCTAAGATAATGAGACTGCTTTTCTTGTGGGACTTTCCAAAACTCCTATGTCATAGTATCAACTTGTATATAAGTAAAAATGCTTATTTGTGTTTTAGCATTTGCTCTTTGCATCAAACATCCACTGACTTTGGGAATAGTAAGATCTGCTACCCCAAGAAAGTCTACCAATTCCATTACTAACACATCCAACTGGATAAAAAAACTGAAGGGTTAGTGAATATTTTATATCGTGGGTTTTTAAAAGATACTTTTGTGTGAATAAAAAAGGACTTTCTCAAAGCTGCTCATTTCAATTTTCTTTTTAATTTGCTTGCCAACACCACTTAATCACCTCTGTAGCCTACCAGAAGTGTTCTCTAGATGGGCTTTAAAAATGAAGCCAAGGTGATTTCTTTTTTGTTATAAATTGGCTTAGCATCTTGTTTTTATCTGGCTTGAAATATTGAAGCAGTAAAATAAAACCACACTCTTTAATTGAAAGGTGCTTCTGCAATATTCAAACCACAGTGTCAGTCACACGTGTTGTTCAAATTCTTCAGAGCTCTGGAATTACTTAAAGGTATCCTCAGTATTCTGAGAGAGTTATTTTCTGCCCGACTACAAAATAAAAAGGAGCCAATCAGGGCTCTTTCTCATCTCTTTGGCAGTATTTTTCCTCTAAAGAATTTCTTGACACTCTCTTTAGTTCTTGACTTCCAGGGTTGTCCTGACAAATCTCCAGAGATGTATCCCAGTGCCTATAGTAGTGTCAAAAACATGAAGCCACATGTCTAGATGCTGTGACCTTACGTTTGATTGCCAGCAGTTCACTGTATAAAGTGCTTAAACTGCCACCTACCTAAGGGCTTCCAGAATTTACATTATGCCCTTTTGAAAGGACATAGTTTGAATTGAGACTATGTAAGTACTTCTAATCTCTAGTTGACCTGATCTTGAAAACTTCTGAGAAATATTACATCATGAGTGATCACAGGAATGAGAATGATATTATGGCATAATTTCAAAATCATGTAGTATCCTATGTTCAAAGTTTTCTGTGCTAAAGATCTAAAAAGCACATTTTTAAAATATCGGGTTATTTTTGGCTCAACACATCAGTGGGAATTAGTTGCCTAAGAAATGATACCGGACAATAAATAATTTATTCCTTCTTTAGAAATGTTGTAGTTTTTGATTTTTACTCACTGGGTTGGGTTTGTGGTTTAAAGAGAAGTTAATCCTGACTTT
>NW_012123709.1:3999192-4048723 GCF_000951035.1 Colobus angolensis palliatus
GGAGCTTGCAGTGAGCCGAGATTGCGCCACTGCACTCCCGCCTGGGCGACAGAGCGAGACTCCGGCTCAAAAAAAAAAAAAAGAAATTAGCCTAAATTTAACTAATCAATTCACTTTGCCTGTGTAAATATGTTTTATTGTGTTGTTTTCTATAAGGATTGCTATTATTCATACTGTCCTTTATTTTAAACTTTTATAAATGATATAGTTTTCTGTTTACAATTGGGGACATATATAGTACTACCTATTTATGTTGTAAATATGTTTTTATGTAAATATACAAGAGAAAAATAGAGATTTCTTATCAGCATTATGTACTAACGTAGTATCTGCATTGGTAGTTTGTTTTCTGTCCTGAAAATAAGTGGATATGTACAAAGACATCATTAATTTCCTAGTTTTCTATTTATTTGATATATTGTATGGAGATACAAATGAGGTATTTTCTCTCTTTTGATATCTTAAGTTTTAATATGTGTTATTTTATTTTGGTTGAGAAAACGTGTAAGTTATCACTGGACCTTAAGTTCTATTTAGTTTTTGCTTTTACAGACTAAATGCTGTCTTCGCGTATCACTCCCTGACCCACCATAAAATTCTTCTGATCAAGTTTTTCATATATGGGACAAAAAAAAATCGTTTTGTTTCAAATCTCGACCGTTTGAGCCTAAGAACTATTTGACGCAAGCAAGAATTTCAACACAGATCTTGCAGCTTAACACCCATTGGTGAAGAAATATTTTTTCTTTATATTAGTTCATTTTTCACGGCTTCTTTATAGTGCCATACGCTATTAGGAAGGAGAAAAACTAATGTGATATGTGAACTAATTTCTTTTTTAAAAATTTTAAAAAGTGCTCTCTGGAATTCAGTTGTGATCTTTCCAGATACTAGCTTCATCGTAATCTGAGACTCATTTCTATTTGATTATTACCATTGATGGGCAGAAAAAAGTGCTAGATCAAGGAAAAGTACCTATGATATATATACCCAAATATGGCAGCAATAGCAAGATTATCATCATTATTATAGCTAATGCTTGACAGCTACTCTATGCCCGATATTGTGCTATACATTTAGTACAATTTCATCCTCATAACCTTGTGTGGGTTTTTCAGTTGGGAAAACTGAGGCTTAGAAAGACTAGGAAACTTCCCTTTACCTGGAATATCTAGAAAGTGGTGGGACTAAGATTCTAAATCAGGTCTATCTAACCCCCAAATCCAGACACTTAACCAGGGTACCGCACGCTGTCTACAAGAAAAGTTGTCAAATGATGTCGGATACCTAGCAGTCCTGCACGGTAGGGCATGCCAGTAATCCCATCTACTTGGGAGGCTGAGGCAGGAAAATCACTTGAGTCTGGAAGTTTGCGTCCAGCCTGGGCAGCATAGTGAGACCTTGTCTCTAAAAGAAAAAAAAAAATGTCAGGTAGGCTTTGGTATTTCCTGTCATATGCCCGGACATTTCAGTAAAGTTTTTTTGACGCTTTGAATGTCATAATGGTAATGGAGATCAGCTCTTTTCTAAAAATCTACCCTATAGGTATTGATTTGGTGACAGGCTTGTAATGTCATATATGGTTTTAGAAAATTACTGATAGTTTGGAATTACCATACTGAAGAGACATCTTACCCCACCCCTGAAGCACAGAGCCCTTCAACATTTCTCTGATATCATTTCAAGTGTCAAGTAAACAAAGTTTTCTAAGCTACTGATCTTGATGAACAGGATGATGATTAAGGCACAGAAATCACTGGTTTCCAATTTTTAAAAATACATTCCAGAAACTTATGGCACATAACAGAATTCAACAGAAGAAGGTAAATTTGGTTAAATTCTTCAGGGGTCCTTATATGTAAATTTTATGCCATATAGTTGCCCTCACTAGGATAAAATTAGAATTTGTGAAGGATCTGATTGGAGTTTCTCCTGGGAAGTTGTAGAGGATGAGCATGGATATTTGTTTTGATTTCAGTACTGGCCTATTCGATCTCCATGATCCTAGGACAAGATCATTGACAAAGGAAGAAGACAGTTCTTCTTTGTGAAAGACCTCCCCTTCTGCCTCTTTGACTACATCCTTGGAGTGTACCATCCCTTCTGTGACCTTATATTTTTGCAACTAAAACTTTATTGATTTCTACTGTTTATTACAAGTTTTGACATAGAAGGAGGGACATTCACAGATGATTTTCTTGGCCTACTTTAGCAGTCCTTCTTGTTCTCTAAGAAAACGAGTCAGAATCTGTCACACTGTGATGATACTGAGGCCCCTGCTGTTCCTAGGCTGGGCATTGAAATTATGCCAAGGGAATCAGTAAGAGGGAGGACTAGGTTGTCAAGTCAGTGCCACATGCAAAGTGTATTAGCCTGGCAATCAGAGAGCAGTAAGTCATGGGTCACACTGCCTTACCCTGGGCTCCTGAGTCTGTGGAAAGTTCTCGAGTCTTTTATTATAACTTGTTGCTCCTGAGGCAGCATGAAAACCTTTAGTAGGCTTCTGAGCTGATGACTGACACTGGAGTGTCAGGAGCTCCAAGTTCTGGTCTAGCTATAATTTCTCCTAAGAAATTTACTTGAAGAAGTAAAACATTTTATTTTGAAATTTTAAAATTATATGAATTTTTAAAATATCCTGTCTGCTTTTTTCAAGCAGTTTTAAGGTTTTTTGAAAAGTTCTTTTAAGATGTTTTATGGCTGCCATTTTATTGATAGTAAGATATCCAGATTTTGAAAGTGAAGAGGAAAGGCTATACTTTTGAAAAGGGTTTCAGGAAAACGGTTTGGTGACTGTAAATCTTAGTTTCTACAACCATATCCCCAAAAGTCCAGAATTCCTGCCTCCTTGTGTAATTTATTTCAAGAAATAATTTTGTCATTTGGGATTTTTTGAAGTGTTAAATGCAAGTATTGAAAGATTTGATGCTAGCTCAAGCCCCTAATGAATGACTTAACAAGGTAGACATGGTAACCAGCTACTTCTGAAGATGTTCTTAATGTGTAAATTGTTAGTGCGGCCACCTCTGCAACTACAAACCCTCATCTTAGTAGTCTGGTGGTTTTACCCTAACGACCTATATGTTAAAGATATTTTATAAATACGAGTGCAGTCATTGTTTTGTGTAGCATTTTATGGCTTATAGAAACTAGTCTGTTTCCTGGGTGAAATGTAATTAGCTATCTCTGCCCTTAAACACTTCTGCCAGCCTCCATGGCCTTCTCTTAGGGCACCTGGTATATTACAGTACTCTAACATGACACCTTTCAAGAAGGTGTCCCAATCCCTTTAACCCTCATCTTCCATCTGTTTGACCCCTTCTTCATTGCTACACTTAGAAGAATATTCGTGTGCATCCAGTGAGAAGGTTTATTTTGACTTTATAGATGGAATATCTAGAGCTGGAGTCCTATATTCAAGTAAGGTAATACCACAGGATGAAAAATGCAGCCTTGGACCTGCATTTTTGTTCCTTCGTAGGAACAAAAATGCAACCCCTGTAAGGATCAGATTACAAGTCTGTACAGGACCTAACCATGCCTATTTAAAATTACTAACTGCATCAATATTCTTCATAGAGAGTTCTTAACTTTTTAGTTAATTTCTTTCCTTGATTGATAAGGCTGCCAAGTGTGTGATACCCTCAAAGTAGATGATAATTAAATTCATACCACTTCATTATTAGACACCTATTTTCCTTCCCAGATTCCCTTGGCAGATAAAACATGATTCCAGCCCACAAGTTCTTATTTTTAGGGCCATTCTCTACAATTGTTAGAATTGCACTGAATCCCTGCACTCTGCAGCTGATGCCAAATGCCGAGCATCAGATTCCCAGTAACAGAAATGGTGATGAGCTCAGAATCATTACGAGATCATAAACATGTTTTTTATTCACCTTGTTTAGCTGGATCCCACCCAGTCTTCTTTGAAAAGTTCAGAAACCAATTTCTTTTCTTCCCTCATGTAGTTTTTTTTTTTTTTCTTTTTGAGTCTGTGTCATAATTTTTTATTCCTAACTTACCTTCCAAATACCCCATGAAAAGTAGAGAGCACACGTTCAGGGGTTACAGATGCTAAACTGGCAAATATGGCACACAGTTACTTCCTGGAACTGAAGTGTCAACGTAGAATATGTGTTTAATTGAACACTCCATAACATGGTTTGTAGAACACTGGAATACCTACCCTAAGGAAAGTGTATGGAACCAGAGTCCTTAAAGTTTGTAGACTATACTAAACAAAAGTATATACATTCTTAAGAATATGTATCTTTGTCGGTTCGTGTTAATCCAACGTAGCTAAAAGGCTTTATGTCAAAGCCCAAAAAAATGAATTTTGAGAAGTGTACCTCTTAGAGAGTTTGCTCATGCCGATAATCCCAGTGCTTTGGGAGGCTGCGATGGGAGAATCACTTGAGGCCAGGAGTTCAAGACTAGTCTGGGCAACATGGCAAGACCCCCAACTCTACGAAATATTTAAAAATCAGTCAGGCCTGGTGGCATGCCCCTATAGCCTTAGTTACTTGGGAAGATCACTTGAGGTCCTTATCACAGCTCATGGATGCTGTAGTGAGCTATGATCATGCCACCGCACTCCAGCCTGCGTACAGCAAGACCCTGTTTCTAAAAAAAAATTTTTTTTTTTGAGACAGACTCTCGTTCTGTCACCCAGGCTGGAGTGCGGTGGCATAGTCTCAGCAAACTGCAACCACCGCCTCCCAGGCTCAAGCGATTCTCATGCCTCAGCCTCCTGAGTAGCTGGGACTACAGGCATGTGCCACCACACGCAGCTAATTTATGTTTGTATTTTTAGTAGAGATGGAGTTTCATTGTGTTGACCAGGCTGGTCTTGAACTCCTGGCCTCAACTGATCCATCCACCTCAGCCTTCCAAAGTGCTGGGATCACAGGCATAAGCCGTCACACCTGGCCTAAAAGTACTTTTTTTAATAAAAAAAGAAGACAGTACACTTAGGAAAATTTTATTTATCTGCAAGCCTCAGTATCCTAAAGACATGTAATAACTTGGATCCCATTTCTCAGGATATTTAATTAAACTTTTTTGAATAAACAAATGCACGTAATGCTTAGGTTTACAGAAATTATCAGTGTCCTCAGCTTCTATTGCTTAGTACTAGGCCAAATAATTGAAAGAGCCTCTCATTCTTTATCTCCCATATGTAACATGTCAGCCATGACTATTTTACTTTACTCTTAAATATATAATTTATAAATAGAAGCAATGTTGATAGACTCGTTTGACTCCCTTCTAGAAATAAATGACTCATTCTGGATTGCATGTGAGAGCTTCAAGCTGCTCTAAGTAACAATCCACAACAATGAGAAAATTGTTGTGTTATTCATCTGGGCAGCAGGAAATTTAAAAAATAAAAAAGCAGTCTGCTCCCCTAGTAACCGGGACCTTTTGCATGTTACAGATCACTGAGGGCAAACTTTGCATCAGTTCTGGGCACTGGGCAAATAAACTTATCTCCTCGTTTTTGTTTTTGTACCTTGTCATACACTATGTACATTGTCGGTCATTTAAATACAATTGAATATATGCATTAATCAAAACAAGTTACCTTAATTTTTTAATGATTCCTACAGAATTCTTTTAGATTTTTTTTTCTATTTGTAATTTTGTATTTATTCAAAATATGTATGTTTGCTTTAGAAATGGGGTTTTCCTTTTGAAAGAAATCCCCTGGAAAAGGGTCACCTCTGTTTTCTTTGGAAATGCAGGAAATCAACGTGTCCTCTGGCAGTTATTTTTCCTCATGATATGCCCAGTAAAAGTGGTGGAATCTTGACCCAAGTGATCTGTGGAGCCTTTGCTGATGAATTTGGTGCCCACTGCTGTCCTCATTGTTTTGAAATTAAGGAGACAAGTGGTAATAGAAAGAGGAAAACACATTTTTAATGCAGAAATCATTTAGACCTGCAAAGTTTGTTGCCCAATGAGGAAAGAGCTGCACAGTGGTGCAGCACAGATCACATGATACAACCTTTTGACAACTGAGTGTCTGCTGGAGACGTCTGTGAGAGATGACCTTTTGACCTAGGAAGGAATGCTGTGAAGGTGGGAACGTACTCCCAGCCCTGGCCCAGGAGAGAACATGGAAAACAGCCCCAGCTTCTCTGCTCACAGGATCTAGCTTGGTTTTCGCTCTGACTGTAGTGTCAGACGATAAAAACCTGAGAGGGTTTCCTAAAATTATTCCAGACCTTTGCCATTACTCCCACCCTGTGTAACAGAGTGAAAAATAATGCGAGTCTTCCTATAAATGTATGTTGCAAGTGACTGAAGAAATCAGTTGTTCTCCCCACCAGCTCGTGGCCTAGAACCCACGTCTTGACCTGTTTTCAGGCAGGGAATTAAGCCCATGCACGTTTCCTTTAGGGGCCTTAGGTGGGTGTGGGGGGAGTAGGGAGAGGAGAATGAGTCCATTGCTGTAAAAGCGTTCCCAGTAGCGATGATCTTCGTAGGAACAAAAATCCATTGTGCAGGGCTGTAACCTGAGAAACTTTCTGTTATCGTGCTTGTTTTACTCACCAACATTGATCCCTGGTACATGTGACCCTTTGAAAAGGAGCACCATGTTGGTGATTCCTCTTATTACTAAATACCATTGTGTTTATAATGGCCATTTATATATGGTTACACTCCACGCCCGTGTGGTTAATAGGCGTTCTGTAACTCTCTGATGCCACCTGACCAGCACAGGATACAAGTCTTGGTCTCTTGATTACTCTCTTTGCCCTGTCTTCTGTCATTCCATGATGTTCTCTATGAAAGGAAAATAGAGAGCTTAACATTGCTGAAAATAGGGTAGCACAAATTCAACCGGGGGGGTGGGGGAGGAAGACAAAAAAGCCTGGTAAAGCCTTGAAAAAAATAGGTTACTTTATTTATTTATTTATTTCAGTTCCACAATATGTCTGCATGCTTTAGCACTGATTTCTCAGCTAGTTGGGTCCCAGGAGGCCCCACTGAGCCCTGTACTGCTCGGGGAGTTGCAGCTTTATAAAATGGGGGAAAAAATGTAGTTTGTATGAATTGTTCTTTACCTTGGTTTGGGTTCAGAATGGCAGCTGCACTCCGACTTTGTGTGTGACAGCACAAAGGCCAGCAAAACTGAAAAGCAAGTCAGCAAGTAGAGAGACAAAAGCAACGATCAGCTAATACAGCTCCACATGGCCTGACTAATTTATGAGAAAAAAACTGTTCTGTTCATTGGATCAGCACTCTGAGGAGGCAGGTGGAATTGTAGGAAGTTTTCATTGACTCTCCCGAGCAACTAAGGACGCCACGAGAGATTCTTCTCAGTTTGAACTTTATCAGGGTCTACGCTTAATCAATAGAGTATTGGAAAAAGAATTAATTACTAAAGCAGAATAAAACAGCTGCATTTTAAACTAAGGATCCATCAATTCAGTAATCTTTCAGTTACAGGCTAGGGGCCATGAGGATTTGACTCCATGTAATGAGGAACCCGGGGAGTTTCCTCATGAAGAGGCTGGGAATTCACATTAGCCTGTTTCAGCTATTTGTCATTAGTACAACTCATTTCTCCTCTCCTGCATTACAATTTGTATTTTATGTACTGTGGAACCCACGAAATTCCCACATTCATGGGAGGGAGGGCGTTAAGGCGGAAATCATTGTCACCCTGAGAAAGGGTCTTTAACCTAGCTCGGCCTCTTTATTCTGGAAGCTGCCGCGGGAGCGGTTCGGAGCTGGACCCTGCTCCATTGTGCCCAGGGTGGGGGTCAGGGCCCCCGCCTGTTGAAGACACACTGGTTTGAACCCAGCCTGGAAATGTTTCATCTATAATTTCCATAATGGTGGATTTCAAGGAGGGCTGAGGAGGGTTATGGGAGATGAATTAGGTTTTTAGTGAGCTCATTAGGAAGCCAAACAGAGTTGAGACACAAGGCGGTGAGCGGGACTGTAATCAGTTCTGCTCGCTTTGTTCCCTGCCTTCGGGACATGTTTCGGAAACTTTCTGGCGGGGGCTGCGGAGCCGGTGCTCAGGCGAAGCTGCCGTCCTGGTGGCTGACTTGTTGATTTGTAAACCTCTTAATTCATTTTTTTTGTTCAATTTAATCTTTTCTTTCTGAAGGAAAATTAGTTGAATGTTAGCCCTCTTTGCACTATTCACCTCTTAAATTATGCTCATTTTGAAGAGCTTGTTATGCCTGAATAAACATGAAATGACTTGGCATTTTCCCATCAGAGGCACACCCATTTTAACACCATGTATTTACCATTCCTGGAAATGTCTCATTAACTTCTGAAAATCTGCGAGCATGATATTTTGGGCTACTGTAACACACCTCTTGGCAGTCACAGAAGGCAGTTTGGTTAATGCCTCATAATATCCATTTTTATTCTCAACATGAAGAAAGACTCTCTATAGAAAATTGATGCAGTTTGCTCTGCTAATTTTCATGCTCATTCCAATTAATTTAACATGACCCAGATTTTCTTCCTCGGGCTCATCCTGACTAATTAGTAAAGCAACACCTAGAACAAGTTATGTTTAATAACATTGAGGAACACTAGTTGTGAGTGATTTTGATGCTAATAAAGATATTCACTGATGGGACAGATATTTTATGTCAATTATGGTATGTAATTTAGAAGTCCCAATGTGCTGCTTGGAGTATGGAAAGGCTAGCAAATCACTACGGGAGATAATAGTGTTTTTAAGACTTCCGCAGCACCTAAATAACCACTGGGACCAATTACTTTATTTTTTGTGGTAGAACTAGCAGGATTGTTAACTGATTCCATGGTAATGAAAGGGGTGGAGCTGTTGCATTACAAACCTGACCCATATTCACCAGGGCCGAGCTTTCAGTACTTAGTGAACCTTAGCGAGAAAAGAAAAGCAATCAGGGGCATCAGAAAGCAGCATTTGTTCAAGGAGAAGGAGTGGTTTCTCCACCTCTGTGGTTGGCGTTCTTTTATCACATTTTTGTCAGTGAGATGAATCAATCTTACTGCATACAGCAAGGTTGAAGGTGGTGGTGGCTGTGGCAGTGGTGGAAGGTTTCCAGAGTCGAGTAATGTTGTTTAATGTTGAGAGTTCTCCACATTCTCATGAGGAAAACAGTTGAAAGTGAGGCTCTAGGAAGTGGGGGGAGAAAAACCACACACACAGGGAAGAATTGTGTTTATTACATTTTTAACAAGTATTTCATCAGTGCCTATGATGTGCCAGTCACTGTTCTATGTGCTAGGAGTGAGGAGAGAGAGGGAAAACCCAGTGCCTGTCCCCAGGATGCTTACGTTCATAGTCAATGTGAATTTCCTATTGTCTTAAGTTGATCGTCCTCCAAATCTTGGCATGAATTACTCAATAGGGTATGGAAATGTTATGAGGTTTTATAGGAGAATGGGAAATTCCGGACTGATGGACTCTGAACTCTCAGAGATAGCCATGACAGGGTGCAGTCAATTGATGTGAGCCCTGTTTCTGCCACCGTTACCTGTAAGACCTTGGGCAAATTACTCCACATCTCTAAGCTTTAGTTTCTTCATGTGGAAGATGTCAACCCTCATAGGATGATGAGAATTAAACAAAAGAATTCATATAAAGTGTTTAGCAGAGTGTCTGAAACAGAGTAAGTGCTCAATAAATATTATTTTGTATTAATGCTGTCGTTATTATAGAAAACACTTAGCGTGAAAATTTCTCCAGGGGCATATAATAGAATGTAAGCTAATCATTTCTCAATGCTAATTACTGTTGTTGAAATTTGAAATTAGAATTGACAGGAATACTTCCTTTTTCTAAATATCACAAACAGGCTTCTTTCTACATCCCTCTTTAAAAACACACAAAGTTATGCCGGGCACCGTGGCTCAGCCTGTAATCTTAGCACTTTGAGGCTGAGACAGGAGGATCGCTTGAGCTCACAAGTTGGAGACAAGCCTGGGCAACATAGGGAGATGCCATCGCTACAGAAACATTTTAAAGATCAGCTGGGTGTGGTGGCACATGCTTATAGTACCAGTTATTCAGGGGGCTGAGGTGGGAGGATCGCTTGAGCCTGGGAAGTTGAGGCTGTGGTGAGCTGTGATCATTCCACTGCAGTCCAGCCTGGGTAACAGAGACCCTGTCTCAAAAAACAAAACAAAACGAAAAACAGTTAAAAACATGCAGTCTCCTCACCTCCTGATTTTTCATTGGCAGGTTTTCTATGTGTAAAATCAGTGACCTCTCATAGGTCGGGGCTTCCATTCTTAGAATTTATTTCTACTTTATCTTTTTCATCTGGTCAGTATGGAAAGAGAATATAATTGAAGGAGTTTGTGGGAGTGAGGCTAGACATAAAAATCAAGCAAATTGAAAAACAGAAAAAGCAAAAGAAAAGCCTTATTACAATTGCTAGTAAAGCTGGAAATAACGCTTTATGGAATTGCCATTTTGGTAGATCAAAAATAGTCAAATATTAGTGATTTCAGCTGGTTCAGCCTAATACTATCAGACACCATAAGTAATGCAAAGTGCTACAAGCAAGGCAAGAAGTTAGGAAAACATTAACCTCACTTGCTTTATCTGTTAAATGGGAACAATAGTCTATGCTCCTGTACTTGGTTGTGGTAATCCGTAATTGAAAAGAATTGAGAGCTGAAAAATTATTATATAGATATGAGGTATTTTTATCCAAGATCACATGTTTCAAAGTTTAGAATGTGAGTCTCACAATAACTAGTCCACTAGTCATCTTCCTGTAATGTCTTGTGGTTGGTGTATAGAGGATATCAACTTCATCTCCCACCAGAATCATATGTCAACTACAGAAAAACCAGATACCTTAGTGGAACTTCTATAGATTTTAAAATATATTTTCAAAATGAAAAAGTTCTCTAGGTTATATAGTTGTTTTCACATGTTTGATCATTTAAATAATACAACACTTTTGGGAACTCCAAATTTGCTTTGGAATCTTTGAACCTTCACACACGGTATGACTCACAATATAAATAGTTGAGGAAGTCATTACCAACTTTAGTAGATGTGCATGAGGTAAATCGGACAGTTATGTTTTAACTGTGCCAAGACCCTCTGTTAGGAAGAGTTTTACAGCCATGAAGTGAAGTTGGCCCCTCTCCAGTGATTACTGACTGGTGGTAGAAATTGTGTTCTACTGGGTCAGCGACGAATTCCTCACTCAAATGGTGTCGAGTCAGCCAGTTTTTAATTTGTTATCTTCTCAAGAGTGCATTCGCCGACTTTATCACTGAGAAGAATGACTCCCTAGCCTAGTGTGATCAAGATCCGGAAATGTGCTGTATCAGCATATTAAGGTTGGACTGCTATTTGATTGGTAGCTCTTAGATCTGATCTTACAGCAAAGACGCTACTTCTGTCATAGGCTGGTTTACCACAGGTATATGAATAAACCTACTGAGAAAGCAAACCCCTTCCTTTCTTTCCTGGGAAAAGGTTGAACAACTTTTCCTCTCAAACAAAAACCTTTACAGTTCCTGTTGCACTGGCTGACAGGGTCTGAAGAAAGCCATATGGGTGCCCTTCGAGTTGTCTTTCTTCATGACAGAGAATGGGGATATGTCGTGGCAAACTAATAATTACATGGCTTTCAGCTCCTCACCTTTCTAGGAGAAAAAGATGGATGGCAATCAGGTATGAAAATGTTTCCCACTCAGCAGTAGCACACCTGACCCTTTGCTTTTGTGCCATTTGAGATATGAGTTTTGGAAGAATAAGGAAGACATTTGTATAAAGCAAATGTATTTTTCAACCAGTGGTGACTCTATTTTCATTTTTCTTATGTAAATGGACCTTTAACATAAGTGAAAGAAGGAAGGAAAAAGACAATGAAATGGAACTAACCTGTATTGATTATCTCATCTGTGCCAAATGTCACACATCTCAAAAGTCAGATGGATCACTTGACTATAATTATCCAGGAGTAAGTGACTACTTATCCAGGTTCAGAGCCTTAAGGCATTGTTTGCCCTGCCTCTCACCCGCCCTTTAAAAATACGAATTCCATTTCTGTATGGGAATAGAGTCTTTGTGGTGAGTAGAGAGCATGAACTTGAGTTCAGGATTTAGAGTTCAAGACCCAGCTGCATTATCAACTAGCCACATGACTTTAGGCGAGTTTCTTACCCTGTCCAGCTTCAGTTTCTGCTTATATTAAATAGGCATTACAATACCAAACTCCGAACTGTCCTGTGGTTGAGATAAAGCCTGCCGAAACTGGCACGTAGTAGACGCTCCACAAATGTTACTTCTGTTTCACCTTTATGTGGTGGATTCAGGGGTTTATCTGAAGGCATGGAGCTGGCTGGGAAGGGCTAATGTTATTTCTGTATTTTCCATTAATTCTTAATCTTGAGAGTACTCAGTCTTTCATGAATGATGTGGTTTTCCTCTGAAATTATCTAAGATCTCCAGTGTGGTGTGAGATCTTCTTTTACTTAGTAGGAATGGGTTAAGACTGAATTTCCTGAAAGTTTTAAAAAGTAATTTATTAAGAATTACTTTTATTACCTTTCAAGTTATTATCGGTATTTTATTTTTTTGCAACTTGGATAGTTCTTCGTTAACCATATATCTTACGATGAGATTTGAACAATGGAGATTTTTTGGTAAAATCTGCAAAGTGCGTTCTGACCACCCACCTTACATCTTTATGAAGTTAAAGAAAATTGTATCAGTCAACACATTCATAAATATCATGTTGAGCTTCTCCTCACAGCTTCTTTCAAGAGCTGCCCCAAATGATTCAGAACTTTGCTGCAATTACTGGGAGAATTCCCACTCCAGCATCTCTGTATTGAATGCTATACTTTCTACCAAAATGTGTCTTATGCCAAATAACAGGTTTTTGATGATTTAACTATAATTTGCTTATTATTTTTATGAACTTTATTGAGGTATAAGTTACATACAAAAATTGCACCCATTTGAAGTATACAATTTAATAAGTTTTGGCAGTTGTATACACTTATGAGACCAGCACCATAATCAAGATACTATACCATTCCATCGTTACCCCAAAATTTCCTTATACCCCTTTTCATCACTCTCTCCCTCTATATATGTCCTCAAGTAACCACTGATCTGCTTTCAGTCATTATGTATAAGTTTGCGTTTTCTAGAATTTAATATATTTGAAATCATACAGTATGTGACCTTTTATGTGTGGTGATGTATGTGACCATTTAGCATGATTTAGCATGATGTATGTGACCATTTAGCATGATTTCACAATGTACCACTCTGGGTGTATCAGTAGTTTATTCTTTTCTATTGCTGAGTAGTATTTCAGTGTGTGGATATACCACGGTTTGTTTATCCATTCAGACTGATTCGTTTTAAGAAAAGAAATAACTAACATTTATTGATGCACCTTTGCTATTTCAGGTACTGCGTGAGGCTAGATGTTGTGTATGAAGTCCTTAACTTTGTTAATAAGTATAAAGCATTGGGTACAAAGTGGAGACACAATAAGTAATAGCTATTTCTCATTTCATTTAATTTTTTATGGTTAACCTGTCAGGTATATGTAATTTTGCCCATTTCACAGATGAGGAAATTGACGTTCAGAGGGTTAATCTCTTGACTGAAGTCATACTCAAACAATAAGGAATAGATCTGGGGCTGGTCCAAGTGCAGTGGTGTTTACAACTAATTGATTAAAACCAGTCTCAGGTTTCTTCATTTCGTCTTCACTCACACTCTTTCACTTTGACTAGTCTTAAAAAATACAAATAAGAGGCCGGGCGCGGTGGCTCACGCCTGTAATCCCAACACTTTGGGAGGCCGAAGCGGGTGGATCTACCGAAATCGGGAGTTCGAGACCAACATGGAGAAACCCTATCTGTACTAAAAATACAAAATTATCCGGGGGTGGTGGCACATGCCTGTAATCCCAGCTACTCGGGAGGCTGAGGCAGGAGAATCGCTTGAACCTGGGAGGCAAAGGTTGCGGTGAGCTGAGGTCAAGCCATTGCACTGCAGCCTGGGCAAGAAGAGCGAAACTCCATCTCAAAAAAAAACTATGAACTAGATCTGAAAATTCAACACAAGATCTGTTTTATTCCAAAACTCATCCTTCTTCCATCACATCACCATTTCCCCCCATGAGTATGTGCTTCTGTGTCTGTGTGAGGAGGAAGTGGAGAGGCAGGGTGGAGGGACAAGGACCGCATCGGAAGCCAGTCTCCAGTGTACAAAGAAAGTAGTACAGCTGCCCACAGAAATAGAAAAATGTCAGATATTTAGAAAAGTATGTAGGATACTCTTCCAAATGTCGGGCCCCTATTGTTTATTGTCTGTTTCGATAAAGTTGCTTCTTCCATGGAGTGTATCTTCCAAGTTAATGCCTTTGAAATTTATGACACGTCAACTCTACGGCCAATTTACAACTCTTAGAGACAAACATTCTAGATAGTTTTTGTTTCCAAATTTTAGATATAAACCCACAAGGCATAAAAGCGTATTCCAAGAAATAAGAGAGCCCTCCATCCATTCCTTTGATAAAAAGCCCAGGCACAAACTATACCCATAACTTACACAAAGTTCTAAGAATATGAGAAAAAGAGATACGGTTTTTGACTTGAAGAAGCTTTCAATAATTGGGTAGAAATGTAGTTGTGGGCTGTGTGTGTATCTGTTTGTGGAAGTATTCTGGAGTTCTGAGTGTTAATGTAAGCCTTGGAAGAGCAAATATTTGGGCTAGGGTTCTGCTGTGATGCAATAGAATTGAGAGTGGAGAAGGATTAATTTTAGCATGAAAGTCAATATACATTCTATAATGCATATCTTTGTAATATAAACAGCATAATATCTATCTCAAATGTTTTCGAGTACATATATTTGTCCACAGGCAGGGTGCTAAGACAATATTAGTAAGTGGCCTTGAAATCACATTGTTTTGAAGCTATTCAGAAAAGATTATGGATACTTTCAAGGTCAACCACTAGGCTTTTTATATTTCTTCCAGCATGCTTATTTGTAGTGGGAAGTCAAAATCTGTTTTTTTTTTTTTTTTTTTTTTTTTAAAAAAGGCCAAGTGTGGTGGCTTACACCTGTAATCCCAGCACTTTGGGAGGCCAAGGTGCATGAATTGCCTCAGCTCAGGAGTTCAAGACCAACATGACCAACATGGTGAAGCCCCATCTGTAGTAAAAATACAAAAAATTAGCCAGGCATGGTGGCACACACCTGTAGTCCCAACTACTCGGGAGGCTGAGGCACAAGACTCGCTTGAACCCAGGAGGCAGAGGTTGCAATGAGTCGAGATAGAGCCACTGCCCTCCGGCCTGGGAGACAGAGTGAGACTCTGTCTCCAAAAAAGCAAAAACAAACAAAAACAAAAACAAAAACACAACTTTATTGAGATATAATTCACGTACTATGCAATTCATCCCTAAGAGCTTATAATTCAGTGGTTTTAATATATTCACAAAGTTGTTCAATCATCAACAGAGCCAATTTTAGGACATTTTCATCACCCCCAAAGAAACCTCACACCCATCATTTCCATTTTCCATGTACTTTATAGGGCCTCAGGGTCTGCTGTTCTTTACTGCATAGGCTATATGAAGAATGATAAACTTGTGCTATCTTAGATTATTCTTATTAAGCAGCCACGTTATTTGTTTCTCTAGGGCTATTAACGTATATGTAGCAGATATTCGTTTGCATTCTATTACTAACCATATCTGCTTGGTCTCAAATAATGACACTACATTTATTTAAAGCAATCATCATAAATGGAATATCTGAATGCATCATTGCTACTTTTAAAGTGCTAGCAATTTAATTTATAAGCTTCTTAAACAAAAATTCAAAGTTTGATTAGGAAACTCTATTGTATAAAAATATTCTTTGAAGAAAATGTTCAAAATATAGTTTTCTAATAGTTAACAAATGTGTTCCAAATTTGGTGTGTTAATGGTTTACAAAGTATTCAACTAAAACCAGTTATCAACTCCATAATACTATTGTTCATTTTTTCTATAGGTAACTATCGCTAGCTTCCTAAAAACTTCATAAAGGGCATGTTGATATATATCTCTAGCTAGTTATCTTAGTTAACATTATTATTATAGAGATGGCTATCTTTTAAGATAAAGAGTTATTGTGGGGTTTTTTTGCACTATTTAACAATGCCAGTTTCAAAGTTGCACTTTTATTAAAATATTCTTTTGTTTTCATTTTACAATAGCTGGCAAAGTGGAAGAAATATTGAAAACATCTTTTTTGTTGTTCTGCTCTTTGAAATGATGTCTGCTGATATAAATTTACAGAGCAATACCATCTTAATTAAAACTGATCAACCATTTTATGTTATAAAGATATATTGTCTTATTTTTGTTTTAGATAGCAAATTTGATAATGAAGTGAAAACTCTTAAAAATGGAATGAAATAATTTCTGTTACAGATAGAACTTTGCTTTTTTGTTATTGCTTGCAACAAATTTTATTATTGGTAAATATTTAGTTGACATTTAATGTTTCATTTAATATTAAAGTATGATAAAAGAGACAATAAGTTAGAAAATCCTTTAGTTATTATTGATCTACACTAAAACATATAGTATAGGTTTGATGTAGTTAATACATTCTTGGAAGCAGACTAATTATATGCTAGTTTTAGTTTAAAATGTTAAAAATGTGTTTTATATAAATGGCCTTTTGTAGGAAATTCTTTTTGCAAATATAAAGGCCATATCTTTACTTGAAAGACCTGTGGATTCGGAGATGTTAGCCAGCTATCTTTACTAAAACACTTCACAATGCTAAAAATAGTCCACTTCAGTTAAATATGGATATTTTAAAAAAGAAAATCCCAGTTAGACTGCAACAGAAGGACATTTTGTGTGACAATATTTTGCATGATTAAAAATTTAAACAGAATAACAGCTATTTATATTTACAGTTACATGAGAGTAATTACTAAAGCAGACAAAATACTTAGAGCATAATTTAATAATGTTTTCCTCTAGCAAAGGTGCCAAAATTGTTATTTGCATAATTTTCACAATTTGTACGGAAACATAGCTAAGTGAAATTGGGAAGACACATTTCTCCGACCACCTTTTTTCTTCTGTAGGAGATGTGGGAATGAGACTCATATATCATAACAACTCATTTTTGTATACTTTTCCATAAAAACCATGACTCTTGTGTCAAACTATTAGGTGAAAGAGATGGGATCCATTCATACTTTCTCTTTTAGGGTCTTTCTTTCAATGGCCAGCCTCAGCCCAGCTTCAAGGCTCCTAATTATAACATTTACCGGTTCAAAGATTAACCTCCTAAGAGGGGCGTTCTGGGCTCTTGGTAACTTGATCAGGTTGGTCTTCTCTTGGTCTCTCTCTCTTTCTGGTTCTTTGTATCACAGGGGGGAAATGATGGTATCTGGCACATTCCTAGGATGACTTGAAGATAGCAGCCTTCTGTGTTTAGGGCTGAAAGATTGTGAACTCTGTTAGCTGAAATGCCACTCTAGGGAGGTGAGCAGAACATTAAAAAAGCTTTAGCTGTAGGTAGTGTAGTGCAAGTAGAGTCAAATTTGAGAGCTGGGACTTGAGTGGACATTTGTCCCTGCTTTCTACCTTAATAAAATCTGAGTGTTAACTGTGGAAAGGGGCATTTGAGAGATCATTAAAAATGAATCATTAGAGTGCCCAGAAGAGCTTTATTATGATGTACTGTGAATAACTTCAGAACATACTCTGTACTTTTGTATGTGCTTATCAGGTAACTGAGTAACAAGTACATTCTTTTATCCTGCACCACAGAGATTAAGCAATCTGCTGAATTATAATGGCAGAGGAATATGCTTTTCTACTAGAGTCAGTCAGTATCCTTTAGAGAATTCAATGGGAGACTTAGGAGAACAGATACCCTTTCTTAAAATATTTTAAAATTGGTAAGCTATATATATATATATATATATTTTTTTTTTTTTAATGAGAATAACCACATTTAGTGAAGAATAGGCTAAAAGTGTTGGAAGCTTTCATTCTCTTCTGCTATCAAGGATTAGAGTGTTCCAGTCAATAAACAAAGCCATTTTATGGTTCCTAACGGGTAAATTGAGGGGACTGATTTGGTCAAGGACCAGTATGAGGATGTTTCTGTTCAACAGTTAACAGGATTCAACATGATATGGAAAATACAGGCGTGCAAAACTATACTACGACACTCACATTGCCAGCTGAAGCCTAAAACACAGCCACATTTACATATGTGTCCATCTGTCTGTTTTTACACTTTATTTTTCCAAGCAGTGGGTGAAGTGGTTTTCATCCAAGCCGCAGTCTGAATTTTTTTTTTCACCCACCACTTTCCATTATATCATATAGATGCATATTTTAAAGTGCATGTTATTTGTCTCTGGACGCACATTTGCACAGCCTTGGCTGGGTTTTCCTTTCTCTTCTGGAAGGTTAGCTCATCTCTGCGGGCCTGTCTGCTTTGCAGCTGCCTGTACCAGCCAGGTTGTCTCAGGATCACTGAGTTAGTGAGCAGTTAGTTGCCTTCTCCAGGTTGTAGAAATCTCCCATCACGGGCCAGAGTGGAGCTGCAGCGGCCACAGTCTGGGCTGGCCAAGCCAGTGAGAATGGAAGTGCTTTCGGTCTCTTCAGTGGAGAGCCTGCGTAAATCCTGTGTAAATAGAGGGAGGATAACAAAGAATGAGCCCCTGCAGCTCTGAGCATTTGGAGCCATTTGGGGCTGAATTTGCTAAATGCTGCTTATACCGCCTGAAAAGTTGAAGAGAAAGGAGCATAAAATCCCCTCTTTTTTTCCCTTTCTGCTCATACCCCGGGGGGAGGGTGTTCAGGACCAGGGAAGCCTGAGGTAAGCCGATGAAGACTTGTTTTTTCAGTGCTCTTTTGAGTGTGAAAAAGGTGGCCTGGGTCACTGTCCTCTCTTTAATGTCGGAAAACCCACACAGTTGGTAAATGTTGCATGTAAACGAAAGCATTTCATCTCTTCTGCTTCCCTCCATGCTAGTGGGCCATGAACTAGTCACTTGAAAAATCACAGAAAAATTTCACTTTAACATGTCCAGACAGTTAAGCACAGCAGGAGAGTAAAAGAGATCAGTAATTAGCAGGTCTCACTGCTGGCCCCTCATCCTCCTCATGTTTCTGGGTCTACAGCCCCCTCCCCCCAACTGATCTGACGTGGAAAAAAGGTAAATTGCATGTAGAAAAAAATTTACTTTGCTGATGGTTTTTGGAAAGCAAGTTCTGCAAGGCTGTATTCTAAAGCAGAATTACGCAAAAGCTTCTTCTTTTTTTTTTTTTAAATCTCATTTGAAATCCTGATGCAGGTTTCTCAGTGGGATGCCCTAAATTAAGCCCCTGGAAGGTAGTCCCTGACAACCACTGAAAGAAAATACCTTTTGGCTCTTAGTATGGTGTAATCCTGTTTTCAAAGTACTATATTTAAGAGGAAAAAGGCGTAAAGAAGTGATGACGGAAAATTAGTCTATAAAAATACTGTGTTGCAGTTCCATTATTACATTATTCTTCATTTTTAACTGTAACGTTTCTGAATAACCCAAACAAGCTGGGTAGTGGGCAGTCCCCTCTCTCCCTGCACTCTCTCTTCCATGTTGGAATAGGGCAGAGTTGAGATGGAGCACCGTTTTTACAAGCAGTATATGACATGTGTCTCACATCATCTCTGCACATATGCACAGAGTGAAACACTGGGTGGGATATAACCTAGTGCCCATAGGGCAGGGAGAGTGGAGGGAGGGAACCTAAGGCTTGGTGACTACTAGAAGCCAGGGGATCGCTTTCCTGAGCACTTTCTTCAAAGCAGGTTTGTTCTCCTCAGGTTCTACTTAATATATCTAGAGGCTCTTGCTATCAATCTGTACATTTCGCTAACATTTGAGTGTTTACTCTTTCTCAGGGCTTGGGCATCAGAAATGCAAAAGCTCACAGACAAACTAGTAAAAGCTCACAGACAGACAAACTAGTAAACAGATAAAGTGCAAGAAGAAAAGTAAATAACAGAGGTAAGAGCAAACTGCTGAAGAAGTAGGGAGCATAGTACACTAGCTCTGTTAATGGGAGCTAGGGAAAGCTTTATGAAGCAGATTCCTTTTTCTGTGAGTTTTAAAGGTTGAATAGGAGTTTGCTAGTAAAGAAGAATGGGAAAGGAGGAAGGAAAGATGAAGAGAAAGGGCATTCAAGGCCAAGAGGAAGGATTAAAGGTATGGAATCTTAAAAGATCCCTTGGTTCAGAAAAGTCTTTAAAATTCAGCAGATGTTTCTGCTTCAAAATCATATTTAACTTGAGCTTTAGATCCACAGGAAATAATCATAAGCCTGTAGATAAAGGGTAGGCTCATACTGGATACACTCATCTGTGCAAAAATTACGAGATGCTTGTTTCTTGGTTCATATTTAATTTTAAGTGTACTGTCATCCAGTGTCTGTCTGGGACATAAATGTGAACATACAGGGCCTCTCTCTTGGCATTTATTTCCTTAGCAGTGAGGGCAAATCCAGAATTTAGCTTTGCCCTTCACATCTTCTTCTCCCAGCAGCTTGAGGAAAGGAATAGAGGAGGTGAGCATGGGCTTTGGAGGACAAGTGCTACTCTGCCACTTTCTGTGTGGCCTTTGACAAATTATCTAATCTCTTTGAGTCTCAGTTTTCTTATCTGTACAATGGAGATGATAGTAGTTATTTTATTCGTTTGTTGTGAAGATTAAATAAGGACTGGAACATTACAAGTGCCCAATGGAAGTTACTTGTGGTAATGATCGTAATGAAAGTGACAACAGTGTAGATGAAGAAGAGACGGGCCAGGCGTGGTGGCTCATGCCTGTAATCCCAACACTTTGGAAGACCGAGGTGTGCAGATCACGAGGTCAAGAGATGGTGACCAGCCTGGCCAGCATGGTGAAACCCCGTCTCTACTAAAAATACAAAAATTAACAGGGTGTGGTGGTGGGCTCCTGTAGTCTTAGCTACTCGAGAGGCTGAAGCAGGAGAATTGCTTGAACCACGGAGGTGGAGGTTGCAGTGAGCCGAGACTGCATCGTTGCACTCCAGCCTGGCAACAGCGCGAGACTCTATCTCAAAAAAAAAAACAAAAAAAGAGGGGACGGTGTTCTAGAGAGAGAACTGGTACTGAAAACTTCTACAAACTATAGAAATTTGCATATGTTTATGTATATAAGTCTCTGACTATAGGCAAAAACATTAAGTTCATCTACAAATATATTTCAATAATTGTGCACAAATCGATGAAGCATTTTAAACAGTGACAATTTAATTTATATAAATTTAGGTTTAAAATAGCATATAACACATATAAATATCTGTATATTCATAAATATACCTACTTCCTGGAAATGGGTTGTCTGCAAGATATCAATATTGATATCTGTCTACCTATGTTTGTGTATGTATAAAATTACCGAACTTACATTGTGCAAAATTAAAATGTTAGTGAATATGGTAAATTTCTGTTGCTACAAAAAGAGCAGAAAAAAGGTCTTGTTCCTCCAGATGAGCTATCATTCTTTATTTACTTAACATATATTTTGTATGAACACATTTAACTATTAAACCTGGTCTAGAACTAGGGAGAAATGTGACAATTTAATAATGTACCTCAAGTTCCCTAAAAGAAGTACGAGTACTGTTAACCCAATACATATTAATTTGTTTTATTTCTCTGAAGAGACAAGGCTGAGAAGTCAGTTTTAGGTGTTTGACAGGGTGCCAAATGTCACAGAAACATTGTTCTATCTTTTAAAAAGTGACTTTAAAGGATGTGAATATACCATTGCAATCCCAGTTCTATGAAATGTTTAACTGTACTGTACAGTGATGACATCAAAGTCCATGAGATCCTACTTCATGGACAGTAGGCTTCAAATATTGGTAGCATCTCCGGGTTCTGAGGGTCAGTCTAGTGCTGTCCATGTCAGAGTCTTCACTTGGACTGTGTTAAACCAGTTATGAAACTTCTGAGTCTCAAGAACTCTTGCTGTACTGAATATAATTAAAGCTCTTGCAGGAACTGGCTGACTTCTGGAGAAGAGTTTGCACATTTCTATTCGAAGCCAACTCGGACCAGGTCTACCTCAGTCCCAACCCCAGGGCCCCAGAACTAATCTGTTCTCTGTGCTTAGACCTTTTCCTAGAGAATCAAACATTGTTTGGATCTGCCATTGATAACAGTGTTCGGACAAGGTGATGCTTTGAAAAGTGAAAGATAATTGACAATGTTAATGTGAGAATACCAGTGGCGGTAGCACTGACTTGAAGTTGCCATGCCTGGACTCCAGTTAGTCCTTGACCGTGTGTAGCTATGGCATCCTGGGCAAGGATTTAATCTCCTGGCTTCAGTTTCCTCAATGGTAAATGTCAGTTTTGGCGGGGATGGGGTAAGTAGAGGAAGATGGACTAGGACTGTCTTGGTTGTTGTACTGTTTTTCTGATAGGATGGGGAGAAAGAGGGCCACATCTCTGTGGTATCAGACTCATCATAGCACATCATCATTGCTTTTATCATTTTTCATTCCAAATCATGTGCTTGATATTCAAAATATACATAGATTGTTGGTTAAATGGAATAAAGTAATATGCCAAACAATGAAGTGGCATTTTTTTGCCTGGATGGTTGATTTTTTTTTTTCTTTCTTTTTGAGATAGGGTCTCACTCCGCTGCCCAGGCGAGAGTACAGTGGTGCAATCACTGCCCACTGCAGCCTTGAACTCTTGGGATCAAGCCGTCCTCCCACCCCAAGCTGCTGTGTTCACCACCATGCCTGGCTCATTTTTTGTAGACAGAGGGTCTCACTGTGTTGCCCAGGTTGGTCTCAAATTCCCGAGCTCTAGCAATCCTCCCAAACAGGCCTCCCAAAGTGCTGGGATTGCATGCACGAGCCACTATGCCAAGCCTGCCTAGGTAGTTTGTTTTTTTTTTTTTTTTTAGACGGAGTCTCGCTCTGTCTCCCAGGCTGGAGTGCAGTGGCGCGATCTCGGCTCACTGCAAGCTCCGTCGCCTCCCGGGTTCGCACCATTCTCCTGCCTCAGCCTCCAGAGAAGCTGGGACTACAGGCGCCCGCCACCACGCCCGGCTAATTTTTTTTTTTTGTATTTTTAGTAGAGACGGGGTTTCACCGTGTTCGCCAGGGTGGTCTCCATCTCCTGAACTTGTCATCCGCCCACCTGGGCCTCCCAAAGTGCTGGGATTACAGGCGTGAGCCACCGTGCCCAGCCTGGGTAGTTTTTATGACCATGAATTTTATGAATGAGAATTTTCTTTTCTTTTTTTTAATCTTTTTTTTAAAATCTTTTCATAATCCCAGGTGAAGACCTGGGATTACAGGTGTGCACCACCACATTTGACTGATATTTGTATTTTTTGTAGAGATGGGGTTTCACTTATATTGAGCTGGTCTGAATATATAATTTCACTTATATATTGAGCTGGTCTCAAACTCCCGGGCTCAGGTAATTCACCTGCCTCAGCCTCCCAAACTGTTGGGATTACAGGTGTGAGCCACCGCACCCAGTCTTGATAGAATTTAGTATCAGTCATCTGAGGATCCTCTCATAGTGTGCCGACGTCCTTCCTTGATTCAATGGATACACAGCTATGCGCATGGGTACTTGCCTACACCCAGATGCCGATGGTATCCCAGGATTTAGCTTCCTGCAGTTAGACACTCTCATTGTTGCTCTTTTAAGTAGGTATGTGCTGGAGCTACCTACCAGAGCAGTGTCCTGCTCTGAGCATCATATGCCCAGCTAAGGAAAGCACGTGTGACTTCCTTGAGAGCATAGGTGTAAATCCAGCTAGAGATGCTCTCAAAATGCTTCAGAGTCTTAAGACAGGAGGAGGACCCAGGGATTAGATTCAGGCCTTGAGACAACAACAAAGGAGGACAGCCAACCAAGGGGATGCTCTCTGTGCTTTATGGCAGTGGTCCTCGAGCTGGAGTGGGCATCAGACCCCCCTGCAGGGATTATTAACAGGGCCCCGCTCCTAGAGTTTCAGATTCAGTGGGTCTCAGCTAAGACTGAGAATTTGCATTTCTCACAATTTTTCAGCTAGTGCCAATGCAAAGAGCCAGTGTTCTATAGCTCCTTTCTCTCTGTTTAACCCTTACTACCAGAAGACTAGGATGGGGATTTAGAACATCATGGCTTTCCCACAGTGAATAAGGCCGAGGCCAGATTGCAGTTACTCACCTTGACCGCTAACCTCATTCATGGGAGTAAAGTAGAATTTTAACTACCTACCTGTTCTGAGGCTGCATCTCATTTCTATGTAGACAATCTAGTCAGTGGCTTCCCAAAGCCAGTTAAAGCACCAGTGCTATGCTGATTGCCTAAGCAAACACGAGGAATTGTCGAAATTACAAATTCCTTTTTCCAGCCCTAGCACATTTTGAATCAGTAGGTCTGGGATGAGGCCTGGGGACCTGTGTTTTCAACTATCTCCTCTGATCATTTAATCCCTTTCAGATTTATCTGTCCACAGGCCTTGAGTCTTCCTTCCCATAGTCACACACAGTATGTTTCACTAATGCACATTTATCTACCCAAAACTTAGACTATGCCCTTGGTCAAGGGATTAGCAACCTTTCAAAAGGAGCATGCCCAGTATTTCTTTATATAGCTCTTCATCATCAGAGGCGTCAGTGCTGGTGGAATGGCCTTTGGTTTAGCTCTGCAGAAAAGCCCTGTGGGTACTGAGCTCTTCAAAGAAGCTCTGTTCCTGGCGTGTTTAGAAGTTACTCCGTGCACACAGGTAACTCACTCAGCTGTTCCAAAGGAACAAGACCTTCACCCTTTAGATATACAATGTGTACAGTTGCCCCACCATGGGGGTTGGTAAAAAGTGGGGAGGGCACTTGCATAAGCTCATGGATAAGCTCATTTACTCACCCAACCGACAATCACTGGTTATCTGCTCTGAGTCAGGCATGGAGGTATCTTCTCATAATCAAAAGATAAGCCATAAACAGTTCCTGCCCTCAAGGATTCCACAATTTTGAATCCTAACTTCAGATGCTATCTCCTTACCTCATTTGGCACGTGCATTTGTGCTGGTATACATACCTTTCTTCAGCACATAAACTCATTAGGCACATGTGCCAAGGATCGTCAACTATCTTATACACACAACCACACACACACGCGCGCACACACACACACACACACACGCAGCCTTAAAAGAAAAAAACACCAATATCCATGTTGAGTTACTAACTCTAGCATCAGCTGCAACGTTTTATTTTAGGTTGCAGTTCACACAGTTGTCTTTCAAAAATTTTCTTTATGCTGTTGTTAGTTCTCTGTGCTGGAGTTGCTCCACAGTCCATTGGAGGAAAAAACACTTGTGTTTATTGTTGTGTTTGGGAGAGGAAAATTCCTCTTTTTATAGAGGTATAAACATATATTAGTTTAAAATTTTGTGTCTAGTATCTAGTCATTACTACAAAACTAGACACATTATTGTTTATAATTATTTGTTACACTGGATCTAAATTCAAATATTTTACATTTATATACAACGGGTTGCTTTATATTAAAATTTATGTGATGCTCCTGTCTTCTCCAGTTTAAGTCAGTCATCAAAGGATGCTCAATCTAGCTATATTTCTTTTTGAGCTAAATATAGTGAATCATATAGTTTGAAGGTGTTACCAGCCCTCTTTGCTTTTAAGAAAGAAAAAATGCACCATGGAAATGCTGTCTCTCGTTTTTAAGGTCATTGATTGGGTTAAAAAGGCAAATGACTTTTTTCGTTGAACTTCCTTCAATTAAGCCATTAACCTTTTAAAATAAGTGCATTCAAAAATCTATCAAAAAAAGCTAAATGAGATTTTAACAAAATCCTGACAATTTCAGCTTAAACATATACACAGAAACCATATGTGCTTAGAAAGAAATATATACACACAGGCATTGTTTACAGAGTGTGTTTTTATATTTGGAAGACATTGAAGGAAGAGCTATTCCATACATACATTATCTGAAATGTACATTCAGATAGCCTACATAGATTTCATATTAACAGACAAAGATATCTTTATCCTTGGTAGGTAGACAGACAGACAGACTGACTGACTTCAAACTTGCACTTGCAGTGTGGATTTTTTCTCCTCATCTCCGGGTACTGCTTTTCAAAATCGCCTCAGGCTACAGAACAGCACCTCAGATCCCCAAGGCCCACTGCCTGGCTCCTAATAGCCACTCTCCATCTGTGTCACATGAACAGCTGATGAGATCGCACCAGTGTCTGTATTTTGGAGAGCACGTCCACCCAGGTTAAAATGCTAGGGTTGCCAAGGAGCAGTCAGAAGCCATTAGTGTGGGTGAGAATTTGCCTTGCAGCAGTTCCTTGGCATGGTGGAAAGCGTGTGCACGTGTCCCTGCGTGAGCTTGGGTGTGCTTGTATGTGTGTGTGTCTCCTTGTCCAGGCGACACCCTGGTGTACATGGGTGTGCAGGGAGGATGGCAGATGAAAACTAGACTCTGTATATCCAGTATTGAAAGAGTCAAACGCCTTTTGTTTCGCCGTCTACTGATTCGTTCTTTGACTATATGGGGTCCCCCCCTTTTTTTTTTATCATAACAGAAGGCAAAGAAAAAGAGAACAGCAACTTCGGGGTCATGCTCTAGTGTTTGGGCAGATGGAAGGGAGCTGCTTTGCCTTGGGGCAGGGTGGTTGTAATGAAGTGGCCTGTCAGTCTGTAAATAGTGAGGGTCATCTCTTCCGTGTGATGGAGGGGGATCGCATTGCAGTGAAAATGGAAATGTCAATAAAATTAATCTGCCAGCTCTTTGCTGTGGCTTTTCTGCTTCTCTGGTCAAAGAAGGTTGAGGGTTTTTTGGCAAGAAAGGAAAAGAACAGGTACAGGGAAGCCCACAGAGCAGACCCAGAAGTTAGAAGGCAAGTGGCCCAGGGCGCAGGATGGCTGTGCTGCAGCACAGTCCGAGAGGAGGGAGCACGTCTGGGAATGAGCTGGTGGATCTCTCGTATTCCTCAGAAAGCTACAGAGCATCCAGCTCAGGCTACACTGAGCACAGAGTTTATTGTTTTAGGCTTTCTTGGACAAGGTTTTTACTTAGCATGGGATTTATGGCATTTACTGCTAATGAATGTCTATTCTTAAATTACAAAAACCCCCATCTCAGTGCAATTCCCAGATGTCCTTCCAGGACCCTGGCTTCTTAAACACCAGCAGGGAGCATAAACTCTCCACTTCTCTGTTTTCCTCTTTCGTGTGGCTTCAGGCTAATGATGTGCAAGGAAAACACAGCCATCTATAAAGCCCCAGTGCTGTCCCCGTATTCTTCATTTATTTTGCATTTGATTATGCCACAAGTCGGATCTTGTTTCTTTCCTTTTTTTAAAGTTATTAGTTCAAATATTAATGTAGGGATATGGCATATATTGCTGCTCTTGATTGATGCCTTCCCAAAAACAGGAAGACGTGCTCGTATGAATTTTAAGAAAGTAGGGGTCCTGCAATGCCTTGCCAGAAGAGTTTTTCAGATACATAATTTAGATGCCCTCCAGGCAGGCTTTCAAGGCATTTTTGCCGGAGGGCAAGAAAAAATAACTATGACTGTTAAAAGTAAATGATTTTTGCTAATGCACAATTAATGCCAGAGAAAAGCACAGAAGAGAAAGATGTTGATAGAAACTTCTGATTAAGTGAGCACCCTACCTTGATGTGTATCTTTTTTTTTTTTTTTTTCATGATAATGATCAGTGGTGCAGAGAGCTAAAAGTTTTCATGTCATGCAAATGCCGAGTGCAGGGTCATATGAGAAGTGCGCGAATGTGCGTGCTTAGGAGGTGACAGCTCTAGGAGGGGCAGAACAGGCAGTGCGTTATGTGCAATGAACAGTGACACAGTTACTGTCACCTATGCAGGCAGCCTAGAATATATAGACTACAGAACATTTAACTTGATTACCCTACAGTATGTGTTCACTCTGGGCATGGGGATGCGTTTCCACTGAATGGGTTTTCTGATGGCGTTTTCCCACATTGGATTCCATAATTGACAAAGAGCTACTGCACTGTGTCAAGTGCACAATTATAATTGAATTAATGATATGGGCAAGTGTGAGACACACAAAATTAACATTTGAAGAGGCCTGGTTTAATTTTGTCTTTTACATATTTGTGTCTCCAATTATACTTTAATGAAAGAGAATATACCCGCTTAATGGATTTCTTTCAACAAGCTTAGCTGAGCTCATCATTAGCTGCACTTGTGGTTGGCACCCTTGCGATGTTTTCTCTAATGTATTTTTATTTCTTTCTACTAGGGGATGGTTTAGACAACAGTGTAGCTTCACCTGGTACAGGTGACGATGATGATCCGGATAAGGACAAAAAACGCCAGAAGAAAAGAGGCATTTTCCCCAAAGTAGCAACAAATATCATGAGAGCATGGCTCTTCCAGCATCTCACAGTAAGTCAAGATGAAAGAGAAAAAAAAAATAGTGTTTGTTGTTTTGCTAGCAAGTTATATGGTCTCACACAGATTTTTTTTAAAACTAAGGTGCCTATTTTCTTATTCTTGAAATCTGATGACTAACAGAGTAGTTAAGTTGGTTTTTTTTTGTTTTTTTTTTTTTAATCAACTATTACCATCCAAAGAACACCCTCTAGAAAGTAGCAGGTTTTTAAGAAGCCGGGAATGGACTTTATTTAAAATGATCTAAGACCCTAAACAGCATATGTAAGTAAATTTGTTATTTATGCTAAAAGTGTGAGAGCAACTTCAGATAATGCAACAGCAACCAAGGGAAATGGCTGTAAGGAGCTCACAAATCCATAAACATTGCTGATTACACTATTAACGAAAGCCGTCTCCTCTAGGAGGCAAAAGAAAAAAAAAAAAAAAGCACCTTGCCACATGCATGTCCAAGCTCACAGTATCAGGTGCAGCTTTAATTGCTGAAGCAGTTTACAAATATATCATGTATTTATATGACAAATTCAGAAGGGTTATAGGTGCTGTAATGCCTTTGTTTGCAAGGTGGACATTAAAGATTCTTTTTTAGCTGCTCAAGTCCATTATCTTAAAAGCTAACCATATTCACTTCTGGAGGACTATGTGCAACATTTTAAAAGTAACAATTTGTCTTTATCTTCCTGTTTGCAATCCTTGTATGTGTGGATACATACTGTTGACTCTAAGACTCTCATGACCAAAAAAATACAATATATTTTTACAGAGAAACTAGGCATGCTTATATTTTACTGTTCATTTGGAAATTCTGGGACACCAGTAAAAATTTCAGAGGATGCTTCTTGCTATAATATTGTTTTCAGGCCATTCGTTTAGGTTAATACTTAAAAATAGAGTAGCACATTGAAAGCTGAAGGTCTTCTTTGATTATCCAACTTGTGTGTTGCCATGCTGAATGACATTAGTTACAGTGTCATGGGTCCAGGACAAGGTTCCACTTTTATTTATGGTGGTGGTGGCTGATCTGCTCTTCTTGCAGAGCTGCAAAGGGCAAGGGGTGGAGCGGCGGTGGGGAGGGAAAAGTGATAGATTCACATTCCTAAATCGGCCATTTTGATGTAAGGACATTAGTAGCAAACTAAGGTGTATCGATCTGGCCTGTGGTGTCAGGATCAGCTGGGAGAACCAGCCAGGCTGCCGTGGTAGTGGTTATTCTTGCCTTGCAGCTATGGCCATTTCAAAGGTCAGGGCCCTGCACTGGCTCGGCTCAGAGGAATTAGACAGAACATGCGGTCTCTGGGCTGATTACTTAACCAAAGACAAAATAATGAGTCCTAAGCAAATACTGACTAATTGAAAGGGCTGTAAATCCATTACATATTGGTCAGGGATAATCAGGAGTATTTAATCACTTTTATCTATTCAGGAGCACTGAAGCTGCAACAGCAAAGCCCTGAACCTTGCCATGTGGTTATTATTCTCATCATTATCAAAATTACTTCACAGCTGTTCTTTGCTACATCACCTCAGCTGGAGATTTACTAACCTGTAAAATGTTTTTAATTTGGAAGTCGAGTGAGTGTGAGGGGAGGGGTTTCTCATTTTTAAATGAAGGTTGGTTTGGTTAGAGTAGCAACTAAGAAAGGCAGTGTAGCCGCGGATGACAGGCCAGCTGCCTTCTCCTGACCAGCTCACCTGTTTGCTTGGCTCCCTCTGTCTTCCTCCATGCTTGGTCTTTCTTGGTTGAAAATAAACACTTCAACAGCTGCTTTCCAAGCAAACAGCTACGTGTGTTTTCAACCTCTCTGACATCAAAACCCATGTCAGAGAACAGTAGAACCTTAGAGAATGCAGCTGCTCTGTTTATAGATGAGGAAACAGAGACCCAGAAAGGGAAGTTACTAGCTGAGGGTCAAGCTGAGACAAGGACCCAAGCCTTCCAAGCCGCCGACTCTGCGATTTTTCCACATTACAATGACTTTGCCAAAATGACGATCACCTTTACCAGTTGCATAGAGATCTCACGGTCTCCACCATCAATACGCTGTCACAAGGGAGAAATACGGAGAAGGCAAGTGCTGTTTTCTTTTCTTGTTTTGAAAGCTCCGTGCTACCCCAACCTTTCCAAATATAGAAAGCCTTACACCTGTATTTCGTGAGTTGAATTTCACGTGGGGAGTATCAGGAACGCTTGATGCCTTAACTCCCTCCTCCCTGGCCAGGACAGCACCCAGCATACACCATGGCCACAGACTGAGAGTTGTGGGTGGCCGGTTATTTCTGGGCACTTGTTGTAACTCTGCTGTGCTGCGAACCAAAAGTAAGAGCTTGTACTCACCTCGAGAGTGCTTTCATCTAGTTGAATGTATGCAAGGCTTTGTGCAGAATTCTCTGTCCAACTCTAATTTTTAATGACTGCCTGTCCTCGGGTGGGGAGAGAGGACTCAAATAGCCTAAGCTGGGGGAGTTGGGAAGTCTGCGTTCACGCTCTGTGATCCTCTGTACTGGCTGAACCTCAGTTAAGTCCATTAAGTTCCCTGGACCTTCTGTTTCCCCGTTTTTCAAATGAGAGGGACACGTTGCAGGATGGATCACCTCCTTTCCCATGCTCCTAGGTTTTGGTTCTGCTCAAGGACATTTAGTCAGAGCAATGCCCTGTCCCAGCCTCATGGGTCATTCTTTCCTCTCTTTTTCCCTTTCTCTTTGCTTTTGCTTTTCACTAAGTGCTTTATTTCTCTCCTGACCTTCACAACATGCCCCTTTCATTACTTTCTCCCACTGGTTTTGTCTCCCATCTTTCTCTCGGTGCCGCTCCCCTGCCTTTTCTGCACCTCCCTTGTAGCTTTAGGAAATTCTCCTCTGCTTGCTGTTTGAAATGTTTTCCTTCTTCATCCACACTTCACCCCACTGCAGAGAAGAGGTTCAGTAACTTTGATGAGAATGGTCCTGTAAAACTTTTACTTTCCAATCTTTAATGAGCTGAAAGATTTACTCAGCTGTAATTCTGAGCTCAGAAACCAAGAATAGAGACCCCTAACTAGCGACATGTTAATTTAGATTTCTTTTCTTACATGCACTAACAGGCATGAGGAAGTCCTTGGAACTAGAGATGCCCCACTATATTTTTCTGTCATTTAATTAATTTCAACTTTCAAAGTGAAATGTTGGCTCTAGCTCACTGAAAGTAGATGCAGTCTAAATTATTATTTCATGTAAATTTCTTTACGAGTGCATGATTCAATATGCATTTCTCCATTATTAGTCTCTTTAACATTATTTCAAACTGGTTTGTTCCCTTTTGTGCAGTGTGACCTGTTCTTGTATTACAATAATCCCCGATGTACCCTTTTTTCTTTCTTTTTTAAAAAAGAAGCTAATTGAATTATCTCATTATTTTAATTTGTTAAGCAAATGTATTTTGCATCTCAGGATGTGTTCTTAAAGAAGGGGGCTGCTAAGGCTTTGCCCCCTGAATGGGCCATTGGCCCATTTTGACATTCATGCATTCATTAACTAGCAGAACATAAAAGAACTCTGGTTGTATTTTTTTTTCCAAACACCCAACCAGCGTGGAGCAACTTTTCCCAATAAGCCACAGGGGTCTTTCTACATATGTTCTCAACTGCAAGCTATTGTCACCTATTCTGAATACCTCAAAAGGCCCAGAGGTGGAAAAAAACCTACCTCAACAAAGGCCAACTGTAGCAATTGTTAAGTCTTGGTCTCAATATGACAAAAATCATTCACCCTCAGTTTTCTTGGAAGAACCAGTTCCACTCCAACTGTAACGGTTAAAACAATCTCTCAAATTCCTTTGCACCACCAACTTTAGGGAAAAAGCTAACAAACTTGCACTCATTGATTACGCTGAGGAAAATATTTAAACAAAGTCCAAAGTGGCATTTAAAAAATCAAGTGATTTGATAAACGATTTCCATAGTCAGAATTAAGCATTCTGAATTTGCTTAATCTGGGGCTAAATATTAATAATTAGCCTCAAATGTTTAGTTTCTAACTACCTATTTTCAAAATGCCCCTTAGAAAAATCCCCTCTCAAAAGATTCACAATAATTTTAACAAAATAAATCTATCTGTCTATATATTTTTAGAAATTCAACTAGCAAAAACTTTGTATATACCATTACCCTCTTCCGTTGGTTGATGGCTCTGCCTAACTTCTCAAGCTAAGAAATTCAGTGAAGATTGAAGAAAGAATCTCTTGGAAATGTGTGTGCCTTTGCTGGAAAGTACCCAAAACGAACAAACAAACAGACAAAAACTTAGGGAAATCCTAGAGAAGTACATTCCTTTTGCTAGCACATGGAGATTATGATATCATAAAAGTAAGCCTGCCATTACAACTGTTTTTATTTGACTTCAAAGATAAAGAAAGAAACAGCAAGCAATAATACCCAGGCTGACGGTTTATTCATAACCATGAAAAAACTCCTCCACGCCAAGAAGCCCTTAGTGTGCTCAATTAGGCCCTCGGGCACCTCCACTTGCCACCTTCAAGAGCTCCTCCAGTTGTGCTGCAAATAATATATTTGATCATGGAACAGAAACAGGAAGTGCTCACATACAAAGACACTACTTGCTCATACCAGTTTCTGGCTGAAGGTCTTCTTATTTGAAAACATAGGGATAAAGCTCACACTTAGGAGATGTGGGACTTCTTTCAAAGATGTGTGTTACAGAATCAGAAGCAAATTTTACTTTTAAAAGTGACGTAAGCCGAGGCGGGAGGATCGCTTGGGGCTAGGAGTTTGACACCAGCCTGGGCAACATAATGAGATCCCATCTCTACAAAACAATAAAAATTTAGCCGGGTGTGGTGCACCCATGCCTGTGGTCCCCGCTACTCAGAAGGCCAAGGTGGGAAGATCATTTGAGCCCAGGAGTTTGAGGCTGCAGTAAGCTAGGATGGAACCATTGCACTCCAGCGTAAGCAACAGAATGAAACCCAGCCACACACACAAAAAAAGGGGATATGATATTATGTATGCAGCCGCCTTGAAACTACAGATTCTAAAACCTCTGCCTTTCGTTCATGACAAAATGCTTTAGCCCCTCTTCATATCTCCGGGGGTTGGGGAGACGGATGAAGCCCACCTCTCAGGTGTTTACTCATTTTACTGCTTGCCTATTACAATCTGTCTTATGGGATTTTGTAAAGGCCTGGGTTTGGTAATAAAAATGGGCTGTAAAGGATATCATCCTACAGAGACAGTGCACCCAAGTTTTATAAGTATATTCAGTTCCATGTTATGTTAGAGAAACCTGTCTCTCCACTGAGTTCATCAAGACCATATGACAGTAAACTTAGTCATCTTAAATTTGTTATTGTAATGTGCACACACACACACACACACACACACACACACACACGCATATGCAAGGGAGGAGGGAAGGAGGGAGGGAGAAAGAGAAACAGAGAGACTTAGACTATTTTCCCCTTTGACTAGTTCTCTTTATCTAGTGCAGATCCAGATGGCTTCTTTCTTAAATGAGGCAGTCCAGTGTCGAGGTTAAGAGCACAGGGCCTGGAATCTGCAACACAGTAGATTTTTGATCTTGAGCCATTACCCTCTCTGAGCCTCATTTTTCATATCTGTAGAAGAAGAATAATTATAGTTCCCCCTAGTAGGGTTATTTTAAGAATTAAGTGAAATAATGTAAAGTGCTCAGCCCTGTGCCTGATTCTTATAATAACTACATAATATAAAGTAACTATAATTCTTATTTTAATCCAGTTAAATGGCTAGCAGAAGAAGGCTTTGACCAATGGACCTGGACATCCAAAGTTACCACATTTGTTCCTGGGATTGTAGCAATGGAGAGACCAGGTTTTGCCAAACAAATCCCAAATATGGCTGGTGCAGTGGCTTGTGCCTGTAACCCCAACACTTTGGGAGGCCGAGGTGGGAGGAATGCCTGAAGCTCAGGAGTTTGAGACCAGCCTAGACAACATAGCAGGACCCCATCTCTCTAATTTTTTTTAATTGGCTGGGCATGGTGGTGCATGCCTGTGGTCCTGGCTGCTTGGGAGTATGAGCTGGTAGGATCACTTGAGCCCAGGAGTTAAAGGCTGCATGGAGCCATGATCATGGCACTGCACTCCAGGCTGGGTGACAAAGTGAGACCCTATCTCAAAGAAAAAAAAAAAAAGCAATCATAATATCCAGGCTAGGGGTGGTGGCTCATGCCTGTAATCCTAGCACTTTGGGAGGCCAAGGCGGGGTGGATTGCTTAAGGCCAGGAGTTCAAGACCAGCCTGGGCAACATGGTGAAACCTCATCTCTACTAAAAATACAAAAATTAGCCAGGTGTGTTGGCACGCGCCTATAGTCCCAGCTACTGGGGAGGCTGAGGTACAAGAATTGCTTGAGCCTGGGAGGCAGAGGTTGCAGTGAGTAGAGATTATGCCACTGCACTCCAGCCTGAAAAAAGAAAAAAAATTGAAATATCCCTCAGCAGGAGAGAACATGCTCTACATTCTGCCTTTTGAAATCCATATTAACATTCGGTGGCTGCTTGTTGAAGCTAGGTGATAGCATCAGAGAGTCCTGGTGTCAGTGAAAGCCAGAGCATCCTAGTGAGCCTTCAGGGATGGGGTGGAAGGTGGAGAAGGAACCGGCTATGGAGTAGTTCAGAATGTCTCCAGTGGGGCTGCTTTTGGGAGAGAAAGTTCTCTTTCACCATTTGTCTTCCAGGATGTGAACAGAATAGAGAGTTGCCATCTTGCTTAGAGTGTGAAAGTCTGGGCTGTCTGCAAGACAGCATGTTATGGTTTTTATTATTTTTGGCTGATTGACTGATTGATTGTAGAGATGGCGTCTTGCTATGTTGCCCAGGCTGGTCTTGAACTCGTGGCCTCAACTGATCTTCCCACCTCAGCCTCCCAAAGTGCTGGGATTATAGGTGCGAGCCACAGCACTTGGCTGTGATAATGGTTTATAAAAAAGGGATCACCAACTGTGAACTTAGAAGCCTTAGGTGTGAACCCTGTGATATTATTCAACCTCTCTGAACCTGTTTCTTACCGTCAAAATGAAAGCTATCGGCCCTCCTTAGCTGACTGGATTGCTGTGTGGGTCAGATGATGTAGTCAGTTTATAAACTGTAATGTGCTGCACAAATGTCAGGTCTTCTGGTCTTCTGGTTGTGTGCTTGGCTTTCCAGCTGCTTGAGACCGCTCGGATCCTATGTCATCACCAAGGGTTAGAGACAGAGTGCTGCCCACCTCTTTCATCCTCCCCCCCCAATTTCTCCACTTGTCCATTTCCACGAATATATCCCTGGAGACACTGTGACAATTTCTATCATTAGACATCTTTTAAGGATCTTGAATGGTTAATTGAATCAGTATTTCATGGACATTAGTTATTTCTGCTTAGAAATTAGGGCCTTCATGATTCTGAGACTGGTCTACATAATACAAATAGCTATGAGCCAAATTAATACCAAGTAGGAAATGTTGACCTTAGTTATACAGTAAGAGATGGTCTTTCTCATATTCAGAGCTGCAAATGTTCACATGCATACAAGTGAGGCACCTAATGTGGAAATGCACATGCATAACCCACAGCTGAAAGCACCGGCAGAGAGAGCTTCCCACAAACGTGCAGCGTAGTGGGGCCGCCCCTAGCCTTAGCCTTTGCATTGTTTTCCTGCTTGCCAGGAGAAAACATCTGTGAATTATTTGAATGGAATCTTATACTAGAGAGCGTCGGAACTGGTGTCATCTCTGTTTAATTTCAGGAAATGATGTCACAATGCATTAAATAACAATGCTGGGTGATTTATTTTCCCGTGGACATGCTGTCCTAAGCATTCCTCTTCTTTTGCAATGTTTCCAATTAACTGTAAGCTTGAGTGTTCTTCCTATTTCATAATAATTTTGAGGTGTGGGGATGGGAGATAGGGGTGGGCAGAAGGGTAATTTCAGAGGTTGCTGAGGTTCAGAGCTAATGGCACATCCATCATGTCCTTATTGGGATGGGAGATGCTGAGCGCTGGAGCTGTGATCACCGGTGGCAACCTACAAGAGTGTTGGTTAGTTTTAAAGAATGTCTAAAGATGAAAAGCTTGAGTGTTCTGATGCTGGCTGCCCAAAGAGCCACCAGATAATTTCAATAGTGACCTGCATACTGTAGCTTCTGCCTTTATCAAAGTTTCTCTGCACTTCCTTCTTCAGTAAAGAATAGAGGACATAAGTCAATTCTGTGTGCCATCTGTTGTCGTTTTTACAATTTCTCAAATTAAAGAGACAGGCCAAAAATTTAATGTTGTGTTGGATCCTAGAAGCTCCTCTAGAAGAGAGAAAATTGCAACTGAATTTACTTTGTCTCTCTTGAGGGGGAAAAATTGCATATTGCTATGTCATAACCTTTCACTCGTAGTCCCAATTTAGTGTTTTGAATCAGATTAAGAGGGCTTCTGCATGGAAAGACTGATGTGTTTGGGATTCAGCAGCCTTTGTTCACATGGTTCTGAGTGACACGGTGGTAAAGTCCCCGGAACAGTGGTGGTGCAATGGCTTTTCATGGGGGTCATGAAATGCATAGTCTCCTCCTCAATGCAAAAACATTTTAAGACATGTCAAGGCATTTCAAAGTACATCAGACAATCCTGTTTAAAAAGAGGTTCACCTCAGATAGACTGAGAAACTTACCTCCCAGATTATGAGCTACTAACGGACAGATACGTTTTAAAAATAGGTAATTGATAGGCAGAACGCAAGAGTTTTTAGTGCAACCAAACTACTCTGGATGATACTATGGTGGTGGATACGTGTCATTATACATTTGTCCAAACCCATAGAATGTACAACACCAAGAGTGAACCCTAATGGAAACTGTGGACTCTGGGTGATTATGATGTGTCAATGTAGGTTCATCAGTTGTTACAAATGTACTACTCCAGTAGGGGGTGTTGATAATGGGGAGGCTATACACATGTGGGGCCAGGGATTTATGCGAAATCTCTGTACCTTCCTCTCCGTTTTGCTGTGAATCTAAAACTGATCTAAAAAAATAAAGTCTACTTAAAAAAAAGGAATTGAATGAAAAGATTGAAGAATGAAAGGCTTATTAAATTACCGTCAAAAAGAAACCAAAATAATTATTAGCTCAAAGTTGAGCACTCAATTTCATAAAATATCACTCGAAGTATAATTGTTTAAAAATATGTTAAAGAATTCAAGGAGATGGGGAATTGAGGACCCTTGAATAAAGGAACATAGAAGGCATGTGCATATTGAATATTCAGCTATTTAAAAACTCCAAGAATAGAGTGCCATTAAATGCTATTTAGTGAAATCCCTGAATATTCATTCAGATCATAGAGAAAATTTCCATTTCTTCGTTCCACATGACCACAGTTTGCAAGTATATTCCATGGAGAAGTGGAGTGATTGGGAATTACAGGGTAAGTTGACTAGGTTATGAGAATGCTGACTGTCCCTTAGCTTTGCTGCAGGATAGGGTCATAAGATGACCTTAACGTTCAAGACTAATTTTGATTTTAGAGAGTGTTACTGCACAGATTTCAGAGGATTCCTGGAAATGTCCTGCCTTCTCCAGGCTGTAGTCTGTTTTTGCAATTTGGAACAGATTATGAAGTGTAAAGATAATATCCAACCCCATTTCTCCTGTTAAGAAATAGTGACTTGGGTAGGAAGCATTAGGTTGGTTGAATGGAATTTGCCTTATTACATTTATGTGCTGTGTGCCACTTTCCAAATTGATTGGCAGCAGTTGTTTACAGTATGCAGAATAATCACTGGCACCCTTTAAAGGTGTATTATACTCTTAAAACATAATAGTAATGCCATTTTCATGCTTTTACATTTGCTATTCATATTCTGAACTGCCAAGTCCCAAATCTGCCAGAACTAATTTAAGTTGTTTTTATCTAATAGTGGATAAGTTGTCAAGTCACAATATAATGGCAGATAATTTTTCTTAAACTATAGTTTTACTTCTTGGTTATAATAGATAACATGAATATTTGTGGAATCTGACTTGATTGTCCACACACAAAAAATTACAACTCAAGAGATATTGTCGTGGGATTCTGCAATGACAAGAAATGAAGAGAATATTATTATCTAGTTATTCTGAGCATTATAGAAAATTAACATGGGCCACTAATTAGTTTCCTTCCAGCCACCACTCTCCCCCCACCAAATTTGCTGATAACTGGTTTGCCTGACATAGCCAGATAATGAAGTTCTCCTCTTGTTAATCCCAGCATCAAATCTTGTTGCTGCTGTTAATTTAAATACCTCCGTTATCACATTATAATATAACTGTCTAGATTTTATTTTACTTCTTGCATCATACTCTTGCAATCACAAGTATTCCAGAATTAATTTTGTCTTGGAAATATTTGGCAATTCTGTAATAATTTAGAAAAGTATATTCCCATGACTCAGGCCCCACTACAATTGGAAAATGGCTTTTTTCTTACCCAGAGTACATGGTGTGATACCATCGTATGCTGACAAAAAGCAACCCTAGTGTACCGGGGTGGGGCTACGCTAGTCTTTTAAAAGGAAAATGGCTTTTATCGATAGAAGATGAATGCTGGATTATTGCCTGTAGATTTGGTGACACATTGGAACTCTCTATAAAAGCAACCTTATTTTTTTCCCCATGGTGAAAAGTTATAGGTTCCATTTCAGTGTTTCAAGATACCTGCAGGCAGCTCATGAGTTGCTACACTTGTTTTAAACCCTTCCTCACAGTGATTTTTTTAAAAAAGTAGTAAGAGAACATGGGAACAGGGGGTCATTATTATTCAATTATAGGCTCAGTTTTTCTGTTAGTTTCTGGGAAGCCAGAAATTTAGAACTGGGTAGCAAAATCTCATGGATTACCTGATGGCACTTTGATAAAAACCCCTCTTAGAGCTTAGTCCTGAAGGTTTTCTGTTTTCTAGTAAAACACTTAAGTGTAATTGAATATGATCACGTGAAAAGGCATTAGTTTTTAATACGACCTTTGTTGCCAGTCTGGAAATCCTCTAAAGTTTTTGATTTTTTTTTTTTTTTTTGCATAGCGAGTTTGACAGAAAAGTGATTTAATGCTCTTTGGTCCTTATGTACTTGTACCCTTTTGTCCATGGCTATTCCAAATACCCCTCTGCCTATTTAAAATGCATATATAATCAGTTACATAAAAAGAGATATGCTTAAATTCTCATGTCTCTATGGTTGGACCTCTGTGGTTGGAGCAGACAATAGAAATGTCTGTAATTCATTTCAGAAAATGTGACTTTCCTACCTTTAGATAGTGAGGACAATCTGTTAACTCTTTGTGTTGATAAAAGCAAACATTTCAGGGCATGGTGAAAGAAATCTCTACCATTTATAAGGTTATACATATACCAGAAGCAGTGGAGTTAAGACCAAATTGAAGACTTGACCAGTGTCCTATTCTTAGCACAGCCTTTTGCTTCCTGGATTATTTTGGGCAAATCATTTAATTTATCAGCATGCTCATTTTCTCACTTCATTGTTTTGAGGGTTAGCTAAGATTAGAAATAGCCTTCTGAAAAGGACAAAATACTATGCAACTGTAAAACGGTGTCTATTAATGTTTTCATATCATCCATTGAAATAGTTTGTTCTGTCATAGCTCCTTGAAACCTGAACTTGGCTGTGGGTGAAACATTCTTCAAAGACAAGTATTGCACTTGTTTCTTTTGCCCTAAGTCTGGAATGGGGATCCAGTCCTACAAATAGCACATGTGCAAGGAGAAAGGCAAAACACCTGACAGACCATTGATTTGTGGCAGTATGAGTCAAAGCAACTTTTGGAATTTGTACACTCAAACTTAAGAGAAAGAACTGGAAGACTGCAAACTAACTTCACAATAAACATATTGTCACTTGTGTTATTACAGCTTTGGAACAAGCTGGTTGGGAGTTTGGGCATCTTTGTTCTTTGTCCCTAAACTCTTCATCCTGAGAACTAACTGGTCCATCAGCGTGCCATTTTTCATCCTGGCCAAGCTGGTGGGGAAGAATGGTTTTACATCCCTAAACAGCGATCTCATAGGCCCATTTCAAGGAAGGCAAAGTCCCGTACTAGATGGAATTGTCTCATTGCAGCAAGAGATAAGTGGAGTTTTTTTCCCCTGAAGACAGTTTCAATCTGGATGTTTAATCAGGCTTTCTTTGATTCCACATACAGAGATTTCAGATGTTACTGCTCAGTTAAACTAAAGCACAGAATATGAATGGAAGAAGAGTGAGGAAAGCTTCTAAAGGTATATAGAGGCCTTAGATTTAGACGCACTAGCCAGATAGCCAGGTGGGTGAACCTCTGTGGAAGCTGGAAATGGTGGCACTATAGTTTGAGAGTTGGAGCTAATCTTTGTAGAGGTAATACTTGAAACCATGGCGCTGAATAAAGGTTAAAATAAGAGACAGTGCAGAGAGAGAAGGGGGTTTGAGTCTTTTTGAAGACTATATGTGAAGAGGTGAAGAAAGAAAGTAGTGAGCAGAGATAAAGACATCAGACCGGTAGCATAATCAGATCGTGTGAAGAAGGAGGGAGTTTCAAAGTAGAGGAAGTGGATTCTGTAGAAAGATCAGGGACAGGACAGGCGCAGTGGCTCACACCTGTAATCCCAGCACTTTGGGAGGCCGAGGCAGGTGGATCACCTGAGATCAGGAGTTTGAGACCAGCCTGGCCAACATGGTGAAACCCCATCTCTACTGAAAATACAAAAATTAGACAGGCACCTGTAATCCCAGCTAATCAGGAGGCTGAGGCAGGACAATTGCTTGAACCCTGGGGGCGGAGGTTGCAGTGAGCTGAGTGCCACTGCTCTCCAGCCTGGGTGACAAAGCACAACTCCAACAACAACAACAACAACAAAAGCGGAGAAAAGGAGGCCAGTGAAGATGGGGGCCAAAGCACACCTGGGAAGATACAGAGACACAGACAGATTTTGTAAAGAGAGCACGAAAGCTGAGGGAGTTCAGGAAAAAGCTTCTCTTCACTTCTGACTGGGAACTGTGGAGAGGGTGGTGGAGAGTGAATTAGGAAGGCGCGGAAGTGCAGCCTTGGAGCAAAGGGGGCCAGGCTGAATGGACTCTGCACATCAGCTCATCCTTTCTCAGGCAGTGCTCAGAACCAGAGAGCAAGAGGGACTAAAGCAGAAAAACCTAAGGGTGAGATCAACAAGAGGAGGAGCGGGAAGATGTTAGAGCAGTTTTTGAAATGACAGACCAGTAAGCAAAAAATTCCAAGGAGATAGTCTTTCCTGGGACAGAAAAATAATCCTACAGTTCATGTGAATAATAAAAGAACTAAGAAAAGTCAAGATACTTTTGGAAAAGAAAAATGAGGGAGCTTGTGCACTGAGAATTACTAAAATGTATTATAAAGCTACATGACGTGGCACTGGCTAACACAATAGGCACAATGATCATTTGAACAAAATAAGAATTCACAAATCAACACAAATAGAGAAAGCAGTTTACTGATTTTAAAGGCATCACTTCAAGTCAGTGGAGAAAAAAATAATCAGTAGTCTTCATCAAAATATACACTTAGGAGTTTTTTGAAGTAGATATGACTATTTCTCTTTCCTTCGTTTAATGTAATGTTTTGAAAGTAAAAGCAAAGGAATTATAAAGAAAAATTGTGATTGATTAAATTACATATGTATGAAAATTAAGAGCCTTTGAATGCCAAGAAAACACCATATACAAAAGAAAGAAAAACACTGCACTAGGAAAAATATGTAACATATTATATAACAGGCAAAGGATTAGTGTCCCTAACAAATAAAGCACCGTACAAATCAATAAGAAAAAAAATGAAGTAGGCCAGGCATGGTGGCCCACACCTGTAATCTCAGCACTTTGGGAAGCTGAGGAGGGTGTATCATGAGATCAGGAGTTCAAGACCCACCTGGCCAAGATGGTGAAACCCTGTCTCTACTAAAAATACAAAAATTAGCTGGGCGTGCTGGCAGGTGCCTGTAATCCCACCTATTCCTGAGGCTGAAGCAGAAGAATTGCTTGAACCTGGGAGGCGGAGGTTGCAGTGAGCCGAGATCACGCCACTGCACTCCAACCTGGGTGACACAGCAAGACTCCATCTCAAAAAAAAAAAAGAAAAAAAAAAAATGAAGTGAATAAAAAGTCAAAAGACGAAGAGGTCCATTCACAAAAGCAGAAATACGAATGACTAGTAAGCATTTAAAAAATGTTCAGTGTTGGCCTGGTGTGGTGGCTCATGCCTGTAATCCCAGCACTTTGGGAGACAGAGGTGGGAGGATCTCTTGAGTTCAGGATTTCAAGACCAGCCTGGGAAACATAGTGACACCCCATCTCTACAAAAAAAAAAATAAATAAATAAATTAGCTGGGTGTGCTGGTGTGCACCTTTAGTTCTAGCTACTTACGAGGCCAAGGTTGGGACCAAATAAATGTAAAAATCAATAACAAAAAATTTTTATTTGGTAGAAATTAAGCATAAAAAGTTATAATGTCTGGCACTGTCCAGGGTAGAAGGGAATATCTAACTTAATAATGACTATAAAAATTGACATGGTCTTTCTGGAATATAAACTAGTCATATGTGTTAAAAAAAGAAAACAACTAAAAATGTTCTCATCCTTGGATCTAGTAATTCAATTTCTAGGAGTTTGTCATGAAGAAATAATTTTCAAAATACACAAAAATTATGCAAAATTACGTATAAAGATATTTATTATAATAAAAAATTGAAAGTCACCTATATTCTCAAATGTAGGAGATATGGAATGTTATGGAGTGTTATGGACTACTATGTAACCATTAAAAATTATATTCCAAAAATATTTTGAGATGGGGGAAATCTCTTAAGTTTTGCTAGGCAAAGTAAAACAGGTAAGGCAGTATTTATCATATAATTTTAATTTTATTAGAGAAAATATGTATGGACATATGCACAGAACATATGAATGATTATCCTTGGGTAGGGAGATCTGGGTGACATTCTCACTTTTTATATTAGAAATTTTCTATGTAATGTGTATTGCATTGATAATACAGAACAATAAATTTTGTTTTAATAAAGAACCATGCTGGCTAAGGGGGAGAAATGAAGTATGGTAACACACTGGGAACACTGGACACTCACCGAGGGGTTGCAAGTCCAGGTTCAGAATAAGAAAGAGAAACAGAGAAGCAGAAAAAGAGCATTTTTAGGTTTGTGATCTTGGAGGTGCAACATCTCTGATGAATTTTCTGCTGATAAAGTAGAGATGGATAATATTGGAAATGAGAGAGGCAAGATATTAGGCAGGCCTTTGTCATACATATTGAAGCTTTCAAAAGTAGGGGCAAGCCACAGGATGGAGAGGAACTTTCTAGCATGTACATATGTCATGGGGAAAGCCGGGGTGGCTTAAAAGTCAACATTCTTCTCTCAACAACTGGTGGAGAGGAAAGAAAGCAAATGCTGTGAACTTCATGCGAAAAGTGGCTGGGAAGTTTTAGGTAGGGGCTGGGAGCAGGGAATAAGGGAAGAAAGGGAAGAGAGAACAGTCTAGCCTCTTGTCCTCAACTGGTAAGGAGGAAAAATGAATAATTTTAGTAGAAGAGTATATTAGTTAGCTGGGGCTGCCATAACAAAATCCTATAGTCTTAGTAGCTTAAACAACAGACATTTGTTTCCTCACAGTTCTGGGGGCTGGAAAGTCCAAGCGCCAGGTGCAGCAGAGTTGTTGTCGGGTGAGGGCTCTCTCCTGGTTTGCAGACAGCCACCTTCTCCCTGTCCCTGCATAACCTTTCCTCTGACTTCATTTAAACTCAATTACCTCCTAAAAGCCCTATCTCCAAATAGTTATCATATGGGGGCTGGAGTTTCAACACACAAAATCTGGGAGGACTTAATTCAGTTAAGAGCAGAGAGTATTTAGGTTAACGATATTTTAGGACAAACAGAAGTTTAAAAAAAAAATCAAGGATATGGAATTATGTGTACAGAAAAGATCAAAGGTTTTTTGGGTTTTTTTCCCCCATAGCACAGCCAGTGAGGATGAGGGCCAAGAGGCAAGTTAATGTAGGATGTGGTAAGATAAGAAAAACAAAACAAACAAACAAACAAAAACCAGAATGCCAAGAGTAATGCCATTAGGATTACAGGTCTTTGCTAGACCCAGGCAGTCATAAAGCTCTCTAAAATACTATCTTATCTTGGAGTAGAGAATCTGAGATAAAGATCCCTCAAATGTTTCCTCAAAGCACCTGGATGGAGGCAGGAAAGAAGAGCAAAGAAGGTGTGGGGAGGACTATTCAGTTAGCTAAAATAAGCCACAAATTGAGTTCTTATTTTGATTATGTGTAAGGTTTGTTTGATCTAGCTGCTTTTCCTTAGAGTTCAGTTTTACATATGCTTCGGCGCCCAACCAGCTTGTGTATTTTCAGGATTTTTTTCCTCTTTCTTTTTCTTCTTCGGTTGGTTTTTAGATCAGGGAGGGGAACGACTGAGGGAAGCGAGGTCAGCAGACGAGACTCATTTCCCGGTTTGTCAGACTGTGCTCTTGACCCCTCCTCAGGACCTGTGATTAATACACGCTTTGTAGAGGAGACTTGGCAAACCCCGCTCTCCACAGGACCCGATTCATAATTCACAGCGAGCAGGAGGAGCAGGGTCTTTGTGGTGGCTTGTTGGCTCTTTGCTGCACAAAAAGCAATGCCTTCTGACCTTCGCTGTTATCTAATCAGGAAGTAGACAGTCCTGGCGTGTAGCTGAGTCCTCGTAGGGCTCTCTACAACTGTAAATTATGTTCGGGCTCCCCGGATCTGGGGCATGCCACACTTTACATTACTATTGTGTATCTTAAAATAAACAGCATCGCAAGCTGTTTATTTTGGTGTTACTATGTATGCAATTTTAAAACAGTGGTTACTTAAACAAATGTCTCTGTTCCCACAGCACTTGAAAGCCAGTGTTTGCTCCTGTGGTTTTGGATTTTGTCACTTCTGTTTGGATTATATTTGAAGTCCACACAGTGAGCAGTTGGAATAAACCTGGCGGCACCTAAGACCAGGGCCTGCTGTTGGGCCCTGCGCTTCACCACGTGCAGCTCTCTTCCCCCCACCGCACTATGCTCCCCTACCCTCTACCGGCCATATGCATGTGCACAAACCAGATATTTTCCTTTCTCTTTGGGGCTCTAAATTTATCCCCATGAGTGATCTAGAGAGTCACTTACTTTAAGTTCCTGAATGCTTTGCAATTTAATTGAAGAAGTGGTGTCGTCATGATGCTATAACAAAATACTACTCCCAAATACTCATTTAAATTGTCATCTGTGCACTACAGATACAATGCATATTCCATTGACATAGCTTGGTGAAGATGAATGAGAAAGCGCAGGGGTGGTAGACAGAAAAAATGTAAAAAAATCAACGTTTTGACAGTGACTTGCCCTGTCGCCTTCAGTCCTTATGCCTCTACTACACAAGGGGTGAAACAGAAAGGTAGAAGATCTTAGTAGCTCATGCACTGCTTGTGCTCAGATCGACTCTGGTTTGATTCACGGGAGGCTACTTCCTCGTGCTGTTTATTTGGATGAGTTATTTAACATCTTTAACTCTTCATCTGTAAAATGGGTAAGATTGTCAGGGTAGGGGGGACCTGAAAAAAATAGAATACGTAAAACAGTCTATCTCACTTGAACAAGGTTGGTATTCAATAATTACTTTTTCTCTTCCCATTCCAACCCTCACCCCGTGACATAAATTATAGCTGTGGGTGGTCTGGGAATAGTCCCCTTGGCTTGAAGCTAGAGTTAATGCAGTGTGGGACCATCAGTGACCGACCTGGCCTGCTGGGTGATGTTTGGGACTATCATTACCCAGAGTATGTTTAACCATTAGCGATGGGGCCACAGCACTCCAGACTTCTCCATTCCCTGGCCTGTTTTTAAGGAGAGAAGCAGAGGCTAATTGGAAGTTTTGTATTATGTGTGCCTTACCCCCTGCCATTAATGGAGATATCAAATTATAATCATCTTTCCATCTTGATGACATGAGTTTCTTTTGTTGTACTGGTACATTATAAGGGAATTTGTTCTTTTATTTGCTTGTTTATGAATGAATGGGTAAAAATCTACTTGGATTCTTAGGTATTTCAAGAAGTCTAAATTCTAGTGGTAAAATTCATTACCTTTAATACTCAGACTCCAAATCAGCTTACACAAGAATAATTTTTGTTCTCATGACTCAGTTATGTAAATGAAATAATTTGTTTTGCATGTATAGATACTATTTACGTTTTCCACAAAAACCAACACTACTTTGAAAATTTTATATTATAAGCCTGATAGATTGAAATTGCATAATATAATAAATCTAAAACATTAATGAGATGATGTGGGTCTTACTGGCTAGACTGCCACATTTCTCCTTCTTCTGAAGCACACACACAAGGTTCTATGCTGTGAAGAAGTGAAGACACATTCCTTGGATCATGTAGATGCCGGCAAGGTCCAGTAATTGTTTCTCATTGCTCTCTATGATTCCATGAAGATTAACATGTAAAATATTTTGAGCATATGGATTTTTTATTCCAAATATAAAGAAAATATTCAGTGATCATAGAGTGACTGAAAGCTTGGATGGAGCTTCAATATCTCCTATTAGCTGAGCTGCCTTGTGCAAGTTAGTGAACTTTTTAACAGTCTCCATTTCTTATCTTTGCAAAATAGGGATAATGATAATACTTCCTCCTAGGGTTGTTAGGATGGACAAAGGAGATAATGATGGGCCAGGCATTTACCACATTGCCTGCATTAAATACTGGAGGAGGTTGGCTCTTAATCACTATGTTGGCCCTTTAAGGGGACAAATACTTTTAAATTTCCCTAATAATTTGGAAGGTAAAATAAACTCAAAATTTTTGATGTCATTGGTTCACCTCTGTCCTAAACACCATAGAATCCCATTTTTCTTGACGGAACACAAAAGAGGGGTGTAAGATAGGAGTGAAGAGGACTCGCACTGTTACTAGGCGATCTCCATTTCCACTCAGAGTGAGAGTGCATCCTGTCCTCCTTCCCTTCTGTGCTTGGTCTGTCTCTTAGTTAGTGGTATTTTTCTTTTTTTAATCTACTTATTACCTTTCTAATAATGAGACATAATCAGGCACTTTTTTGTGTGTGAGGCCGGTTCTTGCTCTGTTGCCCAGGCTGGAGTGCAGTGGCAGCATCATAGCTTACTGCACTCCTGGGCTCAAGCAATCTTTGCACCTCAGCCTTCCAAGTAGCTGGGACTACCGATGTGCCCCACCATACCCAGTCCACTGCTAAATGTTTTACTCTTAGTAGAGATAGGGTCTTGCTGTGTTGGCCAGGCTGGTCTGGAATCCCTGGGCTCAAGCGGATCCTCTGACTTCAGCCTCCCAAAGTGCAGGGATTAGAGGGATAAGCCACCAACCCCGCCCACACTCTGTATAGACATTTATTCTTTCTCCACAATTATAGCCATTTGGTCTCCTTTACCATGTTCTCTCTGACTTTCTGGTTTGACTGAATTTTCCTTCTTCCTCATTTTTGAACCTCCTATGTGTCACTCACTCGTATTTGATGTTCAAATAATTTTATTATTTTCTATCGGTTTGCGTCATCAGAAACAGGTCAAAATTCTTACTACAAAGAGAGTGGAGGGGAATGTACTTTTTTTGCCCCAATAAAATTAGATGGCATAGTGACAAGTGTGTGTTTGTTAAAAAGCAGTTAGCACAAATTAGAAATACTTCACAGCAGATGTGTTTTGTGAAAGGATATGCTAAAAAATTAAACAGAGAATACTTTCCGGTTATAATTTTAGAAAAATATTGTGCAATGAAGCAAATTTACAATTCACTTAAATCAACCTTTTTATAGAGTGTGTGCCTTCACGATAAAATTTTGACAATTCTGCAATTTGTTTCAGTGTTTCATTGAGGGGGTGGAAATCCATCTGCTAGTTATTTTGGGGGACACCATTGCATCAATAAAATGATTCCTAAGCTGTACACAGACTTCATTTTAAATTAATGTGTAGCTGTTTTATAATGTGTAGCTGTTTTAAGTATAAGTGACTTAGTTAAAGGCAAAAGTTCCCATTATATGCATAATAGTATGAATTTCTTTTTTCTTTCTGTCAAACAATCCCAGGGTACTCTACTCTCTAAGAACATCTTGGGCCCTGGGTTCTGGCAGACGTTTCTTATTCTTACTTCACTGATCCCTTTTCGAGCTGCTGGAGGGACGTTTTTTGTAAGTTGCTACCGTTGATACAGTTGCTATTAATCACCGTCTGCCATGTTGTGACGCAGGTTTAATAACATCCCATTGAGTGGCTCTCGCAGACTGGAGGCTTACCAACAGCACTGGCCTTTGATATTCGACTCACACCAGGAAAAAGTAAATGTAGAGTTAAAAGACAAAAAAAAACAAACCAGCAAATAGAAAAAAGAACAAAAACTGGAGAAAACAGAGTGAAATCAAAAACAGATAGCTTTCTCTGTGCAGCTTAGTTTGCCATGGGAGCAGTGAAGCTATAAATCTCAGCAGTGTTGTTTGAAAACTGAACATGAGGCTGCTAAATTTATCATTCATTCTTTGTTGTTTCAGGGAGGGGAAGAGCTAGCTGACTTGGCTAACTTTGGATTCTGCCCCCTCCCATCAGTAATGTTTCATTTTTCTCCAAATAACATCAAAATTTGTTTTTTCCTGGATCAAAGAATACTGGGTGATTTTTACCAATGGTTGGGGAAAGAAGGGGGAAAGGAGGACTGGCTTTGAGTCATCCATGTGCTGTGGGAGTGTGTGATTTCTTCCACTTCATAAATGTGGGGACAGGATGGTTTTCTTTCATTATAGAAAGAAAGGATATACACATCTCCTACTATATACTTTAAAAATCCGTATGTAGAATATAAAAGCATGGAGAAAGTTCACCACCACGAGTAAATCTAGAGCCTTGGGAAGCTGCAAAATTCCCTCCTTTTGTTTGCACTGGTGTTCTATGTTGCACTGCACGGG
>NW_012123709.1:4048863-4056159 GCF_000951035.1 Colobus angolensis palliatus
CTACAGATGTGACTAGCTATGAATATTCATGAGTGCCATTGCTCCTCCTTTCCTAGAGCATCCAGGCCTTTCTGATCTTCCTCTTGCACAGCTCCCAGATGCTCCCCCTGCCACCCACCCCATACTTCCCCCACCTCAAATCTGCCCTCCCTGACCAGCCCTGGAACAAGAGTGCAGTTTATTTCGATAACATTCTGGCATGATACAGTGATCAGTGGCCTTAGAAGTGTGTGTGTGTGTGTGTGTGTGTGTGTGTGTGTGTGTGTGTGAATATACTCCTGCACCAAAACAAAGGGGAAAAAGAAAAAAAAATGTAATTATCTACAGTTTTATGAATTCAACTCCCCTTAATGTTCATTATTTAAACCAGCAGCAATTACAAGTTCAAAGGGGTTTAGAGGGCCAGCAACCCGCATAATCACTGCCAAATTAAGCGGGACTCATTCGTCACAGGAGAGTACGTCCTGAGCAGTGAATCATGCATGCCGTGACAGGCTCTGATTTACATAAAGCAGAAATCTGTGCCCTCTGGGGCTGCACGTTACTTCATCTCAGTAGCCCTGTGATACGTGAATTTTCTTTTGGTGTTAGGGAGCTGATACTACCTCCGACGTGGCATAGCACTCCGCTAAATATTGACAATAGCTTTTCACTTCAGTGTATACCTGAGCTCAAGTCACATGTTGGGGCCCCGATGTCAGTGCAGTTCTGGGAGAGAAAAGAATTTGTTTCCCCTAAAGTTTCTGAATTAAGTACTTTTATGATGAAAAAGAATGAGAGTTTTGGTAGTACCGTTGTGTTTCCTTTTATCCCAATCTGTTCAGGTCCATAGTTAAAAATCTAGGATGCTGATAAGGAGGCAAAAAAAAAAAAAAAAAAAAAAAAAGCCTTAGACCTGTGACCTAAGTGCCTGAAGGGAGTGATCCATTGAGGAATGCCCCCTAAGGCCCTTTCCTGTTTGGCATTTAGAGAACTTCTGAGTATTACCTAGTGACAGTTGGAGACGATAATTGAAGTAACCTGTGCTCCGAAGCTGGGCTTTGTGTTACCAAACTTGAGAGGACTTCTGATTGGATGGTCCAGGAAACCTGCTTGAGTGCCGTCATCAGCCATTGAAATCTCTGGGGTCTAAACAATAAAAATTCCAGAATTAAGGTCAAATCAAAATGCATTTGGTTTAGGATGATTGTGTCAGACACCAACACAACGTATGTAGATTTTTATCCCCCATTCTTAGATGTTCTCTCTTGTCCCTTTAGGCAAACCGTGGCACTGTCTTATTGGTTGTTTTATCTCTTTTGGGAAGAGCTCATTTTTCCACTTGGGGCTCAATCATCTTGGTGTTATGAGGTCATTTCCCCACATAGTCATTCTCTTTTCTCAGTTACAGTACTGCATCCACACTTAGGATTGGAAGTGCTTGGGCTTTGAGAATTAGTTTGGCAGTTTGGGAGATAATCTACCCTTATTTTTTTTTGCTTACTTTGAAGTGCAGATAAAGGTCTTGTGGTTTTGTGTCTTGTAACTGGGTCTACACTTCACATATATCAAAGCAGTGGGTTTAAGAAGTTCTTTGCAATAGATCACAGTAGTTTGTGAAGCAATGTGACAAAAAGGACCTAAAGCACCCTTAAACAGGGCTCCTGGTGTTCTGCTATTGGTAACATTCTGCCATGACCACTCAAAGCCTCTAAGAATTTCATCTTGCCATTAAGTCTCTAGATAATTTGCTTCCCTGGGTTCCTGCCTGTATCTTCCTCCCTGAAATTCTTCACTAAGTGGACATTTTGTATACTCAAGTGTGAAGTTACAGGAATGTTGTCTCTACTGTCACAAGTATACTGTAAGGTGGCCTGTTTATACTGGAAAGAGGAGTAAGCCAGGAATCTCAGTCCCAGGTTAGTCCAGTTAAGAAGCCCGGTTAAATGGGCAAGTCATTTCACCTCTCTGAGCTTCAGGTTCCTCAACTGTAAAATGGGGACAGTCATTTCTATTTTGCCTAACCCAGAAGTTGTTATAAGGAGTGGTAGTTGTTAATTTTTTTTCATTGCCAAAGCTTTGAATTCATCAAGCTGTTTGTGTTCCTCCTAAAATATCTTTTTTTTTTTTTTTTTTTTTGAGACGGGGTTTTGCTCTTGTTGCCCAGGCTGGCGTGCAGTGGCGTGACCTCGGCTCACCGCAACCTTCATCTCCTGGGTTCAAGCGATTCTCCTGCCTCAGCCTCTGGAGTAGCAGGGATCACAGGCGCCCACCACTATGCCCAGCTAATTTTTTGTATGTTTAATAGAGACCGAGTTTCACCACGTTGGTCAGGCTAGTCTTGAACTCCTGACTTCAGGTGATCCACCTGCCTTGGCCTCCTAAAGTGCTGGCCCTAAAATCATCTTTATTCCTCTCCTCTCTTCAGCTCTTCCTTGTTCCTCAGAAGTAAGATCCTTTCTCTCTCATTTCTTCAGGCCTTATTCTCACATTCAGGCTGAGCTTTGCTGTAAGGTGCCGTCTGACATTCTCAGTGGAAGGATTCTCCTGGACTCCATGAAATCTTCCACACCAGTTTCCTTTCTCTCACCACTACCTCTAGTGTCCTAGGGAAGAAGAATCAACATCGTGACTTACGTTCTTTTGTGGTCCCCTCCTCCAGAACACATCCTTCTTTTTTTCCATTTAAATAATTTCATGCCTTTTAAAACCCAAATACTGTCGAGCTTTGAGGGTCACTGAGATTGAAATATGTGTTTACAGGAGGTAAAGATTGGTAGACAAATTTATATACTGTAATATATACCCAAAGTACCAAAAAAAGCCGCATTGAAAAAATATTATTCTAACCTTTCATATGTCCACCTGAAAAATACAGTCAATGACCTGCAAATCCAAATTAGATTTATAGTAAATTATTTAAAGATATTCTAATAAAGAATTTGGCCGGGCGCGGTGGCTCAAGCCTGTAATCCCAGCACTTTGGGAGGCCGAGACGGGCGGATCACGAGGTCAGGAGATCGAGACCATCCTGGCTAACACAGTGAAACCCCGTCTCTACTAAAATACAAAAAACTAGCCGGGCGAGATGGCGGGCGCCTGTAGTCCCAGCTACTCGGGAGGCTGAGGCAGGAGAATGGCGTGAACCCGGGAGACGGAGCTTGCAGTGAGCTGAGATCCAGCCACTGCACTCCAGCCTGGGCGACAGAGCGAGACTCCGTCTCAAAAAAAAAAAAGATTTTGATATAATTGACTTTGTACACATTAGGACGATCTTAATTAGCATACTGGCAAAAATGCCCATATAGTAGTAACCTATGTAGCATACTGATATACAAATATATGTAAAATAGACCATATACAGATATACACACATGCTTGTATACACACAAACAAGCACATTGTGGTAAGGTAGAACCTATGCAAAATAGGGGAAGACTTGTAACATTTTCTTGGTGAAATTCATGGGACCTTTTTGTGGGCATGCTTCACCTGTGGGCTACTTTGTAACTGGCCTGTGAAGAGGATGCACGATTAGATCCTGAGATTCAGTTAGTGATGAAAACGGAAGCATGCTTTCTTTGCAAACAAATGGTGCATCTTGTCATTCACTTCTTTCTTCGCAAACTATGGTTTCTAACATGGCCATACCACTGGGAAAGGACTGAGGAACAAGGAGATGTTTTAATGATCAAATTTCACCTGCTTTGGTCCAGCCTCTATAAAATCTTGCTGCTATATTGAACCAAAGTACCCATCAATGTTCCTTTTATTGGACATGCTTCATATATTGTGATGAGATTATATGCATCCGTAGAGGTTGTTAGGAAAAACTTAACATGCCACTGATGTGCAATGAAGGAAAGTTAATTGTGTTGATGCCACAAAACTGCATCAATGAGTAGATCCCTCTGTCAGGAGTATTAATCTGTCTTGAATAAAAACTGCTAAACAGGCTTGTAACCAATAGCCTAAGGTAAAACCTGGTATTAATAAACATATGGCAATGAATCAAGCCACAACTATCTTTATTCACATAGGGATCTATAGACTGTAAAACTACCACCAGGCTCAGTGGCTCGTGCCTGTAATCCCAGCACTTTAGGAGGCTGAGGTGGGCAGATCACAAGGTCAGGAGTTCGAGACCAGCCTGACCAACATGGTGAAACCCCATCTCTACTAAAACTGCAAAAATTAGCCAGGCGTGATGGTACATGCCTGTAATCCCAGCTACTCAGAAGGATGAGGCAAAAGAATTGCTTGAGCCCAGGAGGCAGAGGTTGCAGTGAACTGAGATCAGTCCACTGCTCTCCAGCCTGGGTGACAGAGTAAGACTCCATTTCAAAAAAAAAAAAACAAAAACAAAAACAAAAAAAACACAAAAAACCACCAATAGATGCTGGTCTGTCAACATAATCTTTTTTCCTCTTGCTCATAGAATTTAAGTCAAATACAGCTACTTGGCAATGCACCTGTCTCTTTTTCAGTTTCCATCTATCATATTATCGGTAACACACACTTTCATTAATCAAGAAAACTAATTCTTTTGGACTCTGAGTCTATATACATTTGTGTCTTAATAAAGAACTTCATTTTTCTATTTTGAAAGGTCTGTGGATAATTAACTATCCTGGAAAATTTCAACTATGATGGACTTAGATCCAAGCAACTCTTATGTAATTCAGCTGCATCTGAAATTGGTCATCGTTGAAGGTGACAACTTGGGAAATGAATAAGATTTGCATGACTGAATTTTGTGTGGAGATGAGAGATAACTACTTTGAAAAGTTACGTCTCTAAATTTAATAAGTTAGCTTTTACTCTGTGTGATATAATATCCCTAACCCAAAATATACTTACATATAGAGCTATTTACATGTATTCATCTGAAGGACAGTCTATAGACTAGATGACATTTCAGGTACATTCCAGTTCAATAAATCTTTCCCTGTCATGTCTTCATAAGGAGCAATAGACTATTGTTTTGTTTCATTTGCAGAGCAGTGGCTAAACATGAAGCTAAATACAGAGAGATGGGCAAAAGGAGATAGGATAAGAATGACGGTGTTCGTGAACTTGGACCTGATTTATCTTATGCTCCCTAAATCATTTGGGTGCAATTAATATTGTGAATTAGACATTTTTCTTGGGTGAGGAAAGTAGAGATGTGACTGTGAGTTTGGAAGGAGCAAGAGATAAAGCTAGATCAGCAATAAATTCACCCTCAACCCCCATTCAATTAAGTTTTAAAATTCATTTTAAAGAGCTGATCTGAAGAATTCTAAAGAGCTTTGGAGATTCATCTATAACAGTGCTTTAGGCGGGTGCTGTAGCTCAAGCCTGCAATTCCAGCACTGTCAGAGGCCGATGGGAGTGGATCGCTTGAGCCCAGGAGTTCGAGGGCCAGCCTGGGCAATATGGTGAAATCCTGTCTCTACTAAAAGAAATTAGGCAGGCATGGTGGCATGTGTCTGTAGTCCCAGTTACTCCAGAGGCTTAGGGGTGAGGATCTCTTGAGCCCAGGAGGCAGAGGTTGCAGTGAGCCAAGATCATGTCACCGCACTCCAGCCTGAGCGACAGAGGGAAACCCTGTCTCAAAATAAACAAATAAAAACCCACAGTGCTTTCCAGGATTATTTTTCAGGCTATGAAAAGCATGGGTTAGAACACATCAAATGGGGTCTGACTGTCTCCCTTACCTCCATTAACTGTAAGGACATTAATTCAATGTTCTTATTCATTTATTCACTTATTCTGCTTTTATTGAAAAACCACGAAATATGTCAGGCTCTAGTTTAACTGATTTAGTTTTTTAATTCATATCCATATTTACTCTATGTATCTATGTATACACATGTTAGAATTGTCAACATTCATTTGTATTTTTTGTACCCAAATCAATTTTTTTCAGACCTTCCTTTTCAATCTCCAGATCCTTGTTAATAGCAGACTAAAGAGGTGAAGAAATCTTTAAATTTTCCAAAGATAATTTTGTGAAGTATCAAAGTGACTAGGAAGTAAGTTTTTAGAATACTTTTTCCAAATTGAATGACTTCATAATATTTGAAGCATAATTCATTGCCATAAACGCACCCCAAAGGATATATTTTTAAACACATTCATTGTCTTAATAGACACAATCTTTTGTGTAAATGTTTCTCCATCCAGTATTTTCCCATTTACACAACACTTAGGTATCCTAGCAGTGCTAAAATAAACATTGGCTTCAGCTGAACAGGACAAATGTTTGCACTCTGGAATTGTTTGTCGATGAAATAAATATTTCCAACCCAAATCAAAACAAACCTGAACCCCAAATGTATTAATGTGAAGGTGAGGCCAAATTTATATTGGGTTTATGCTCAAGTTGACATCTTATTTTAATTCTTATGGTCACAGAGACCACACTTTTACGCGTTATCTTAAGGAATTCAATCAATGGAAAACAGTGATAATTTAAGAGGGGGAGATATGTTTACTGGTTTAGGGTTCCATTCTGCTTTATTCTCAGCCTGAAAATTCTCCTTTATACCTAAATATGTGCAGCACAAAATGTCATTTTTTATGTTTGTTCCTATAATGCATTCTGCCACTTATGTGATGCTTCATTTAAAAATACTTAGCTCTTTCTTTTTCCCCCGAATCAATACTTTAATGCCTGCTCCAAATAAGCTAAAATAGTTTTGATAATTTTCTAGCAAATGGCAAACTTTTACCTTTTAGCAGTTAAAAACTTTCTGAAATATTTAAAAATCGCTTTTGACAGTATATTAAAGTGAGTGAAAGTCTTTATCTAAAGATCACACTCAACTTTTCATGTACTTAAAATATTATAGGCAAATTGGAGGAGGTGACTTATAGAAATAAGAAGACTTAAATGAATAAATTTTCTGAAAGAAAAGTGACTCTTGTGAAAGACCTCAAATGGCATACTTCGGTTTGTGTTTTATCTTTACTGGCTTTTACTCACCTACATTCATTTACAAATCCATGAAAATGGTTCAAAGGTCATTGGTGAAACTTGAGAACAAATGCAAAACTTCCACCTGTGGGAAATAGGTAGAAGTACATTTGGTTTATTAAATTGGGTTGATTTTATTACTAATTTATAAATCAGTCAAAAATGTAATGCCAAGTTCATTGTCCTAGAGCTAATATAACTATAGTTAGCTAGCTAGCTAGCTAGATAATCTGTAGGCAGTTGGTGATAAAACTAAAAATAATCTAGTGGAAAAAAATTGAAATACTCTTTAAACATTCTTTCATTGACTGGCTATATTCAGGATAAGGGTAGCATAGAAATGAACACTTTGCATT
>NW_012123709.1:4057019-4058958 GCF_000951035.1 Colobus angolensis palliatus
GTTTCTGCATAGTTGTAACATGACTGCCAGGGCTACAGGCCACTTTATGCAGGTCCAAGTGGCTTCTTGTGAATTCTCTTTTTCGTTCTTTCTTATTTATTTATTTGTTTGTTTGTTTATTTATTTATTTATTTATTTATTTATTTATTTATTGAGATGGGACCTTGCTATGTTGTCCAGGCTGGTCTCAAACTCCTGGCATCCATTGATCCTCCCACCTCCGCCTCCCAGGTAGCTGAGATTACAGGTGTGCTCTGCTGCACCTGGCTGGATCTCTTTTGAGAGCTAGACTTCCCAGAAGCCTCTAGCAAAAGTCTTTTCATGTTGGTCACACTGGCAAGGAAATCGGATTGCCCTTAGACAAATTGGACCCATCCTTAAAGTTGGAAGGACGCTCAAGAGAGGTTTAATTCCTTCCCGTCAGCCTTATACACTGTTATTAGTCTCGTTTCACATATTAAGCAAGCACATAATGCCCAGAAAGATTAAATATATTCGTCTAGACTTACTCAGCTGGTAAAAGGTGGCAGACAATCCTACAACCTCAGCTATCAATGTAAGACACACAGATTTAGTCTTTTCATATATACTTAACAATTTCCAACCCCTTCCTTCTAAAAAAGATACATTCAAAATAGGGTCTGGCCTGGAAAGAGTACCTGAAGCAGTACATGTTTTCGTAAAGCTACATCAGAATGGTTTTAAAAACTTAGCCAACAGGAGTTTGTTTTTACTTTTATTCAGGCATTTAACATGGTTATTGGCTTATCCTTGAAGAAGCGAGTTAAGTTTTTGTCAGGTGAACAACGAACATTTCTGCATCTCTAGTGAGCTACGTCAGTTGTAAGAGGGAAGATTTTTGAGGAAAAAATGTCATTGGCACTAGCCCTAGTGATTAAGAGAGGCATATAGCTATCAAATATTTGTGAGGAGAGAACAGGGACGCGATAGGTAGTGAAGGAAGGAGTGATTTAAAGTAGACTTGCATAGATTGAAAGTGAACAGTGTAGTTTATAGACCATGGATCAAGCTGTGATGGAGAAGATATGAGGTCACACCCCGGAAAGTGTTAGATAAGCTGACATCTTAATTTCTCCAGATAATAGAAATTGTAACCATTAGCATAAAGTGAAATTAATTTATATGGTTATCATACCCAAACATTCTGTATCCTTCAGAGGGAAAGAGCTACTGCCAGGCCATAGCTTAATTTGGGAATTATTTATAGGTAAGTATCTTTATTTCTGTCAGAATTTTAATGATTTTTATGGTATGAAAAACCGTAGCAATGCTGAATCACTATCAAAAGTCAGCGTTCAAAAAAATTCAATAAATGGAAAAATCAGTGGTCAAAATAATGCAAAAAAAAGTGTATTATGCACAGGCAAGATTTATTTGTTTCAGAGTTTATGTGAACAAATACTTAGAACAAGGGAAGAAGATTATAATTAATTGTATAACAATAAAAATGATGCAGTACTCCCCCTCCCAAAGAATCTTTAAGTGCTTTACAGAACCCCCCATTTCTTTGAGAGATGTATAATAGATTCATTCACTTACATACATAGAAATAACTTGTCATGCCGTTAAATTCCTCTTCTACAGGAATCAAATTAATGTTGGGAACTCATTGGCAAAAGTTATATCATGGGCCGAGTGCAGTGGCGTACACCTGTAATCCCAGCACTTTGCGAGGCCAAGGAGGGCAGATGACTTGAGCTCAGGAGTTTGAGACCAGCCTGGGCAACATGACAAAGCCTCCTCTCTACAAAAAAATACAAAAATTAGGTCGACATGGTGATGCATATCTGTAGTCCAAGCAACTCGGGAGGCTGAGAGGCAGAGGATCTCTTGAGCCCAGGAGGCTGAAGTGAGCAGAGATCATGCTACTGCACTCAGCCTGGTTGACAGAGGGAGACCTTATCTCAAAAAAAAAAAA
>NW_012123709.1:4059199-4067594 GCF_000951035.1 Colobus angolensis palliatus
CCGTCTCAACCAAAAAAAAAAAAAAAAAAAAAAAGGAGTTCCATCATGATGGGTAGGGCTGGCCTACAGAATGCAGGAAACTAGTTGGTAAATAATTCTGCTGGTGGTGTGTCAGCAGGAATGGTACTGTGACATGCTGGTCCTTGGAGCGAGGTGTTGCTGCCACCACACCTAAAAGCTTTGAGCTCCTCAGAGGATTCACTGGGGGCCCTAGTTTGTTCCATTTGTGGTTTCAGTTACGTCAACGGAGCAACTGACTCCCTGCTGAGGTCCCATTGTTCATTTTTCTCATATTCATTTTTTTATCATCTTATTCTTTCTCCTAAAAATGTCCTTTGACTTTTCTAATCAGCTTTATATTTCGTTAAGAACTTACAACAAAGCTCACTTTCACCGGGAGTGACTGGATAACATCATGGTGAGGGCATGCGTGAATGAACATGACTTCTTTCACAGTGTGCTTATGTAGCCGTGATGTTGAAAAGACAAGTTAAATAAGCTTTTGATAGTAGATGTTTCAACATGGTTTTTATGAATTATCTTGGAATTTTCTAGAACATCATATCAAATCAACCAGAGGCTCCAGCATGACTTTACTCTGCCTCGTAATCTTTTTTCTTGCGTTTCGTGTTTTTAAAATTGGTATATCATAGTTGTACATATGTGGGGGAAGTACATGTGGTATTTTGGTACATGCATATAATGTGTAATGATCAAATCAGGATAATTGGGATATCCATCACCTCAAACATGTATCTTTTCTTTGTGCTGAGAACACGCCTCATAATCTTGATTGTAGCACTAGATTATAATCTTGATGGAACATTACCTGCTATGTAGTATTTTGTTGGCTGCTGTGGCTCAAAGTCTACCATGATCTTAGTGTTACACGAGGGATCTTGCTGGGCTTTGTCTGACCAAGTCTGGGTCTTGTTCTGGAATCTCCATGGGTACTATCAGTCTGTGGTATCAAGAGTGCCAATGACAGGCCTTGAGGCAGAGATGTGGATGTGTACAAAGAGCAAGCAGCTCAATCTGAAGCACATGGGGCACACGGGGCATGCTGACACATCTAACAGAATCATCTATTGAGGCCATTTCCAGTTCTATTATTCTATGAGTCTATGAAGTTTCCTGACATCATAGCAGATTATTTTCCTTTTCCTGGAGAATTGGCTGATAATGCCTAGAGCAATGAAGGGCCCCACCTGCTCAGGCTGTTTTGTGCTTGAACACCACAGTTGAAATTTATTGTTAGTATTCTGATTCTAGCACTGTATTCAAGATGGCAGCACTTATTAGCAGAGACTTACAAAGTTCACATGCTCTCTGAGAAAGAAAAGCCCTTCGTTACCCTAAGATTTTGGTATAATTATTTCTCTTGAGTACAGGAAGAGCACTTCATACACTTATTTCAAGTATTTTTTTCTCTGTTTTTAGCTTTGGAAGGTAAGTAGAAACTGCTAGGCATGACCAACAATTAAAGTCATCCAGTAGTTGTGGAGGCCCAAAAGCCAACAGGAGATTTCTCATGTCAGTTAAGGAAATTTTAATTGCTCATTTACATTTTATCTTAGTCCTTTTTAGCTGCTGTAACGAAATACCATAAACTGTTCAGTTTATAAACAACAGACATTTATTTCTCACAGTCCTGGAGGCTGGGAAGTCCAAGATCATGGTGCTGGCAAATTCAGTACCTGGTGACGGCTTACTTCCTGGTGTCAAGATAGCTTTCTCAATATGTCCTCATATGGCAGAAGGGGTGAGGGAGCTCTCCAGGGTCTCTTTTATAAAGGCACTAATCCCATTCATGAGAGCTCCATCCTCATGATCTAATCACCTACTGAAGGCCCCACTTCCTCATATCCTCACATTGGGAGTTAGAATTTCAACCTATGAATTTGGGAAAGACACAAACATTGAGTCTATAGCACATTGTATCATGGGGAACAATATTTTAGGAAAAAATTTGGAGAAAGAAGATTTCAAAAGTCAGGACCACTTCTTAGTACATAAAATGGCCTGTGATATTAGTAAGAAATACTAATTTCTCACTAATGGCTATAGCAAGTGTCATATGTAGTCCAACATGTTTGTATCTCTAAGTGACAGAACGCTTGCCTTTTATTGATTTTTTTTTTTTTACTTTGCCTTCCCTCTCTTCTAAATTTAAAAAGATCAAAATGTATAAAGTTGAAGTCTAAAATGTGAACAATTTTAAAACAGAAAATTTAGCCAATGGTGTCTTTTTTTTTTTTTTTTTTTACCCTGGAAGACTTATTCTTATCATATTTGAGCAAAAGTGAGTGTGTGATGAATGCAAAGCTTTCAGCTTCCTAAGAAGTATTTTCTGGAGTGTCACACAGAGTCTATGGCAGGGTCTGTGGCCCAGTGAAATCAGAATGTGCAGGTCCATTTAGGCTAGAGGGAGGGTCTCTGCTGAAAGGACAGAATAATCAGAGGGCATTTCTGTTTCACTGTGCAGCAGCTTTGTTTGCTCTGGGCTCCCTCTGTGGGTGCCAAACTAAATGCTCAAGGCTCTCCTCCAGCTGTGATCAGTCATTCAAGGAAAAATCTTTCTGGAGGTAAGTGAGCCCTCCAGGAGACGTGGTTTTATAGACTTTCCATATTAGTTAGGTAATGGGAGGATGGCTGTGACATAAAACAGCTCACTTAATAAATTTAAAAATAAAACAAATTTTGTGGTAGCACTGTCTTCTTAGAAATCTTCCAATTGAAAGCAAATAAAATAAAAAGAATAAAAACTTTAGTTGTCACTCCAAACAGCCTCCTTTCCTCTGCAGCTATGTAATGGACATACTTCATTACATCGATTTCATTGTCTCATTTAAATGAAAGTAAATGTAGGAAAAAGTGGGCCAAGATGTGACATATAAGAAGCTCCTTCACCCCTTTCACTAATCCCTACCACTAAAATACAGATGAATTATTAAGAAAAAATGCTACTAGATGAGGAAACTAATCAAAATCACTTAAACCAAGATGTTGCCTGACTGTATATTCATTTCTTCAACCGATATTTAGTGGTCTTGATTTTCCTTCTATGAGCAAGTACTTTGCTAAGTGATAGGAGGATGCAAAGATGAATCAGAACCCAGCCTGCCCTCAAGAAATTTAAACACATGTAGGAGAGAGAAAATGTGAATATATAACACAAATTAAAAGTAGAAAGTGAAAAGTGTCAAAAGAAAACTATGGGTACAGGGCTATGGGAGTTGGAGGAAGGAAAGATTACTTCCAGCTGAAGAAATTAGTGGATGTTTTGAGGAGACTGCAGAAGGGGGGAGGAGGAGGGAGAACTTTGAAGGCAGGTGATGGGGTGAGGGTTGGGGCTGGAGCCCGCAGGATGGTGCAGGGAATGTATGGGAAGCAGTGATGAGCAGGCAGTGCTTCCGTCAAGGCTGAGATAAGGCTGCCTCAGCAACAGGAAATGGTGTTGGGAGGGCAGGTCTATTCAGACTAGAGACCACAGTGGTTTAGGATTTCAGATGTAACTGGGTGGAGAATGAGTTTTTGAGCAAGAAACAGACAGAATATTGTTATAATTCAGAACAATTAGTTTGGAAAAGTTTAATCAGATGGGTTGAAATGACAAAAAAAAATGGGATAGAATACTCATTACAAGGCTTTTGTGTAATCAAAATAAGTGTTTCCCAAAGCACGGATGGTGTACGAGTTGTGGCATGTTTGGTAAATCTAAGTGCTATTCAGATTTTAATAACAACATGGGTTTAAGTATATATTTTAAAATATAATTTGTATTTCAAATCTCTCACTCTGTAAACTATTGCCATGGATGAATCTACAGAAAACAATGTAGGTCTAGTAAATTTAAAATATTAAATAAATAATATTGGCCGGGCGCGGTGGCTCAAGCCTGTAATCCCAGCACTTTGGGAGGCCGAGACGGGCGGATCACGAGATCAGGAGATCGAGACCATCCTGGCTAACACGGTGAAACCCCGTCTCTACTAAAAAATACAAAAAGCTAGCCGGGCGAGGTGGCTGGCGCCTGTAGTCCCAGCTACTCGGGAGGCTGAGGCAGGAGAATGGTGTAAACTCAGGAGGCGGAGCTTGCAGTGAGCTGAGATCTGGCCATTGCACTCCAGCCCGGGCGACAGAGCGAGACTCCGTCTCAAAAAAAAAAAAAAAAAATTAAATAAATAATATAGTGCATGTGATCTGCCCATATTGCCTAAATCCTGAAGGCCTTAGGGGAAGTGACTAAAGGTGCAAAACCCTGATCTAAGTGTAAGCTAATGAGTTCCTACCTTAGGGCAATGGAAATGGAAGTGAGGAGATAAGTATGAGAAATAGTCTGGAGGAAGAATCTGCATATTCTGGCAATCTAAGTGTGGTGAACAGGGAAAGAGGGGGAAGCAATCCAACAGACTGCTAGGGTTTTGGGCCTGACTATATTAGAATACCAGTAACCATTAAAAGAAATAAAACAGGAGTAAGTTTATGAAAAAAGGAGAGTCCGGTATATGAGCATGCACCAGGCATTTGAAATGCAGAACTAAAGGACTGGAGTAGGAAGAGATTTAGAATCAGCCTCTGATTCTCAAGGGTCCAAGGTAGTAGCTGAAGTGGTGAGATTGTTACTGAGGACTCCAGAGAGGAGGGCCAAGGATACATCCTTGGGAAGGTGTACTTAGGAATGACAGCAGCTAAAGAGGCCCAAGAAGATACTAGAGAACTAAGAAGAGAAATGAGAAAATACTTCTCTTAGTCATGAAAGATTGCTTGAAGTCTGAGCCCCCAGTATAGCCCTGTGATTAGCATCAGGTAGTTGCGAAATAAATGTTAATGTGAAAGAAATGCATAATCAACAGATCAAGGTCTATAGAGAAGGCTGAGGGGCCAAAGGGAGAAAATACCAATGAATTTGGTCATGAGGAAGTCATTGGTGACCTTTCGGTCTGTAGAGTCTCAGTGGAGTGACAAGGGCAGAAGCCAGATTGCAAGGAGGGAAGGACAGAGTGGGGGGTCCGGAAGTGGACTTTTCTTTCAAGACCTGTGAAAATAGAGAAGATGCTAGCTTGGGAGGGGGCAGGGAGTGGAGCTGAGAAAAGTTGGTTGATTTTTGCTTCTCTTCTTTTAAAGAATAGGGTATGCTTATGCACGTTTGTAAACAAGAAGAAAGGATCTGGTAGAAGTGAAGAGATTGAAAATTCAAGGGATGGGAGAATAAGGGCAAATTGATGGGAAAAACAAGAAGTAGGAGAAAATCAAAGGCACACGTGGGAAGAATAGCCTTGGCAATGTGGAAGAACAGTTCTTTCTCTGAAACTGGGTGGGAGTAAATACAGTCAGTGATATGAAGAGGAGAAAAAAGAGGAAACTCATTTTGACTTTGGTTATTTCATTTAAGTAGTAAGATCATCTTCAAGTAGTATCAAGATGGGTTTGCTCCTTGAGAAACATGAAAAGCTTGGCAGTTTTCAGTCCAGGGGTTGTGGCTGCAGAAAGATGAAGAGTAAATCTTCTCACTGCAGTTGAGGCTGGCAAGCTTGGGTAATGGTGGTAAAGAGACTTCCAGTCCTTATTAGAATATAAAGACCTTATTTTCTATTTAGCTTAGTTCAAACAGCATCAAGCAGAAAGTGAAGGAAGTAGAGTAGCTCCTAAAAGCAGCAGCCCTAATCTTCTGTTTCTCAAAAAAAACCTCTTTGTAGTCATTTTTAAGACCTTGTGATACATAGGTCCTATTAATTGAATTCAACCAATTGAGACACTGAGGCCTGAAGAAATTATTGGCTATAGTAATGAGGTGACTGCCTTAGGTATCACACCAAATTTGCTCTTTTATTTTCTCCTGATATTTTAAACTCTTCCTTGCTGGAATATTAATAACTCGAAGATAAAAAGGATACAACTTGTTTCCATGTGGGAGGTAGGAAGAACATTGCTTTTGGAGTCAGTTCTGGGCCTGGTGACTCTTTGACTTGCCAATTGTGTGCCATAATCACTCCAAGCTTCTATTTTCTCATGTGTAAAAAAAAAAGCACGTTAAAAACTTTAAATGAGGAGTTTAAAAATTACACTCCCAGTAGGTTTTACTATGAGGACTAAAAGAAATAAAAGTGTGCAATGCAGTGCCAAGCACATAATAGTTGCTCAATAAATGGAAGCTAAATTATTTTCCACAGTTCTCTCTCAAATTTCACTTTGATCAATTTTCACAGACTATCTTCTAAGCAAATTCTGTAGGTGTTTGCCTTTGGAAAAGTGTGTTTGTTGTCAGTGAATGGTTACAGGGAGAGGGATATACTTGTCATGCAGGTGGAAACATGGAAACCTCGGCCCTGGGTTCTTACAAATGAAAACTCCCTGCAGGATGGGTCAACTTGCTACTATAGGCTGGAGCCTATGATTCTCAGAGCAGCATCACTCTTAATGGCACTGTTCTGCATGCCTTTACCTTGCTCATTTTGCTGGGCTCAGTACTAATTTTCATCCCTTAGGCAGGCAAACTAAGTGTCATTGTGGCAGTTCCTTCCATACTAAGAGGAAGCATTGATCACTAAGAGTCAGCATGGTTTACTATGAGTAAATTAAACCAGACCTGTCTTGACCTCTGACAAGGTTGTCGTGATGACCATGTCAGTTTGGTTCATCGCTGTAGGCTCAGTGTCTGACACTGATCCTGGCATATAGTAGACACTCCATATATTAAATAAATGAGCCAACAATGTCCTTGTGAGCATAATGAAAAATTTCTGGCCAGCGAGAGTTTGGTTGGATGGCTTTGTAATGAAAGACAGCACAAAGAGATTGCTAGCACCTGAGCTCAACTGGCTTTGTCTTCAGGCCGGTTATATGCAATTTTTTTCAAAATGATGAATTGATTGAGGACATTGATGACTCTACCTGAATATGAAGAAAGAGCTAACGTGTTAAATGTCGGGAACAGAATCCAAAGAAATCCCAAGGAAGAGCACGGAAGAATGGAAAGAACTAGTCATATACAGTTAGAACGCTTAAGATTTGAATCTTGGTTTCAGCCAGTACTTGGAGTGTGACCGTCAGCAATTTGCTTAATCTTCCAGGCTTAGTTTCATCAACTAAGTTAGAAGGGGAATCTCTACCTCACAGGGCTCTTGCATGGATGAAACTCTTGGCGTAATGTGGAAGCCCTCAGAGCAGTACGCTTCAAGCAGGTTATGAAGTCCTTAGCTTGTTTCTTATGGCCAAAAATAGTTTGGAATGGGTTGAAACAATGGGCCAACCCAAACCAGATGAAACTGTAAAGAAGATAAATGTAAAGAGTGTTGAAGTACCATAATTTAATTATACAAATATAAGGCAGGAACTATGTGACAGAGAAGAGATTTTAGCTGACAGTAAGCATGGAATGATTTGGGAAAAAAAAAGAAAGCCTTGGCCAGGCACTGGGGCTCATGTCTGTAACCTCAGCACTTTGGGAGGCTGAGGTGGAAGGATCACTTGAGGCCATGGGTTTGAGACCATCCTGAGCAACACAGCGAGACCCCATCTCTACAAAAAGTGAAAGAATTATCCAGGTGTGGTGGTGTGCATCTCTTTTCCCAGTTACTTGGGAGGCTGAGGTGGGAGGATTGATTGAGCCCAGGATGTGGAGGCTGCAATGAGCTGTGATTGCACCACTGTACTCCAGCCTGAGTGACAAAGGAAGACCAAAAAACAAAACAAAACAAAAAAAATAAAACCTTGTATTTATACAACAATGTATCCAGGATGGTAGAAGTCATACAGAGTGTAGTCCCTGCTGATCAATCTGGCTTTGAACTATGGTACCATTTATGGGATCCACCTTTAAGAAGGACATGAACAACCTCTAGCCCATTGTGAGGAAAATGGCATGAAGGAAGAGTGCATGCTTGAACTGGAGAAGAGAACATCTAAGGGGGCAGTACAGTGTCCTTAAGTGTTTGAAGGATTTCCTTGTGGAAGAAGGCAACTGGACTTGCTCTCTGATATAACAGGGGATAGGGCAAGGATCAGTGAAGGCGCAGGGCTACAGGTTTCAGCTTGACCTCAGTCAGTACTTTGTAAGCGAGTGATCTGAATGTGGAATGAACTGCCTGTACAGGTGGTATGCTTCATCTTCCTAAATATGCTCAAGCTATGCACATTTGTACCTTGGCACCTGTGGTAAATAGAGAAATCAAGGCTAGGCACGGTGGCTCACGCCTGTAATCCCAGCACTTTAGGAGGCCGAGGTGGGCGGATCATGAGGTCAGGAGATCGAGGCCGTCCTGGCTAACACTGTGAAACCCCATCTCTACTGAAAATGTAAAAAATTAGCCAGGCGTGGTGGCGGGCACCTGTAGTCCCAGCTACTCGGGAGGCTGAGGCAGGAGAATGGCGTGAACCCGGGAGGCGGAGCTTG
>NW_012123709.1:4067644-4092565 GCF_000951035.1 Colobus angolensis palliatus
GTCCCAGCTATTCGGAGGCTGAGGCAGGAGAATGGCGTGAACCCGGGAGGCGGAGCTTGCAGTGAGCTGAGATCGCGCCACTGCACTCCAGCCTGGGCAACAGAGGGAGACTCCGTCTCAAAAAAAAATAAAAAAATAAAATTAACCCAGAAAAATAGCTCGTCAGCCCAGTGTATGTGTTTGTTGTATGGCTCTTTTGTTTTAAAAGAGCCATTAGCTGAGTTTCATTCTTAACTTTAATCAGATTCTCTGATTAAGAATTCCTTAAACACTCGGCAAAGTAAGCAATCTTTCCTCTCACATCTGGCAATTTTTGTAAAGAGAGCAACATGCTCAAGGCATAGCTCAAAATAGAACCTATATTTCCCGACTTCTAAATCCCTGAGCTATTCCTATACAATGCTTTTTACCCTGAATTTTTCAGAGACTGTTTGAATTCACCCTTCCAGCCCTTGAGGGCTTCCCTTTCAGTGATTCACAGCTCTGACATCCAGTTTTGGAAAGGTTAGAGGACTTGACAAGTAAAACCTCTGAGAGTAAATGGTAAGGGGAGGCCTGAATGCAAGGATGTAATATGGAGAGTTACTCCCATTTCTGGCTGAGAAATGGTGATTCTTATTTTTAGCTGGGAAGACAATGGGACAAAATCATGCAGTTTAGGTCTTGGTCTTTATCATAAGGCTGGTCAGCCCTCAGCTCTTAAGCAAGCAGGGAAGTTATGGGACGGTCAGGCCATTCGTAGAGGTTCCATTGCCGTTCCGTCTGCCCCATGTCTCTTGTTTACTGATTCTGTTTTGGGCCGTGATATTTTACCTACTAAGAAAGAAACAGTGCCTTCTTGGAGGAAACCTTGGTGAAGTTTTGTAGATCCCCTTAAATTCCTTAACTTCACTCTGAAGAAACACGCAATTATGATGAGACTTCATTATTGCTAAACAGCAATATTCAGCAGCAGAAATTCAAGCAGTGTTTATATTCAAATCTGCCACTAAGAATGAATTTCCATTATTAATTATCCCAATCTCGATTAAAAAAATAGGAGAGGAAGAACACTTTGACTAGTGGTAGCTCTGCAAGTTGTCACCAGGAGCCATTGGTTCCCTGAGGCTGATGACTGCCCCAACTGCCCCACATTCTTCCAGTGTGAACACCTAGAGCTGTTGAAAAGAATTGAGACGCTTGTCAACAGAATGGAAAGCTGGCCTTCATCAAAACAATTTTAGTCTGTGAGACTAATGACCTTTCATTGCTGTTTGTTTTAGTTTGGAACTAAATGAGAAAATTGTCTTAGATAACACTAGCTTGGTTTTCCTTTACCAACTATTTTATTGGGAATACCTAAGCATAATTATTCACCAGTATTTTAAAAAATATATATATGTGTGTGTGTGTGTGTATGTGTGTGTGTGTGTGTGTGTGTGTGTGTGTGTGTATATCTTAGACTAGAGGAAATGGTTAACTAGCCCAGAAGTCCCAGAAACCTAACTTCAGAATGGATAATGAAAAATAATAATAATACAAAGATTCAAGTCAAACAAGAAAAATGCCTATTGTGTGCTCGCATTACCACAATAGTTCCTCATAATAAAACCACAACATTTCTAAGTGCTACTTACCTCTAGGGTTTTTTTTCTTTCTTTTTTTCTTTTCTTTTCTTTTTTTCTTTTTTATAGCTGTAAACTGAGCTAGCTGATGAACTGCCTCTAGGGACAGGATAGGATCACCCTTGTTTCCTGTTCAGCCTTGCTGAAGAGAAAAAAAAAAAAAAAACCATAATGAAAGAAAAGAACGTAATGGCTTTGCCATTAATCCAGGTAAAAGGTTTAGGAGAGTTCAAAGATCAATTAATTTTTAAATCTTTGATCACTAAATTTCTTTTTTGAAGAGCAAATAAATTTCTGGCTTGTAAGACTTAGAAACCTGCAAATCAATCTGTAAGTAAAAACAAGAGATGTTCAATCAGGAATGTACTGGAGAAAGTAAAAGTTAGGTGGTTTTCATTTATCTAGGCACTTTCCTAGTTCATTTGAAGTGGCATGCAATTAGAAAAAAAAGTGCATGGATATGGCCTTCCTTGGTTAAGTGTCTATGGGTGGGAATGTATGAAAATGTTTAAAGTGTTTAAGTGAAAATATCAAATAGACTTTACATAAAACCGCCGGATAATTTACAGACATTTGTAGTGTTGACCATTTCCCTTCAGCCCCACATCAGGGAGGAGAAGAGACGTTTGTTGCATGGTTGGGAAGCAATGAAATTTCTGTAAGTTGTGATCCGCTGGCATGTAATAACTCGATCTGCTTCATGCAGACAAAATATATTAAAAGTATGGACGAGTGAAGTTTGTGCCCCAGGGAAAAGGCGAGATAATGCATTGAAATTGTTCAGAGGTAGTTAGATGCCTAATGGTCTAATATGTGAGCTATGTGAGGTCTGAGGTCTGGTTCTCATAAATTCTGGCTAGACTGATCCTGTAATTTCAAGCAAAGGATAAAAGCGTTAGCCAGAATCATCAGTGTTCAAGGTCCATGATGGTGGATATTATTCATGTAAAGATTTTTAAAAGAAAAAACACACTTTAAAAGGGATGCTGTGTAATATAATTCATGGCTCTGTGTATTTGCATGTTTGTGCTTGAAAATAAATGCACACCTACATGCACAGTATAAGCCATTTAATGAAATAAATTAACTCAGAATGTATATAAACCTTTCACGTCTTTTCCATGATGGGATAGGATTTTTGATATAATATAATAATGTGCTGCATGAAAAACCATGTAGGATCTAATTATTTCAACTTCAAACTGACATATCTGTGTTTAAATTGGAGTAAAAAACATGTTTGTAATAAAAATTTACCATTACGAATGGAATAATTTAAAACCAATTTGGACGGATTCAGGAGTGATTAGAGGAAAAAGTTCCCAAGACATTTGGTAGTCTTATAAATGATTTCACAAAATATGCTAAAACTATCCGACCAATTATATTGGCTGAATACTGAATCCTCAGATTTGAAAAGAAAATTCCTTAAGAACTAGGCTTTTGAAATTAGGTAGAAGGTGGGTATGAAAACCCTTGATAACTTCCTCCTTTATGTAATTTATTTCATCATGGGGGTAGAAGTTTTGAAGTTTTCCTTTGCAGTTTCTTTTCTTTTTTTAACCAGCTCACTTATGTTTGAGTCTACAGTATATTTATACAGTCTTTCCTGCCAGAATCGTTGACAGTATTTTTAAATGCTTTCCCTTGCTGCCTAGGTTATACCAAGCACCACTCTCCTCAAGTTCTCAAAACTATACCACCCACACACACATCGTGAATAGAGATGTGCGTACTTTTTTTTTTCTTTTGGAAAACAAAGCATTTAATCTAAAATTACTTTGGCTTTATTGACCCTGAAAATCATCTCAACTTCACACCTTATGGAGGTAGCTGGTTTGAGCTTCTGTTTGATCCTGGTGACAAGACTATCATTGTAAGATTTTGTTGATAAAAATGTCTACACTTACATATATGTAATCTCTCTCTATTAGTACCATAATTTAAAGCACTCTGACATTCTGCAAGAACCTCAGTAGAAGGTACTTTTTGGGCTGAAAAAAACTTTCCCTTCAGTCTTCTGAATTTACCTGAAGACATTTGTAGATGCAGTTATAATGGATTACGTTAGTTTGACTTTTAAGATTACTGAAAATGCTTAACCCAAACTGCTCTGCCTGACAATGCAGCACATACACGCAGCCTTTACATTTTAATACACAAATATTTTCTTTGAGGGATCTAGGAGGTGACATTCCTTATTTACAAATGAGGTAACCAGTCTCAAAGATTGAGACGAGCTTTAAAATCGTACTTAAAAACCATCAGATTGCAAACTTTGCATCTCCTACTGACAGTTACCTTTTTGTTGAAAAACAAATGCTTCCATTTTATTTTCTTCACGTTGAAGAAATATACTAAGAGATCCATCTACCATTTAGAATATAAAGGACAATTATAAGGAATTATGTGATGCCCCAGGAGACTTTGACAAGTGGATTATTACTTTTTTTAAAGAAAGTACAGTAGAAGAATTATTTAAATACTGGAATTCTAGAAGTTTCTTTTTGCCTCATTTAAATATTTATAGAATAGAAAAAGATTCCAGAATAAACTCTCTTGGGTTTCTCTCCAGTCATATGAAAGGAAATCCAGGTAATAATTCACCTACCTCTGGTTTTTAATAATGTTATTGGTGTGCTCATCCTTCCAGAACTCCTCCTACTACTTATTCATTGACGTTTTGCAGCCATTTTTTGAAGATGAAATGACTGTGTAACAATTCTCAGCTACAGATAATTTGCAAGAATTAGTGTGGAGTCAGGCTATTTAACTTTTCATTATTTCTTCTCCATTAGGAAGACTCATAGTTTTAGCAGGAAGAGTAAGTATTAGAAATTTGGGATTCGTTTACATTTTCTATCCAAAGTTAGGTAATATGATTACCTTTTTATTATTTCAATTCTAAATATCTCAAGGCAAAATTCAAAATCCGTGCTAGAAAACCTGAGTAGATTCCTCTCATCACCCCCCTTCTCTCCCCCTCTTCCTCATTCTCCAAATCTTTTCCAGATTGTTTGCAAAATGAAATTATCTAATTTCACGAGTATTTGCTCTGAGAAAGTACTACACTCTCTGGTAGAAAAAACTCAAAGACCCAGTTTCAAGGCGTAGTATCTTAAGACAAGATCTTTTTGTCCATGAAATAACACCCTAGATTCGATGGGGTCTCTGAGAGAACCATCTGGGCCAAGTTTTCCCAAATGTATCTATGAACTAGCATATTGACAACACCATTTACAGTAAATGACAATGAGATCTTTTAGAAAACACTGTGTGCTAATAATTTTATTATTTCTTTCAACAATTTATATCACCAAATTAAACTCTGGCAAGAATTTATTCAGGATGTTTTAATATTCATTGAGGCAATCTTTCAAAATGTACATCTGCTTGCTTAATTATAATATTTCTGAATTTGTAACACTTGTCACTATTACATTTAGTCGTAAAAAAAACTTTACACTAGCAACTGATGCTGAATTATTAATTTCAACATTATGAACTTTTCAACTTCTAAGTATTGAGGGAGAAATACTGAGGTAATTTGACTAATTAATCTAGTTGATTACAGTATATTTATCCAAGCAGAGTTAATCTGGCAGACCAAAAAGTTTAAGGAGCCTCTGGTAAAACTATAAATGAAGCCAATTAGCAATTCAGTGACTAAACAAGTTATTTGATTGAAAATTGACACTTTAATGTGTACTTTTAATCATCTTACAAAGAGTGTAGCCTGATAGCTTTAAGAGTTTATACTTTGTACTTGCCTTATATTTCTAATGCTCACAAAGCATCGTAGACTATAGCATAATTAAAAATTTTACTTCCAACTATTTTTACACTGCAAAAGTATGCCTAGACCAAAGCATTTTGTATTTATTTTCTTCAGGCTCTCTCACTGTGTTATACTATCAACCTTCTTAAGTTAGTGTACCCTGTGAAGATGCATGAGAGAAATAAGTTCTCGTTTGTTTAAATATCCCACCTACAATAATGTAGGTGATGACAGAATTAGTGAAAATGGGAACTCCTTTTGCTCTGTGACAGAAACCACATTTAATACGCCTAATTTTAAATGTAGTCACTGATTCTGTCCCATGATAAAAGAATAAGATGTGGAATGTGCCCAAACAGAACTTCTAAAGGTATATGTTAAATCAAAGAGTGTTCCTTTGAGTTTGCACCAAAAAAAAAAGAGAAAAACTTCATTGATTTTACAGAAGAATTAAGGGAAAATATCACTCTATGGATTGCTTGATGTGAGGGAATTCTAGAGCATTTTGCTTTAGTCTGATACTTAGTAGACAAGTCCCCTGAGTACAAGGCATGGCTAATTCTGTTCTTTAACATGTCTAATGTGGTGTTGACATACTCAAATGTTAAATAATATATTTTAACATGAAGGGAAAGCTCAGAGCTTTCGTGAGGTAAAGCTGAAAAATAGTTATACATGCCCTTGATTCACAGAAAATAAAGAGGCAAAAAACTAACATTCATTTATTCATTTCAGGAAAAAGCCTCATAGTCTTGTGTTTAGCACACGTTGGATTTACATTTCCTAGATTTTCAGAGCTTCAAATCCTTCCTCAGAAGAAAATTTATCTAATAGCTCTCAATATTAAGGTGTTTTTTTTTTGTTTGTTTGTTTTTCTGAAAAGCCCTATCTCCCTTTCTGGCACTCACACTTGAAATTATTGTACTGAAAATGTTAAGTTTTTGCTTATTTTTAAAATCTATAATATACTTAAAAATGTCAAATCGTGCACTTTAAATTGGTCCGTTGTATGTTATGTGAATTACATCTTAAAGCTATAAAAAACAGCACGGTGGGAGGCCGAGACGGGCGAATCACGAGGTCAGGAGATCGAGACCATCCTGGCTAACACAGTGAAACCCCATTTCTACTAAAAAAAAATACAAAAAACTAGCCGGGTGAGGTGGCGGGCGCCTGTAGTCCCAGCTACTCGGGAGGCTGAGGCAGGAGAATGGCGTAAACCCGGGAGGCGGAGCTTGCAGTGAGCTGACCACCGGCCACTGCACTCCAGCCCGGGCGACAGAGCGAGACTCCGTCTCAAAAAAAAAAAAAAAAAAAAAAAGCTATAAAAAAAAAAAGCCCACTAAACTATACCAATAAACTGTATATACAGAGTGCCTCCTTTCATCTTTCTTTTTTGACTAGTTCTTTTGATAGGTAAAAATTCAAACCAAAATAATAATTTCAAATAAAATGTTTCCAGATATGCCAAAAGGAGGTATTTTGAAAATGATTTAAGTGAACAAGAGACTCCATTGACAGCTTAGTCACTGAAAATTATCATTTATTTTAATAGTAACAAATTTATAATTTCCACACTAGCTCTATTGACTGATTTGATATTAGACAAAGTTAATTTTTTTCCTGCAGATTTAACAAAGCGTGGATTCACTTACTCATTGAATCAGTACATTTAAACTTTAAATCAAACTGTTTTCTTTGGGGAGTGTGTACAAAAATAACTGCTTCCAGATGAAGATACTGTGCCCCCACTTCAAGTGACCTACATGTACAATTTGGGGGAAGAACCAAACAAAAGCTCATGGTTTTCCTGTAAATTTTCGGCCCGGTGGGATTTCTGCTTTTACCGTCACTGCCCAGCTGCCCCCTTATCATGCAAGTGGCCCAACTCTGTCATTTATATGCTCATGACAGTATTCGCCTTTGAAAATACAAGTACAGCCTAATGGGGACTACCAACAAGTAAGCTGGCATGTTGCTACACTGTACTTACATGACAGAAACAACTGCCATGTCATGGTCAACAAATACCTGGCAACTGCCAAGTAATTGCTGGTAAACCAACAATTAAACTATTCCATTCTGTGAAATGTGGCACATAGTTCTGTAAACAGGAGTTAGCCCATAGTAATAGAAGTGCAGTATCACTACTAGAGTTGTAATAGTAGTTATATTTATGTGATTAGACCAATGTTAACATTCATTTTCAATGAGAAGATCTCAGGGAAGAGTTTTGATGGCCTGGGAGAAGTAAAGGAACCTCGGGCAGAGACCATATCTGGTCTAAGATATGGTCTAAGGCAGTTGTAGTCCGAGCTGACCCTGTGTGACTGGAAGGCCACACGAGTACGCAAGGGAATTGAAACTGAAAGAAAAAGTCCTGAAGGCAAATATTACTACCCTCCCAAACTGAACCTACACCAAACCTAAACCTCTTGTATTTTCAAAGGCGAATACTGTCATGAGCATATAAATGACAGAGTTGGGTCACTTGCATGATAAGGGGGCAGCTGGGCAGTGACGGTACAAGCAGAAATCCAACCGGGCTGAAAATTTACAGGAAAACCATGAGCTTTTGTTTGGTTCTTCCCCCAAATTGTCTAAGTGGTCACTTAACCTCTCTAGTACTGTCCTGACTTGTTAACTCTCAAAGAACGTGATTCTTTGTGTTTAGCATGCTTTCTGATGGTTAATGAGTCAGCAAATGAAGGAAATGTCAAGCACTGAAGATAAAAAGAAATATTATTTTAATGGTGGTGTTTTGAAGTCTAACAGTTAAAAGATTAATTAAAGATGTGTTTATAGAAGCTGGCTGTCTTTGTAATCACTGGTGGATCTCAATATCTACAAAACAGGCACTCCCCCTCCTTTTTTCTTGCTAGCCTTTTTTCATTTCTTAATGCAAGATTTTCCTCTGTATGTTACTTTGGTGTCTTGTTCCATGCAGAAGGGATAAGATGATCTAGTAATAAATAAGTTTTGGTTATATTATAAAAGATAATGAATTAACTTTCTTAAAATGATTCAGAAATTCTTAGATGAATGCAAACTATTGTTTGGGGGACCTGCCAAATCTTGAACATCTCATTGAAGTGAAGAGACAGAAAAGAGTTATCTTCATATGAAAGAATGGTTGATAGTTATTGTTTTAAGATATCTCCATAGCTAATGGGTATTTATGGTAAATTTCTACTTTAATAAATCTTTTCCTTCTTTCTACAGATCCACTATGTAATGACTTATGCAGTGTGCCTTAGGGTATTCTATCCTGGGCCAAGGCAAACTATTTTCCTCAGGACTGTTATCTATTATAACAAGTAAAGTCATAGCAGTTGTCTAGAGAGGACCCTTGTAAGAAATGACAGTATTTTTGCTGTGTCTGAAAGGTTTATCAAGCCCAATAACAGGAATGTCAGCTAACGTTCATTGTCTCTGAACTTGTATTTGGAATACAATTAAGAAACAGATAAACAAGGAAAACATACTGATTTGGGGTTCCCCAAAGGATAAAGTTTCCTCCCCTCACAAAAGAATCTGATGTGACTCATTCAGATAATAAGTATTTGGCCTTTAAAAAAAAAAAAGCTTTATTATGTACAAGGTATATGACATGATGTTTTGATATATATGTATATAGATGAGTGCAGTCAAGCAAATTATTATATCCTTCGTCTCATATAGTTGCCTTTCTTTCCTTATTTTCGTTTTGTTTTTGTGGTAAGAGAACCTAAAATCTACTCCTGGCAGATTTCCAGTATACAGTCCAACATGATTAACTATAGTCCTCATTAGATCTCTAAACGTTTTCATCCTACATAACTGCAACTCTGTGGCATTTTTAAGACTCTAAAATGTTGTTCCAGTGACATGAATGAGCATTTCTAAAGTAAAATATTATACCTATCAAAAAATGTAAAAGAGCTGAACCAAAATTTTGTATAGATCTGATATTCACTGCGAACAGTATTCGCAACATCGAAACTGAGTGTTATGTCTTCTTTGATTTAATCCCAGTGGTCAGTTTGGTGACAGACAAGTGTTAAAAACAAACAAACAAACAAACAAAGAGCAAAAAACAAAGACGATCATAGCTGAGATTCATTTAGATCAGATGAAGATGATCCCTGTGAACATAAAAGGAACTAAGGGGCTTTCAGCCCCGCAGCTGATATGGCTTTTCTTTGCCATCAAAGTGTTACGATGTTATTAGGTGTCTTATGACAGAGTTGATCTCATTTTCAGTGACCATTTCTTTAGCCAGTTCATTTTTTCATAATTTCACTCCAGTCCCTGAAAGACACTGTTCTTCTTAAGAACTCCAACCTGATTCTCACTTCCCTTTGAAAAGTTTACAGCCAGTGTCATTTCACCCCAAGAAGGACTTGCTGCAGGTAGAATTTCTAAGTTTTAGAAGCTTACCTTTGAAATCCACAATTTTTTTTTTTTTCTTTGAGACACGGTCTCGCTCTGTTGCCCAGACTGGAGTGCAGAGGCACAATCTTGGCTCACTGCAACCTCTGCATACCAGGTTCAAACGATCCTTTTGCCTTAGCCTCCCAGATAGCTGCAACTACAGGCATGTACCACCATGCCCGGCTAATTTTTGTATTTTTTGTAGAGACAGGGTTTTGCCATGTTGCCCAGGCTCATCTCAAACTCTTGGATTCAAGTCATCCTCCCGTCTTGACCTCCCACAGTGCTGGGATTATAGCTGTGAATCACGGCACTTGACCATTTCCCATTTCCTTGTGTGTACTCTCTACCACACACACCCCACCCCACACTCAGTGATCTGGCAGTACTGTAGTCCAGAAAGTTTTGTTTTCTTATCTAAATCTTGGGGTACACACTTTACCATCATCAAGCATAGCTCCAAGCTCTACACACCCCTTGGCCTGGCTTCCTGAAATGTTTATGCTCACAAATATTTTGTGAAAGCATCCTGTGTAATAGTTACGGTCCAGTCAGAAAACAGAAATCACACTAGTTATTTTAACAGAGAGAATTCAACACAGGCATTTGGTGAAAGGGGCATTAGAATCTTAAAAAGCCAAACAGAACACAATGGAAACAAGACAGCACTTTTGAAAACCATTACCTTCTCTAGGGTTGAGAGGACAAAAGGAAAAGGACAGGGTCAGCAGATCCTAGAAGGCCAGAGGAAGAGCCTTGTGGAGTTGGAAGTCAGTCCTCTGAGAAAGGAAGCCACCTAGCTAGTGCTGGGACTGATACCTCAGGAGCTGGGTCTCAGACCTCTGAGGAGAGAACGGCCAGACTCGTTGTGATACCCATGAGAATAATGAAGTTCACTCTGGGAGCACTGAAGGAAGCTGGAAGCTGGAACCAACTGTAGCTGCCAGAGTAAAGTACTATTGTTGAGGCAATGTGGGTGGAACATTAAGAGCACAGGAAGAAGCAAGTTCTTTTCCCTCCTGCCTTCCAGTTTTCCTCTAGTGCTCCCTAACTGCAGTGTCTAACAGGGAGCCCGGAGCAAAGGCAAAATGCAGTTTGTAGTATCCCAGTTTCAGCATCTGAAAGCAGAGTACTAAAGAGAAAATTCGGAGCTAAAAGACTTTGGCTAAATAAAGGCTAACCTGGATGCTACAGCTGAATACAGAAGGCAAGATTATGTTTAACTAGGGAGAGGTGTGAAACCTAAGATTACAAAAGTGGTTGATTTTTGCTAATGAAAAGGAAGACTTGATCATCCCCAAAATAAAATTATGTGAAAACCTGGTCAACAAGAACTGTATCAAAATGGCTCTAACTAGTAGTTTCCAGTATAATTTCTCTCTCGATGCCCATGAAAATGCAAGAAATAATTAAAAAATCACAGTGGCTCTAGAAACTGATACCAATAGAATCTGGGAGAAATAGTTTCTATTTATAAGGCATGTAGAGCTTCAACTCATATCATACCCCTCTTTATTGAATAAAAGAATTAGTATGGTGAGAGGTAAGAATATGCTTCACAACTCTTTCACCATCTGCCTGCTGACCTAGTGAACCAGGAATTGTGCCAACCAGAAATCTGAGCAGAAATCCCTCTCTGGCTCTTGGGAACTGCTTTGAGAGATTATCATTTTCCTGACACTTCAACTGTCACCTTTCTACAACAAACAGATACTGAAATTCTCAGGAAGCAAATGAACAGAAAGTAGGGGGATGTTAACAGTGGTGCAGGGCATTCTAATAAATACAATCCTTATGAGAAAGCCAGTGTAGGAAGTGGGACATAGATGGGAAAAAAATATTAGCAGTGCAGACTGTAAATTTCAGTTTTCTAAGTGCTACATCTAATCAGAATAAAGCAAATAACACACCTGAGAATGCTCCAATTCAAGATCCAGAAGAAATAATCAGAATACTGTATTGCAAGAAAACAAGGCCTCTATCAAAAGGCAAAAATGTGGAATAGAAAGTAAAATGATGAGATAAAGGACAGAAGAAGATAAAAAGCAAACAGGAGAAGATGAAAGAAGATTGTAAGGAAGCTAAAGGCACAAGAGCAAGATTAAAATACTCACTGAGAACAGTCAAGAACAGAATTGATCCTGTAGAAAATCAGAATGTGATGGAAGAAGATATTTGAATAAATCTCCCATGATGGTGCAGAGAAGGATAAAAAGATGGAAAGAAAAGGAGAAGGAAAGTGATGATATGAACAACAGAGAATGGAGGACCAACAGATAGGTATTCTTACTTAAGAAAGATCAAGTACAAATAAAATAAAAGTGATAGTCAAGAGGATAAGAGGAAAAAATAAATTCTCTGAATTGAAGAAAAACAATAGAAAAGTTCAATTAAACTAAGGGTAGGTTTTTTGAAGAGGAACAGAATTGACAAACATTCAGCTAGGCTAAGAAAAGACTCAAATAAATAAAATTATAAGTGAAAGAGGAGACATTGCAACTGATACCACAGAAATGCAAAAGATTGTAAGAGACACCTATGAGCAATTTTGTGCCAATAAATTAGATAACCTAAAAGAAAGACATGAATTCCTAGAAACATATAACATACCAAGAGTGAACCATGAAGAGGTAGAAAACCTGAACAGACAAATAACCAGGAAGGAGACTGAATCAGTCATTGACAACTTCTGAACAAAGAAAGGACTAGGACCTAAAGGCTTCCCTGGTGAATTCTAGTAAACACTTAAAGAAGAGTTAACACCAGTCCTTCTCAAACTTTTGTGAAAAACGGAAGAGGAGGGAGCACTTCCAAACTCATCTCATGAAGTCAACATTACCCCGATACAAAAGCCAGACAAGGAAATTGCAAGAAAAAAATTACAGGCTAATATACCTGGTGAACACAGATGCAAAAATCCCTCAGTAAAATACAAATAATCTAAATTCAACAGCACATTAAAAGGATCACATCATGATCAAGTGGGATTTATCCCTGGCATGCAAGGATGGTTCAACACATGTAAATCAATAAATGCGACATACAACATTAACAGAATGAAGAATAAAAATCATATGATCATCTCAGTAGATGCAGAAGAAATATTTGAAGGAACATATGTTGACATAATAAAGGCCATATATGACAAGCTTATAGCTAACATAATACTCAACAGTGAAAAGTTAAAAGCTTTTCCTCCAAGATTAGGGCAAGACAAGAAACTCACTCTCACCACTTCTATTCAACCTGGTACCGGAAGTCTTAGCCAGAGCAATTAGGTAAGAAAAAGAAATAAAAGAGATTCAAATCAAAAAGAAGTAAAAATTTCTCTGCAGATGACATAATCTTATATTTACAAAACTTGTGATCTTATATATTGAAAACACCACCAAGAAACTTGTAGAACCAATAAACAAATTCAGTAAAGTTGCAGAATGCAAAATCGACGTACAAAAATCAGTTGTGTTTCTAAATATATTAACAAGGAACAGAGAACAAAATTAAGAAAACAATCCCATAGCATCTAAAACAATAAAATACTTAGGAAAAAAATTAGCCAAGTAGGCAAGAGATCTGTACACTAAAAAACTATAAAACATGGATGAAAGAAGTGAACAAGTCACAAATAAATGGGAAGATATACTGTGTTCATGGATTGGAAGTATTAATATTGTTAAAATGTCCATGCTACCTAAAGCAATCCATGGATTCATTGCAATCCTTATCAAAATTCCAACGTCATTTTTCTTAGAAATAGAAAAAAAAACCTAAAATTATATGAACCACAAAAGATTCCAAATAGCCAAAGCAATATGGAGCAAGAAGAACAAAGCTGGAGCCGCCATATTAACTGTTTTAAAAAGATACTACAAAGTTATAGTAATCAGTATAATACTGGCACAAAAACAGGCATATAGACTAATGAAACAGAATAGAGAGCCTAGAAATAAATCCATGCACTTACAGTCAATCCTCAACAAGGGTGCAAGAGCACACAATCAGGTAAGTATAGTGTCTTCAATAAATGGTGTTGCAAAAACTGAACTGCAGATGCACAAAAGTGAAATTGGACCCATGTCTCACAACATATACAAAAAGCAACTAAAAATGAATTAAATACTTAAACATAAGAGCTGAAACTGTGAAACTACTAGAAGAAAGCATAGGGAAAAACCTTCTTGACATTGGTCTGGACAATGATTTTTTTGGATATGACTCCAAAACATAAGGACCAAAAGCAAAAATAGACAGATGGAATTGCATCAAACTAAACAGTTTCTGTACAGCAAAGGAAACAATCAACAGAGTGAATATACAGCCTACAGGAATTGGAGAAAATATCTGCAAACCACACATCTGATGAGATAATATCCAAAGCATTTAAGGAACTCAAACAACTCAATAGCAAGAAAACACGTAACCCAATTGAAAAATGGGCAAAAACTGGAATAGACATTTTTCCAAAGAAGATATACAAATGGCCAGTGGGTATATGAAAAAAATTCTCAACATCACTAATCATCAGGCAAATGTAAATCAAAACCACAATGAGATATTACCTCACACCTGTTAGGACAGCTGTTATCAAAAGAAAAGAGATAAAGGTTGACAAAGATGTGTAGAAAAGGGAGCCCTGACACACTGTTTGTGGGAATGTAAATTGGTATAACCATTATGGAAAATAGTATGAAGGTTCCTCAGAAAAATTAAAAATAGAGCTACCATGTGATTCAGCAATCTCATTTCTGGGAATATATCCAAAGGAAATGAAATCAGTATGTCAAAGAAATATCTGCACTCCCATGTTCATTGCAGCATTATTCACAATGGCCAAGATGTGGAATCAAGCTAAGTATCTATTGACAGATGAATAACGAAAGTGATTATACATACAAACTTACAATGTGTGTATTAATCAACACTAAAAAAGAAGAAAATCCTGTCATTTGTGACAACATGGATGAAGCTGGAAGACATTATGCGAGGTGAAATAAGCCAAGTACAGAAAAACAAATATTGCATGATCTCATATGTGGATACTAAAAGAGTTAAACTCCTAGAAGTAGAGGGTAGATTAGTGGTTGCCATGGGCTAGGGTATAGGAGAAATGGGTACAATGTTTCAGTTATGCTGAATGAGTAAGTCTGGAGATCTAATGTATAGCATGGTAACTGTAGTTAGTAATCCTGTATTGTATACTTGAAATTCACTGACAGAGTATGTATCAGGCAGGATTCTCCAGAGAAACAGAACCAATAGGCTATAGAAATATATATATATAAGAGGAGATTTATTGTGTGAATTGGCTCATGCAATTATAGAGGCTGAGAAGCCCCATGTCATACCATCTGCAAGTTGGAGAAACAGGAAAGTGATGGCATAATTCACTTCAATTCCAAAGGCCCGAGAATCAGGGGAGCTTGTGGTGTAACTCCCAGTTCGACATATAAGGCCTGAGAACTGGAACTGGGGGGTTTTGGGGGGTTGGTGTAAGTCCCAAGAATCAGCAGTTCTGATATACAAGGTCAGGAGAAAATGAGGTCCCAGCTCAAGAATAGAGAATTTGCCCATTCTCTGCCTTTTCATTCTGTCAGGGCCCTCAACAGATGGGATGATGACAGCTCACATTGATGAGGGTGGAATTCCTTTACTCAGTTGCCTGATTCAAATGCTAATGTCTACCCTTACAGCCATACCCAGAAATAATGTATTACCAGCTATCTGGGCATTCCTTAACCCAGTCAAGTTGACACAGCGAATTAACCACCACAGAGTAGATCTTAAATGTTCTCACCACGCATGCACATACACAGGCACGCACACACACATGCCCACTCACATATCAAAGACTCACAGTGTATACCTCAAATAATACCTAGTATTTTTTACGAGGTAAAAAATACTTTGACCTAGTATTTTACCTAGGGAGAAGGAACCCCTAGTCTCACTATAAATAAGGAGCTACAGTTTCTCAGCTTTTCTCAAAGTTTATCTGGAAATTCTAGTCAATGCAGGACAGGAAATAAAAGAAAAAGAAAGAAAGAAAATTGGAAGTGTAAGTACCAGAAAGGAGAAAAAAGTAAAATAACTAGTAAATGGTATAAGTGCCTATCTGAACAAAAGAACAAAATGAAATAAAAAGAATCAAACAAAAAACTACTCAAAACAATGAGTTTATTAGATTACAAAATCAATGTGCAAATATCAATAGCTTTTTAAAATCAGCAATAAAAGAATGTAATAAAAGATAAAATCTTAACAAAGTGTGTAATATCAAATAACAACTTTAAAAGGGAATGTTCATTTCCTATTTGGAGGAAATGACAAATGAAATTGTGGAACATAAAAGAAAACTTGAAAAAATGGAGGGATATATTGTAAAGATAACAATTTTTCTCAGTCTACACATCAGAATCTTAAAAGAAGTTTTTGAGGAGAAGCCTGACAAAAATTACTCTCCGTTTTATTTTGAAGAATAAATGTTCTAACGTAGCCTAAGATTTTAAAAGAGCAGTAAAGATATTTGTCCTACTTTAATTAATACATATTATAAAGCAGTAGTAATTAAGATAGCTTTAAACAGGCACTGAAATGAAGGTGTCTGTCGGTGGAACAGAAGAGACAGTATAGGAACATACCAAAATTTACATAAAATTAGTTTGAAAATAAAGATGACGTTTCAAATGGGAGAAAACAAAATGGATTATGTCATTTGATTCCTAATGAATTAAAAATTTTAGTGTAAGAAATAAAAGGACAAAACTGATAGGATTTAATAGTTATGGAATTTTAAGTTATAGAAGTTGTTGTGGTTTGGCTGTGTCCCCACCCAAATCTCGTCTTGCATTCCCACATGTTGTGGGAGGGACCCAGTGGGAAGTAATTGAATCACGGGGGCAGGTCTTTCCCATGACAGTAAGTCTCAGGAGGTCTGATAGTTATTATAAGGGGGAGTTTTCCTGCACAAGCTCTCTTTGCCTGCTGCCATCCATGTAAGAGGTGACTTGCTCCTCCTTGCCTTCCACCGTGATTGTGAGGCCTCCCCAGTCATACAGAGCTATAATTCCAATTAAACCGCTTTCTTTTGTAAACTGCCCAGTCTTGGGTATGTCTTTATCAGCAGCATGAGAACGAACTAATACAGAATTCTTTCAGAGCATGATCTCAGGGATGAAAAACACAGTTAGATATATATAACTATTAAAAAGTTAAATTTTCTGTATGGCAAGAAGCATCATAAACAAAGTTAAAATGAAAATGACAAACTGAGGGGAATTATTCACCATAAACACGTGACTAAGTAGGGGTTAATATTTTTGATATGTAAAGAACTCTTACAAATGAGTTAGAGAAAAGCACCCCAAAAATGAATTGGGGGTTTAACACAATAGAGGCACATCTTTTTGTAAAACTTAGTGGGGCATATCTTTTTCATAAATATTCTGAATTAGAGTATAAAATGACAAATGGAGAATTTTCAAAATTAAGGAAAAGTCTCCTAAATTTCTAATAATATCTATATTGTATGGGGGTTTCTATATAATCCTTTAGAGTGATACATATATGTTATATATGTATTTATGTAATAAATGTAAAATGCAATAGACTATATATAATAAAGCAAATGTATGCAAAATGTAATTTTAATTACATATAAGTTATTATGTTGCTGAGTGTATGCAATCAAATTAAACATGCATCTGATACGTCTCCACTAGGTAATTCATTAGTGAAAAATGCAAGTGATCAGTAACCGTGAAAAAAAAGTTTATCTTAAGGAAATAAAAACTAAAATAAGATGCCAATTTTCTTTATTTTTTTTTTATTTTTATTTTTTGAGACGGAGTTTCGCTCTTGTTGCCCAGGCTGGAGTGCAGTGGCACGATCTCCAGCTCACCGCAACCTCTGCCTCCTGGGTTCAAGCAATTCTGCCTCAGCCTCCCTAGAATCTGGGATTACAGGCATGTGCCACCACACCCGGCTAATTTTTTTGTATTTTTAGTAGAGACGGGGTTTCTCCATGTTGGTTAGGGTGGTCTCGAACTCCCAACCTCAGGTGATCTGCCTGCCTCGGCCTCCCAAAGTGCTGGGATTACAGGTGTGAGCCACCACGCATGGTGAAGATGTCAGTTTTCACCTATCATATTGGCAAACACCAAAGCACCAATGTTGGCAAAGATGTGGGAGAGGGACACTTTCATATTATGCTGAAGAGTGTCCACATGGAGTCTCCCTTATCTGAAATGCTTGGGACCAGAAGTGCTTAGGATTTCAAAATTTTTCAGATTTGGATGTTCGCATATACATAATATATGTATTCTTGGGGGATGGTACCCAAATCTAAACATGAAATTTATTGGCAAGAAGCATCATAAACAAAGTTAAAATGAAAATGACAAACTGAGGGGAATTATTCGCCATAAACATGTGACTAAGTAGGGGTTAATATTTTTGATATGTAAAGAACTCTTACAAATAAGTTAGAAAAAAGTACCCCAAAAATGAATTGGGGGTTTAACACAATAGAGGCACATTAAATAATCCCAGATTCTAGGGAGGCTGAGGCAGGAGAATTGCTTGAACCCAGGAGGCGGACGTTGCGGTGACTGGAGATCGTGCCACTGCACTCCAGCCTGGGCAACAAGAGCGAGACTCCATCTCAAAAAATAAAAATAAAAAAAAATAAATAAAGAAAATTGGCATCTTATTTTAGACACCTTATTCAAATATCCTGAAGGTAATTTTATACAATATTTTAAATGATTTTATGTGCAAAACAAAATTTTGACTGTGTTTTGACTGAGACCTGTCACATAAGGTCAGCTGTGAAATTTTTCATTTGCAGCATGATGTCAGTGCTCAAAAAGTTTCAAATTGTGGAGCATTTCCAGTTTCAGATTTTCAGAGGGATTCTCAGTTTGTACAGCCTTTCCAAAGAATTAAACATCTTTTAAAAAATGCATACTTTTGGCCCTTTATTTTTACATCCAGTACTTTTCTTAAAAATTAATAATCTAAGAAACAAAAATGTAAGTAGATATTGATTATGATGTTTATTTTAGCCATAACATTGAAAACAGTCAATCTAGTAACTGGAAACAAATTTGACAAATCATGGTGCATCCATATTGTGGAATATTATGCAGCCATTAAAATGTAATAGAGATGTATATTTATTGATATGGAAGAAAGTTTATTAACTTTTTAAGAAGCAAGTTAGAAAAGAGTATATGCAGTATGAGCCCATTTTTGTTAAAAAAAAAAAAAAGTAAGTATGGAAAAAAAAAGTTTGGCGAGGTAAAGACACAAAATACTAACCCTTTCTGGATGGTAGATTATTTGAGACTTAATTTGTTTTCTTTTTGCTCTTCCGTCTTTTCTAACTTTTCTACAATAAACCTGCAGTATTTGGGTAATTAGTATATTTTCCTAGCATTTTAAAATAAAGCAATCCATGTAAGAAGCAAGGATACAATAAAAAGCACACTTCAATGCCTGTAGCACAATACCAGTGTGGTACAGCGATAAGAGCACGGATCCTGGAGCCAGACTGGCCTGGATTCAATTCATCTGGATTCTGCTACTACTGACAGTGTTACCTCAGGCAGGTCATTTAACATCTCAGATTCTGCATCTGTAAATTGCTCTAGGGATTAGCAAAAATGTAAATCACCTAACACACTGTCTCTGGCACATACTGTGCACTTAACAAAAGGTTAATCCTTATTGTTATTGTTGTTATTGTAAATGCCAAGGAAATTAATTGGCCTGAAGACCAGAAACAAATTTGTATTGTTGAGAAGAAACATGGATTAATTGTTAAGAAATTTTTGTTTATAATGTATCATCTTACCAAATACAGAAGATGTACATTTAATCCATGGTTTCACCAGAAAATAACTGCTTATCAAAACTTGTCACAGATTAAAGTTATGTACTTGTAGAGCATGTGACTTTCTGGAGGACTAACCAGGAAAGTTTTCAGTTGAGTAATTTTAGATCCTAAGCAAGGTATTTTGTATATAGTAGTTGCTCAGCAAGCAGTAAATGGAGTGGAATTCAGGTTGTTTGCCTGGGCTCTCCTCTGGTTACACTTTTGTTGCTGAATGCCCTTCACTATGTGGCGGCCTGTGATCACTAAAGCCCTTATTGCCAGAAATCACTTAAGAAGATAAAGATCAACCAGGCTTTCGTAAGTTTTATCTTTAGGAATTAGAGATAGGGAGTTCTGTAAATAAAAGGCTCCTGCTTTCTGTATCAGATGTTGCAATAAATAACACATTGGACCTTTTATGGCTAAGTTACATTTATTGATATTTATTAATATTAGTTGACTGTTTTGGGCTACAGGAATTATCTTCTTTAATATGACAACTCTGTGATGTAGGCATTATTATACCTTCTAGTAGGTGATGATCCCTGGACTCACCCAAGATCACATGAATAGTAAATTCAGCTGGGAGCTTGAACTTGATTCTCTTTGATGTCAAAAGCTATGCTATTCAACACTTTGCTACCTTACTTCCCCATTCCTTCCAATCAACAAGTTTTTTTTTTTTTAAGTTTATTTCAGTGTGTCTCATTTCTTACTATGTATTTCATGGATTTAATTTAAGTCCTTTTCTTTAATATTGATGCTATGAGAAGCCTTGTTTGAAATAAGTATATACAACAAACATTCTTGAAAAGTGTGTTTTTCCTCAAGTGAATTTTGAGGAAATTTTCTAAAATTTTGTTATTGATTTGTTTTATATATATACTTGCCACACCTCCCCTATTGGAGTTTTTAAGTTTTTGAAGGCAGGGATTGTGTTTTACTTCTCTTTACAGTCCATGCGCATAGTAGGTGGACAGTACATATTGAATTGAATTGCATGTCTCCATTGATCATATTAGAAAGCAAACAAAAATAATCATTTTCTATTAATCTGTTAATTTTTTACTGCAAATCTATGAGCAATTCACTGTCAGCCCTTAGATCTGCTGCTATCTGTCTAGGTTCCTAGGCACAGAGATATAGCACCTGCGCCCTCAGTCTGTCGGTTGTGGTGTGTCATAGTATTTAAGAACTGATGTTTCCAATTTATATATATGTGTAAGTATACATATATTGATATAATTATAGACAGATAATAATATAATATAATAGATATTTGGCTATCGTTCTGCCCAGAAGAAGCCACTCTTACCCACTTGCATTCCCATTTGCTTTTCTGTTTTAAAAAAATCTCTTTATAGACTGGGCGCGGTGGCTCACCCCTGTAATCCCAGCACTTTGGAAGGCCGAGGCAGGTGAATCACGAGGTCAGGAGTTTGAGAGCAGCCTGGCCGACATGGTGAAACCCTGTCTCTACTAAAAATACAAAATATTAGCGGGGCATGGTGGCAGCCACCTGTAGTCCCAGCTACTTGGGAGGCTGAGGCAGGAGAGTCGCTTGAACCAGAGAGGTGGAGGTTGCAGTGAGCTGAGATCACACCACTGCACTCCAACCTGGGCGACAGTGCAAAACTCCATCTCAAAAAAAGTAAAATAAAACTCTTTATAATTTCTTGTCTTTTCCTTTTAATTTCCCTTACTTTATATAAAGTCTTAGTAGAAACTTAAAAAAATTGTTTATTTTGTAATTGACAAATAAAAATCATATATATTTCACAGTGTACATCGTGGTTTGAATATCCATTGTGGAATGGCTAAACACACTAATTAATATATGCATTCCCTCGCATACTTTGTTTTGTGGTGATAATTCTTAAAATTTGCTCTCAGCAATTTCCAAGTATATGATACATTGTTATTGACTGTAGTCACCATGTCGTACAGTAGATCTCTTGAACTGATTCCTCCCGCCTACACATTTGCTTTCTTTTTTTTTTTTTTTTTTTTTTTTTTTTGAGGTGGAGTCTCGCTCTGTCGCCCGGACTGGAGTGCAGTGGCCGGATCTCAGCTCACTGCAAGCTCCGCCTCCCGGGCTTACGCCATTCTCCTGCCTCAGCCTCCCGAGTAGCTGGGACTACAGGCGCCCGCCACCTCGCCCAGCTGGTTTTTGCATTTTTAGTAGAGATGGGGTTTCACCGTGTTAGCCAGGATGGTCTCGATCTCCTGACCTCGTGATCCGCCCGTCTCGGCCTCCCAAAGTGCTGGGATTACAGGCTTGAGCCACCGCGCCCGGCCCACATTTGCTTTCTTAATGTCATCTCCCCTAGGACTCGCCCTGGGAGTGGCTGTGCACATGAACATCGTCTATTGTGCGCCAGCCAAAGCAACAGTTGGAAGTAAAACCAAAAACCAAAACCTCGTTAGATTCCCAGCTCCACCACTCACGGGCTTTGTGACCTCAGCACAAAACTTACCTTCTCCGACTGTTGTCAAGAAGGGGAAAATTGATGCAGGTGTATGTGTGGAGCACTTAGCACATGGTAGACGATCAGTAAATTCATGGAACTCTGAAAAAAAAAAAAAACCCTTATTTTTTGTAAACCCTCTGCCTTGCCTTAAGAAGTTTCATGATTCTACTATGAATAAATTTAAAGAAAACTGAAACACAGATATGGGATTTAAAAAACAAGAAGGGGAGAAGGCAGTCACAGGCCTTTTGGGAAGTATCTGTACCTGAGTGATGTTAGAAAAAACTCCAGTCTTCTGGAATTCAAAAAGCATTCTTCAGGCAGTTCAAGCTGCACTGATTTGAGGAGCATTTTTGCTTGCATAAATAAAACACTAAAAATGTTATTGAGCTATTCCATGGAGGAGATGCATACCTGGTAACGTAACACTATGTTCTCATGCAGTTTTTATTCAAGGCAAAACATAAACCAGTGAAAGGAAAACAGAAAGTGATAAGTAACGTGGCTATATTTTCCATGAACATATGGTAGGTGTTTAAAATGAGGTATGTCAGCTATTAATTCTCCAGGTGCTTGCCTTAGCCTTGATAATAAGGTTTTCTATGGAAGGATTTCCCATCTCTTGATGGTTTGATCTTTGGGAAAATCTGAGACCGACTCTTCTCTCTTGGGCACGTGTTAGCAGGAATATTTAAAAAGCATTTTGCACTGATTGAAATGCAGATGGTTTCAAGAACAATTCTGATGAGTGTCTCTATCCTAAACTCAGTTATATACTCACCCCAAAACCCCAGAGAAGCCAGAGACTGAACATGGCACACAGATTTAACAGTAGGACCTGGTTCCTCACGCTGGCTGGTTCCTTGTGCCAAGTCCATCTGATACTGGATTTAGCTTACAGAGGATGTTAACCCATGTAACACATTTGTTAAAGCCACAAACTTCAACATCCAGAAAGTATAAGGTGGGGTGAGGGGCAGCCCTATGAGATAAGATTTTATTTCAACGTGATTAAATGGCTTCTGTTAGGAAAATTGCTTTTTTGCTTCTGTTTTTCATACGTACATGTTAACATGGTATGTCATAGCTCTCAAATAATTTGGGAGAATATGGAAAATCATTGAAATATTGATAAACATCAAATGACTTAATTTTTGGAATATGAACAATTTGATTTTTGGAGTGTGAACAAAAATATTACAAATGAAATCAGTGGACTTAATGGCCTTACTGGGGTCAACTTCTGTGGCTTGATGGAAAAGAAAAAATAAACGAAATATGTAGGAGCTTGAAATATGAACACTCAGAATTCTGAAATTCATTTTTTTTAAATTTCACTATGATGTTTGGTGTTTTAAAACACAAAATTGTAGATTCAATATCAGCCCTGATACAGAATTTTCTGAAATAATGAAGAGTTTTCATTTCACAATACAGGGTAACCAGACGAGAATTTATCTGCACCTGAAAGTTTGGTGACACTCTTTGAATTTCTAGGAATCAGAAATGTGACTGATTTTTATTGAGAGTTTTCAAAGTCAAAGATAGGAACTGCTCTCAGGGCATGATAGCTAGAAAAATCAAGGGGGAAATTGGTGTGAAATATTGCTGAATTAGCTGTTTAGAAATATGTAAGTACAAGTTCTGGCAGGTATCCATAGACAACAAGGCATATATCATCTTTAAATATCATAAGGTTAATTTTGGAAATCAGTGGATTTGTATATCTCACAAACATTTCAAGTGGAATATTGGTGTTTTTTTTTTTTAATAAGAGGAAAACAATGTCATTAGTTTTTAGGTTTTTTAAATTAAAAGTACAGTTACAGTGTTTTAGTGTTAATATTTTAACTTCTTATTTGAACATCATTACTCCAGTCATCCTCTTTATTTTTTCAACATTTATTATGTGCAAAGCAGCAAACCTGATTGTTCTAATTACAGATTGTATTTTAAATGGCAATTGGGATAATTTAAAATAGATGAATGCTTTGGGTTTATTCACTCATGTTTTCTTTTTTAAAGAAATGTTTTATAACACCTATTAAGTTCCAGGCTCAGTATTCTGTAGTTTTATGCCTACTCTCCTTTTCTCCATTTGAAGAATGCAAATCTAAGCTCTAAAGAGGCAGCGGTATCCAAATAAGAGTCAGTGCGCTTAACCAAAGAACAGCTTTTAACTGTTTCCTAGTGAAACATTTTGAAACAAAGGTCTTGCTACCGGGGCAACAGGTGTTGTGCCAGTGTCACACCAGAGAGTAGAAGCCTTTGAAGAGTCCTTTTGTGACTTAGCCACTCTGCAAAACTCTGTGTCTGAATCCTCAAGCTAAGTGGAATCTTGAATTATGTTTTCTATTTGTAAATGCTCTACAGCTTATCAAGGATGATTCTATCATTTTCTTACTTAATCCTCCCACACACCTGTAAGGCAGGTATTACTGTCCTATTTTATAGATGAGCAAACTGAGGCTTAGAGAGATGAAGTGACTTTAGTTTCCGATGGCCAAGTGGAAACTAAAGCTTACTCTTTCTTCCTCAGCTGTGTTGGTGTATACCGACAAGTAAAAGGTATGTATGCAAACACAGACTAATTCTAGTACACACTTAAGAGATTTGAAAGATAGTTGTTCAGTCAGCCCATACAAAGAAATTGTTTCTTAGTCCTAAGCAATAGAGGTAGTTTCAACAGATTTGTAGACTTTTGATATGGGAAATTGGTTTCAAAACCAGGAGTCAGGGACTTTACTGCTTTTCATGCACAGAAAAAAAAAAAAAAAAAAA
>NW_012123709.1:4092995-4096067 GCF_000951035.1 Colobus angolensis palliatus
CCGGGGTTCCTTTGAATCATATCGTATCAGAATACACTATTGAAAGAAGGAGAAAACAGGAAAACAAAAACAAAAACAACCTTTAAAAGGCATGACACTCATAAACAAAATTTTAAAATAGTTTCTATCAGCCGAGTGTGGTGGCTCACACCTGTAATCCCAGCACTTGGGGAGACCAAGGTAGGCAGATCACTTGAGGTCAGGAGTTCGAGACCAGCCTGGCCAATATGGTGAAACCTTGTCTCTATTAAAAATACAAAAATTAACTGGGCATGGTGGTGGGCGCCTGTAATCCCAGCTAGTCTGGAGGCTGAAGCAGGAGAATCACTTGAACCCAGGAGGCAGAGGTTGCAGTGAGCCAAGCTTGTGCCACTGCACTCCAGCTTGGGCAACAGAGTGGGACTCCATCTCAAAAAAAAAATTTACTATCACAAAAGCACACCTCTTTAGGAGTGACCACTATTCGGCTACTTATTCCAAATGTGGAGAACAGTAATATGCTTCTTTATTTAAAAACTTAGTAAATAGATAATATCCTTTCAAGTGGTGTTGGTATTTTTTTAAAGAAGTTTAACTTCTGAGTCAGTGTGGCTAATGAAGACAGCCATGCACGAGCTAAAGATCTAGCACATTTGCTCCTGTGGCATATATTAAGGATCTTGTGGATAGTACAAGTACTGTTTGATGATCCTTTCCCATTTTTTCAGCTGGGCCTCACCAACCATAATTGAATAATTCAATCCTATCCATTGAGTAATGCTTGTGTTGACATAGCCTCTGAGTTACTATTTAATTTCAAGCTGCTTAGAAGTGACTTGAGGTTGTTTCTGTGGGCTTTTTTAAGAACCTTAATTCTACCTTGACACTCATTCACTCACTCATTCATTCCACAAATATTTATCAAGTACTTTCTGTATGAACCACCTCCAGTGCTAGGAACTGGAGATACAGCAATAGTTAAAAAGAATAATGTTGCTGCTGCCCTTGTGGTGCTTACAGCCTGGTAAAAGGACACCTGGGGTCAATGCCCCAGGAAAATAGCCTAGAGACCTTTGAGAGATTGCAGTAAGATGGAATTGACTTGATTGGAAATGTCAGCATCGGTTAACTTGAGATCTGAAGCAGGAAGATGTGGGCTTTGGGAGCTGTGAGATGGGGTACAGGGGAAAAAGCCAGGAACAGCATGTGCAAAGGCCCTGTGGCAGGAGGAAGCATGGTCATGGTATGAACATGAAAGGGCAATGTAGATGAAGGAGAGAAAACAATACTGATAAAGGTGCAATATGACTCTGGAGGCAGACCATCTGGTACCCAGATCATCAGGTACTTTGAAGGCCATGATAAACATTTTTGTCGTCAGCCTGAAAATAATGGAAAGCCACTGAAGCATGCCAAGCGGTAGAGGGACAAAATCACATGGGTCCTTTGCACTGATCACTCTGGCTCCATTTTGGAGAACAGAAGGAGGACTAATGTTAATGCTCACCTAGTCAACTAGTCAGGGTGTTTGTTTTTTTAAACTCAGTTCTTTTAGTTGCACTTTACCTCTTAAGGTTCATTCTCTTCCTACTACATCTTATCATAACTTACATTTGTGCTACTCAGACAGAAGTTTTTCTTTTTTAAAACTTTTTACTGACAGTGTAACAGAACATCATGAAAAAATTTTGCCACCTGAAAAATGCCATATTCTCATTTCTTCAATAAAGTTAGTTTTACATTTATAGTTTCTGTTTCCATATTGTTCTCCTGTTGATATTGCAATGTCTTTGTCATATTCCACTGAGATGTATTAAAATTTAGTTACCTGTTGCTCCACACTTGGACATTTAGGGAAGAAGTTTTAACTGCGGATGACAGGGATCAATGAAATGCTATCCAAATATATTCTCTTCCGTTTTGCAGCAATAGAACTAAGTTGGGAGAGCATATTCTGCCACTTTCAACCCCAATTATGCGAAAATCCCCCTTTATGAAGAATGTAAAGTCTCTGAAGTATTTGTGTTAAGAGTAATGCATGTTGCTTAGGCTGTTAAAGAAATATTGATTTCTGACCCTTAACTGAAATACTTAGCTTTCATTTTTCTTCTTTTTACATAAATTGTGTATATTGTGTTCCCCTCAGGGAAAACTTAAAAGCATTTTGTGTTATGAAGGCTCCATTCTAGGATCTTATTGCTTTTGAGATGAATAAATGGAACGCTTGCTATCACTGGAACAGCCCTATTTTTTTTTCCATGTAACAAGGCATACAAGTAATACAGGGCTGAATTTGGCCCCAGAACTTCTGAAGTTCCAAGCCAGTTTCTTACGGCCAAATTTAGCTTCCAGCTTTCAGCTGATGAGGAGCTTTGGCATATAGGCAATCTAATTTTTGTTCAGTAAAAACCTCCTTGGGTGTTTTAAATATAACTTTAAAGTTTGTATTACCAGGTGATGCTTAAGCATTTCTTAGAGATTGACTCTAAATAATTGCTCAGAAAACAATGTGCCTTAAAGGTGCTTTATACCAGCCTTCGAGGTATTAGAATGAAATGGGTTGGCGCCAAAACATTTCAATATGCTATAGGAGATGAAATATGGCCAAGTAGGTTTTTATGTTCTGATTATTCCTTTTTCCTGTTACTAGCCAGAGGCAAGTAAATCAACTTTACATCCCCCACCCCCGAACCCCACCACCACCGCCATTTTATTTTTAACCCCTTAGGAAATTTCAGAGAGTTTTTTTTTCCTATTCTTTGAACACATACAATGGGAAAATTAAAACTTCTGAATGTTTCTTATCTATTAATCTGTTGATGAGATGTTGCTTTAAACACATTTGATATGATTAATTAATTTAATTATACATACTGTAGTTGTATTAACACATTTTCTATTCTCGGCTGTAAGGTGACACAGTGCCCTCCCACAGCCACCTTAACCTAAAGCTTTAATTGCTTTCTCCTTAGCCTCAGCTCATGTTTGATTTATCTGATTTCTTTGTATAAAGATTCTCTAGTTTACGATGTGTACACAGTCATTAAATTGGTGTTGATGTTTATGCAGTGAACTTGCCAACTGGTTACAGCA
>NW_012123709.1:4096682-4116682 GCF_000951035.1 Colobus angolensis palliatus
CATTAGCCAGGATGGTCTCCGTCTCCTGACCTCGTGATCCACCCGCCTTGGCCTCCCAAAGTACTGGGATTACAGGCGTGAGCCACCGTGCCCGGCCAAATGTTTGCACTTTTAAACAAAACTATATGATATTTGATGATTTTAACCAGGGATTCAATCTTTGTAAACGTGACTGGCTATATAGCTAGGTTATTTACAGAGCCAGTGTCAATAATCCAGAATTCTCCAGCTATAATAAGTAAATGAAGTATTAAATATTTAAAGACAAGGGCCCTGTATAGTTTTCTTATTATCTGTACTTTTTTGCAAAAGAAAAAAAAAAAGCCAAAAAGACATTGTTCTTGAGTCTTAAGTTATGAGGAGCTGAAATTTACATTGTTTTTCATTATGGGAAGATCCTCAAATATTATAATTGTGAGTTTAATTTACTAACAAGGAGCAGACACGAGTCTTCTTGACTGAGAATACGAACATACTAATTTAAAAATAGCTTTATACGTATGGTATTAGTGCTTCCTCCTGTGTACATATAGTGGTTTGATCTTTGCCCTTTTACTTCTCACTAATATTTGAAATTAGAAGTCAGAAAAGTTGATTCTTAATTTTCATATACACCACAGAGGATTTATCTGTAAATATTATTTATTTCAAATTGTCCTATGTATGTCTAAGTTTGTTTTCATATAAACAATACCTTTAAATAACTAAAGAATTAAGGTAGAATGTAAGAGCTCAGAAACATAGAAAGAGTGAGCCAAATAAGGAAAAAACACTTTCGTGTTTGAAGAAAAGGATGGACGAATAGGGAGGTGGAGAGAAGGAAGGAAGGAAGGTGTTCCAGATGGTTTTAAAATTTGTGCAGTAGAGGAGAAGATTCTCAAATGTCATGTGGTTTTCTGAAGAGACAAAAACAGGACTTTAATGTTGATGACAGAGTAGATAAACTGGAAGTGAGATAGTGAAATTCATTTTTATCTACATTTCCTCTCAATTCTCACCCTTTATGGGAGCTCTTTTTCTTCATCCTGAGAAAATGCAGATAATTAAATGCAGTTAAGAGTGCAGACTAAGAGAAGAAATACATACAACAATGTCCCATTAGTAAGGTTGTGGCTGATGAAGGCTTAAAATGCTTGCTATCACTTAACGAGTAAAAAACGACTGAAATGTCATAGAATATTCTTCAAATGCCTTTAACAAAAAATTCAAATAAACTGGAACTAAATGATGGCCAGTTTACATTTCAACATGAGACAGAGAAGCGAGGAGGACTGGTTTTGGTCTGCAGCAATTATCTATTCAATAGATAACATTTTTACTGAGATCCTCTACTATACAGTTCTGAGCTAGGCACATGCAAACTAAAGAGCTGCGTGAAATATGGCTCATTTTATTGAGAACCTTACTCTTTTACCCTCGGTTTCTATAATGCAAGGACTATAATGCGTATCTCTCCTACACGAATAATATAAATGAAGTGTGACCCAGATATCAGCTGATTCCTTTGACTGCACAAGTGAATCGCTTTTAAACCAACGTAGACTTGATGCGAAATTCAGCCGCTTCATCAGCTTCCTTAAGAAATCCAGTCATATCCAGGATTTTGTGAATTCTCTAGTTTTACTGCAGACTTTTAGTGTCAAGGGGAAGTGTCACATCACATAGCACACGTATCACTTGAAAAACTCCCTTTATGCAATCTCTTCCCAGGCCTCGCCTCTTAACTTTAATCGCCTCTCCACCTCTTCTCCCAGGCAGCTCTCAACACAGCTTCTCAGCAATTCAGGCTGAGTAGCTTCCTGCTTTGACAAGAAACTTGGCTGCCATTAGAAACACAGGCCTGGGGGATTTATTTCAACCCCTATTTTTCAACCCCCAGGCTTATCAAAGATCCTTTTCAATAGAGCTGATTCTTCCTACAAAGAAATTTCTAACCAGCATCTTAAAAAAAATTTTCTCCGTATGATTTTTTTAGAAGTACAGAGAAAGGAAAAATCACTTCAAAGTAGTGCTCAAGGAAGCTTGATCTTGAAGAACTGTATATCAATCAGAATAGGATTTGTTACGCTGCTTCGACAAATAGCACCAAAAACCTCAGTGGCTTAACACAAAAGAGTTGTTTTTTGGGCACACAAAATCAGTGGTGAGTTCAGGCTACTCTCTTGAGGCTGATCCTGTCCTCCTTATACAAGCTCAGCATGTAAAGTTTCTTCCACTTTGTGACACCTCACTCTTAACAAGTACCTCCATGATTGCAGCAGCAATAGAGAGGGCTGGGGGAGTTCAGAGCAGCAAGTGAATTCTTCAGTCCCCCAAATAGCACACATACCCTCAATCATAGTCCTTTGTCTAGTGATCAGTCGCATGGTCCTGCCCAATTCGTGGGGAGGAGAGGTGTAGAGGGACTTGGGAAACACAGTGTTCCCTGTGTATAGAAAAAGGGGAGGAGAGAAGGAATAGCGAGCATTTGAATATCTGCAGGATGGAAGGTGTTTTGGTGGCAATAATAGAGGAATAAAATGGACAGAGAAGACAATGTGGTTTGGTTAGGATTTTATATTTGTGTTGCAGAGTAGTGGGACATAAATTTGGAAAAATAGTTTGGGATATTGTGAAAGGCCTTAGAATGCAGGCCAAGAATCTGTTTTATTGGTGGTATGGAGCCATACAGGTTTTGGGAAGGGTATGAATGATCCTTTTGATGTCTTGTATGCTTGCGAGGTGGTGACTGCTGGGGCCATTTGTAGTCAATTTAGAGACCTGCACATCAGTTAAAGACTTTCTTCCAAATCAGCTTAGTATAAGGAAAATTCCTACATTCTGGTATTCTTGGGGAAAATGCAAAGGACACTGTCCTAATCCATCTTCCCTCTACACATGTCCCAGCTGAAGATTCTTTTTGCATCCTATCTCACCTTTTTCAATCAAAATACCTTTTACAAACATCACTTTTAAGACCCACCAACAGGAAAATAAGATGCTGAATAACCACACATCACAAAATGGTTATATTTACAAACACTAGTGATATCATGAGCATTTAAAATGTGTTAGGATATCGCTATGTGAGGATGACAGGATTGATGTAGACAACTCCCACTACGTGACAGAGCAATGGAAACAAGGAATGATTCTGATTTATGACTGTATTTACCCAGTATGAATAAATAAATAGCTACTATTTATTATGTGCTTAATTACTATGTGCCAGACACCATGTTAGTACTTATGTCCTTCAATGTGACCCACAGGCCCAGGATGACCTGGCACCAGCTACCTCTCCAGCCTCCATCCTTCCACTGAACTGCTCTCGCTCTGCAGTAGGGCTCTGGGCTCCTTGCCATCCTGCCTCCTAGCTGGCTCCGGCTACACTTGTCTATGATCAACTGTCACCTTCTCAAAATGCTCACCCTGGCTACCCTACATAAAAGAGCAGCATCCCCAGTTATTTACTATCTCCATATAGTGCCTTGTTTGTCTTCATAACGTTTTGTTACCCCCAGGCAGATTCTGTATTTTTCATTTAGTGCCTTTACTCCTTGCCAGAATATAAGTTCGATGAGGTCAGGGGTTTTTCTCTCCTGCAACAGTGCCTGGCACTCAATATCTATTCGTTCAATTAATACATGACTTATTTAAACCTCATAAGAACCCTATGAGGTAGGTACCATTATGTTTCCTATTTTATAAACGACGAATTCAAGTCCTGGGGTGATTCAGTAGCTCCTTCAAGGTTTCACAGTAAGTAATCTGCAGAGCCAAGATTAAAAGCCAGGACCGTCTGATTCCAGAGCCCCTACTTTTGGCCATAATACTCTTCTGATGATGCTATACTAAGATCATGGTAATTAAAAGTTGCTGTAAAATTATTCCTTGAGAATGTGTATGCTTGAGCCATTTCTCTGACATTAATATATATTTACTGAGAACATAAATATTTCTATATGTATGAGAAAGTGAACTTACTTCCCCCCTTTCTCCCCCGCTAAAAATGGTGTCTTGTGGAGCTAATAGATGGTGATCTTAAAGACCAAATTTGCTCATATGGGCCAAATATTTCCTCCTGCAGAGTGGGCTGCTTCCCAAAGAATTAGCCCTCCTCAAAATGAATTATTAACCCCAGCGTCCTGGCCACATTCCCACTTGGATAGCCTAGGAACTGTTCAAAACTTGGAATCTATTGAAATTAGCCTGGCTTGATTGCAGTTTCTGCCTTAATTGTGATATAATAGAGTTTCTCCAGAGATTGGAGCATATATTATTCTAATGTGTATAAGCTCACTTTGTCTCTTAATCTTTTTTAGTTTCTTCTTCCCCTTGTGAGATATGGCCTGAATTTCTTTATAAGTTTTTGTTTTTGTTTTAATTTCCCAGAGTGAATGACAGTGAGCTCTTTTTTTCTTGGACTTGTCAAAGCTTTTTCTCACTTGAATGACTAGTTAGTCTCCTGGTCATTATCGCAGTGTGTTGCAGACATTAGCCACAGAAGTTTCTAGATCCCCCAACTCTCTTGTGCAACTACAGCTTGGGTTAAGGACAAGTTTATTCCACGAACTTTTCCTAATTGCTTCTTTGAAGTTTCTTCAATAAGCTTATGCTCTGGTGGGAGGCATATAAATATTTTAAAGTTTAAATTAACTGACCTAATGGTGGAATATTCAGGCCCTTCCATATTCATCCTATGATTATCGGCTTTTAGTGTCTTTAGACAGTTTTGTTAAATGTTACAGGCCACTTGTGTTGTCCATGAGCAGACATAATATCATTGACATTCTGGAGGGACAGAGAGGTTTGAGTTTAGTTAAATTACTAAATCTTACACAAAACTAAAATGCCTTAGAAATTCATTGGCTTGTTTGTTTTGATGGCAACTGTAGACCTCATATAATTAATCGCATCTTGCCAATATGACATAATTATTTTATCTGTAAGTTGGCCTTGCTTGCCTTGAGGTGGTATAATCAAATCTTCAGTGTAATAGATTATATTAGAATGGGTACCATCACCAATGTTTTCATCTCCAAAGTTTCTCTCTAATCTATATGAAGAATAAGAATGAAGATGTTGTTAAAAGACAAATAATCCTTGGAAGTAGTTAGCCTCATGGATTTTCAGCATAGGGAAAAGCATTGAGAACTCAAAACTTAAGTTCTTGCATTTAATTCTGCCTGGATCACAAACAAGTAATAAGTCACAAATGCTTCCTGCATTCGGTTCTTTACCTTTATCAAGTGAGATGCGACAATGGATATGAGCCATGTGCACTTAGAACTCCAGCAGCTAATATTAGAAAAATGCTTTGAAAATGACAGATGGAAAGAGCTATAAATGCAATTGCTAATGGATTTATGTGTTCTCTCTCTCTCCTTCCAACCTATTTCTGCCAGTATTTTCCAAAAAATTTCCCAGAGCTCCACCTGAAGTGTGACCTGATGACACCATAGCTCATGTGTTTCCTGAGTTGGTTGAGTGTTTCCAAAATGTATCTACACTTTAAATTCAAATGTTTATCCATTAGGGTATTAAATTATGGAAAGTGTTACTGCCTTGGAGTGACAGTCATATACTTCTGCCCAGACTATTATGACAAGTTCTATGGGGCTTTCTACAGGTTTTTCCCTTCTTTCTGAATCAATATGGGCTAATATAAATATGTAATTTGTCATGAAAAACATTCAGATTTTCACTAATGTAAATCAATTGGTAGAGGGTATGCTTTTAAATCTGTAACATGCAGAATTTTTCCCTCCCCTTGTCATTAGTCTCCTCCCAACTAGGTGGTTCTAACTACTAATTTGAGAAGGTAAAGACTAATATTTCCCTTGCTTGCCTTGTGCTAGAGTGCAATGAGACATTCCATGTTTCAGACTCAGGTCAAGCACTGAAAAAATATTCATTCCCTTACAGCATACTTATTGAGCTTTACTGATCTCCTAGACTGTTTCCTAAGAAGCTGGACATACAGCACTGAATGGAACACAGAAGAGAAAATCCAAGTGCTTATTAGTAAATCCACCAGAATGTTTCATTTGCCATTTTTTTTGTAAACATCTAGATTTGTTCATAAAGAAATCAGAAAAGCATTAGTCCTTTGGGGAGTATTAATTGTTTTGCAAGAAAGTTATTTATCTTTAAAAAGGACTCACTTTAGCAAACAGCAAACTCCCTTCATGATCCAACTTACGATATTTCAGTTTGCATTTACTTCAGTAAAGCACAATCTAAGTTGAAGTTCCCTTGCTGACAGGTTTTATGCTTACAATAACTTCGGGCTCATAGTCCTAAATGTCCAAAAGAAAGTAATGTCTCCAGAGAGTGCAGTGCTAGGTTCTTCTATAACATCTTTAGCATTCCATTCACTTAAAATGAAAACGGACAATGTGTTCAGGAACTTATGGGAGAGACTTAAAAGAAAGCATAACCAGTCAAATGCCAAAATGCTAATTTCAGTCTCTCTTTCTACATTGCTCCAGTCACCTCACTTGTTAAAGATCTCGCCTGGGATGAGGCAGCTATCCATCAATTTTTGTAGAATTGTACAAATACCACAACAATAAAATGAAGATAGGTTTATTCATTCCTCGTAGTAGTATATTCCCAGGCCATTTCAAAATTGGCTAGTTAGGTTGGAAAGAAGATGAAGACTTTATAAAATAGTGGTTTATGCATTTCTTCCTTAATTTCCTGTTTGTGCTCTACACTGTATGAAAATTCTACATGTACAAATACCTGAACTGACAAAGTCTTTCCTTTAGTTTCCGCCAGGTCACACTGGGTGCTAAATACAGGAGAGTTTGTCAGTATAGTTTCCTCAGTATCCAGGTCAGATCCAAGTTTCACTTATTTGTTTTTTTTTGAGACGGAGTCTCGCACTGTCACCCCATCTGGAGTGCAGTGGTGCAGTCTCAGCTCACTGCAACCTCCGCCTCCTGGGTTCAAGCAATTCTCCTACCTCAGCCTCCCTGGTAGCTGGGATTACAGGTGCCCGCCACCATGCCCAGCTAAATTTTGTTGTGTATTTTTAGTAGAGTTGGGGTTTCACCATGTTGGCCAGGCTGATCTCGAACTCCTGGCCTCAAGTGATCCACCCACCTCAGCCTCCCAGAGTGCTGGGATTACAGGCGTGAGCCACTGTGCCTGGCCAAGTTTCACTCTCATATGGGGAGTCAGAGTCCTGAGTTGAATGGTGATTTTTATCCACACTTTTGATCTCTGAGATAAATTTGGTTCCTCTTATTAACCTCTTGCTAAAAACTATCCTGTCTTACCTCCTATCAGAAAATGTCTTCAGCCGGGCGCAGTGGCTCAAGCCTGTAATCCCAGCACTTTGGGAGGCCGAGGTGGGCAGATCACGAGGTCAGGAGATGGAGACCATCCTGGCTAACACGGTGAAACCTCGTCTCTACTAAAAATGCAAAAAAATTAGCCAGGCGTGGCAGCGAGCGCTTGTAGTCCCAGCTACTCGGGAGGCTGAGGCGGGAGAATGGCGTGAACCCGGGAGGCGGAGCTTGCAGTGAGCCGAGATCGCGCCACTGCGCTCCAGCCTGGGCGACAGAGCGAGACTCCGTCTCAAAAAAAAAAAAAAAAAGAAAATGTCTTCATTTAGGTAAAGCATAATCAATATTTGCATGGTACATACATACAAATAGTATCTTAGATTTGCTTTATGATTTTCTGCTTAGAGTCTAAAGGCCATTTCTGGCTTATTTCTTGCCATGTGGCAATCCTTAAGTGTTTTGCTAACTTAGAGAATGAAACGCACTCAGCTTCTGTTGCATGAGGTTATATTTCCAATTACTCAAATAAAGGTATTTAAATTAAATATTTTAATGATGTATATGATTCAGTCAGTAACACATGAGTAGCCAAGATACCTTCAAACTGTTCTTCAGGCCACAGTCGGACTTTTACATCTGCGGGTTCCACATCTAGGGACTCAACCAACTGCATATTGAAAATATTCATGAAAAAAAAAGACAACAAAAAATAACACTACAACAGTAAAAAATAATGCAAATAAAAAATGTAGTATAACTAGTTACATAGCATTTACATTCTATTAGGAATTCTAAGTAATCTAGAGATCATTTAAAGTATACAGGAGGATGTGCATGGGTTCTATGCAAATACTACACCATTTTATATTAGGGACTTGAACATCCTCAGATTTTGGTGTCTGAGGGAGTCCTGGAAGCCATCCCCCAAAGACACCTTATTTCAGATGAAAAAGCATCATACTCTATGGTTAACTGGTTAACTCACCATATTCTGATATATGAACGCCCTTCACATTATGCTGGATATGGGTCAAACTTAAGTTCTTCTGCCAAAGCCACGACATACTAGGTATCAGAAATGCTAGAGGGTTTTGACCGTCATGCAGAAAAACATAATTGTTTAACAGCAACCAACAATTCAATCTATTTAACAGGCACCAACTGTCAGAATGAATGCTAATCAAAGCAGTTGCTGGCCATAGTGGTTCATAGTAGTTGAATTTAGCTACATTAAAAATTTGTCCTTTTAAGGTTCTATTTTTGTGGAGACAACCATTTTCAGGGCTTCCAAAATCCTTATAAGAAATATTTTTATGCAAATACAGAATTATTTATTTCTAAGAATATAAAGATACACTACTAATTTCTAATATACAAATCAGGAGGAATAAGAAATAACTATGCTTTCTAGCAAATCTTACTGCTTAAATTGATTTAAAAAATGGCTAGAGTATACTTTCACATATTTATATTTTAAATATGTCTGTCATTATTTCTCTTTCTTTTGTGCAGTTGATGAGTAGAAGCAAATATAGTAGAGAGATAATTAGACTATTTTCTGCTGAAGTCAACTTGTCTACCCAAGCTAAGAAAAGCCTTTTCTGAATATTTTCTGATTTTTTGTTCAAATTAGGTAAAAAATAGCCACATATTAATATTTAAGTAAACTATAAACATATATCAGCATGTAGCCTTATTTTTTGCCAAGAATACTTTTAATTTTATGTCTGTACTTTCTTTTAGTCCATAAATTTCCAATTTATTTGGATTTACTCAGCATTGCATTCCATTATGGAGGCAAAAGATTAAATACTATCAAATGGTTTGATATTTTAGTGTTTAATCACTTTTGTCTTGAACAAGTGAATGTTTAGTCAGTAGACAGCCAGATTGTGAAGATATGCATATTTGTTTTTGGGAGGTTTTGGTTATGGTGTAGATTAGATCATTTATGATCTTATATTTTAATTATCGAAAAATATATATTTATAGGTTTGACGAAAAGACATTTTGAAGGTGCTCTATTTACTAATCAGTTGATTTTGTCTATATACAAATTAGAAACTCACACAGTGATTTTCTTTTATATGCTCAGAAATACTTTATATTTAATGTATTTATGCATTCTAGAGTTTGGGTAAAATAGTAATATGGCACAAAGATAGATAATGTTGTGGCAGTACCTTGCTCTGTCTCCATCTTGATTTAGTTTAACTTTCACTGCAGAGGCTGCTCTAAAAAAAGGGAAGGAAAAACAAATTGATAAGATACAACTGGGGAGTTCCAAAACAAATACTGCTAACTGACCTTTTTTGATGGCCTGGGTAAGAGCTTTCTTATTGTGGTTGGTTATTATAGTTGATTGCTTCATTTACTAGTACAATGCAGAACTAAACTAAGGTAAACACTTGGGTGATACCTTGTTTTATTTTGTCATATTTTGTGGCAGACTGGTAATGATGCTGCTTATATATTTTTAAAAGTCAGATAAATTCTGAAACATTTTAAGAATATGAGACTATAATTAAACAGAAAAAATGTCAGATGTTTTGAGCCTGCCTTTTTTACGGTGTTCATCTAAGTTTCTAGTTGTATGAAACCCTCATTTATATGCAGAAAGAAGCTCTCTGTATATGTTAGAAAAAGAAAGTAGTTGTGAACCTTTCAGCCAAGTTCCTAATGCTGATGTTTTATACCTTAGAGTTACTGTCTTGGTGAACTTCAAAAATGAAAGAACTAAGTCTTATTAAGGGGTTGCGTTTCATAGCCCTCCTGATTAAGACTTTCTTCATAATATGGTGCAAGAAATGGTCAGTTACTATGAAGGTTCTCCTTTTAACCACTCCTGTCTATCACAAGAAGTCACTAGTTTATAGCTACTTCCTTCTTGTTTTTATAACTTTTTAAGCTTATCATTAACCCCATTCTGTTATCCCATACTCTGAGATGAGCAAAGAAAGATACTATCCACAACATTTCCATTGCTTACTCTAGAGATAATAACCTTTTTGAAAAAAAAGATAACCCTCAGCTTCCTTAAACAACCTCTTCCTCTTTAAATCCATGTTAGCTGTCTCTTGTCCAACTAGACCTTCAGTGCATTCTTCTGGTAAATCAGACAAAATTATTAATAGCATAATCTGTGCAAGTAAAATTGAATGGGACATACTGAAATTATTTATTATAGCTTTTAATGTTGCTTAATAATTCCTTAATATTTGCCCCAGATTTTTTTCACCTAGACTTTTTTTTCATGTTATTAAAGAAATGTTGTAATGGACTAATCGCTAATCCTCATTTCCTTCTAACTCAGTCTCATAAGGCACTGTGTCTGGACCTGTTAAGTAGGATTGTTGTCATAAGATTAGATACAAGTATCTCAGTTGTCTAGACATTATATAACTCTCTGCTACATACTTCAGACCCTTGTTTTAAAGCAATCCCCTAGCCTATTTAAAATGAATAAATTAAATGTTAATGAAAACTCCAATGCATTTATTTCTTTTCCATAGTGTCTCATTGTCACCATCTGGATTTGCGATTTCTTCCCAGTTCTCTACATGTATAAAGTTTTACTCTTGTTTTAAGTAAGGGCTGATTTTCACTATTTCAAGTTTGATGTGGATAAAAAGTTGGTATTTTCTGCCTCTTTGTGTTCCTAAATCTCCCTTCTTGTTTGCTGTCTGGCTTTTACCTCCACTAACTTCCCTTTCTGTAATTTTAAAATAGTATTTTGGGGATGCAAAGAATTCACTTGTCACCTTTTCAAACTTGGTTAGTTCAACGTGTATTTTTTGGGTACCTCTTAAATGCCAGGCAGTGAACTAGCTTCTGGAAGTAAAATATGGATAGCCAGTCTCTACTCTGAAGGCACATATGGTCTAATAGGGAAGCTAGACAAACAGGCAAGCATTTGTAATGCAGTGTGGCAAATGGGGAAAGATACAGTGGCACAGAAAGATATAGGATATGGGTGTTATTAAGTAACTTGCAGGAAAAGAATCTGGATATTGGCATCTATAATTTCTAGGTAGAAATAAGATGTTCCATAAGAGTGTTCTCTGAGATCATGTGTGTGAAATTTCTTTTCACTGGAGAAATCACGGACATCTTAAAAGAGAGGAAAGCTAGTGAGGCTTGGCCAAGCCATTTTGCCTCCGTCAACCTCAGTTTTGTTAGGCATAAAATGAGAAGTTTGAGTTAGATGACCTCTAATATCCTCTCTAGGTCTAAAACTCTGAATCTGAGTTTTTCTTTTGCAGTTCATTGAAAAATCTAAATAGCCTAAACCTGTTTTGAAATCTATTTCAACAAATGATCCATAAAATAAATAAGTACAAAATTCAATTTTTTGGAAAAGTGGTCTGACTGTAGAATTGAGTGGCCCCATAAAATATTAATTTGGTCATAGTGTGAAAATGTGAAATGATTGTTAAATGAGTCAAGACCTTATTTGTGGCTTTTGGCTCATTTAGTAAGATTACCCATTAGCCATGTAGGCAGCATAACATGCATGGCCAAGCAGCTCATGGGAGCATCCTAACAAATGTTAAATAGAAGTTATCTTTCTCTAGCCTTAGGAATATATTTCTGTTATATTCGAAATAAGATTGTGCTCAGCTTTAAAGTCTCAGTCGATAGGAAAATAATTATATTTGTTATGCTTGAAATTCGGAATCTTATCTGCAATATTTTTGTTGCCTTTTTGGAAGTTTAGAGGTAAAATGAGTGTTGGTGGTGTTGGACCATCACTTAATTCCATCACTCCCATCCATATAAACTCCCTTGATACTGTTAGAATATGTATATGTAACATTTCTCCTTGCAAATGTTTTTGTTTCTCCTTATCCTAAGATACTCATCTTTTTTCCTTTTAGTCATTAACTTTGGTATCTTAAAACATTCCTTCTCCACTTTTCTATTTTATCTATATCTTAATAATAAATTTAATAACTGTTCTTAAAATCTTTGGATAATAATCCAAAGATTATTCAGTATTCCTTTAGCTTATCTACAGAAGACAGTATGCTTTTCTCTTTGCTCTTTTTAATAAGGCCTTCCCACTCTGGCTCTCAGTATCCACCAAACATTTTAATTTCTTAGGATCTGGTAATTATTAACATCTCTCAAACCTTTTCTGAATTTTATAGGATGCTATTATTATAATTCAATCTATTTACCTCCATGTAAACTCAAATGGAAGTGAATCTTCCTGAAATGGTCACTTTCCCCTCCTCCCAAATACACCTCTGGCATTAAATTTTTAAAAATTACTATTTTGAATGTGAAGCCTGCATTTCCGTAACATCAAACACCTGGATGAAAAGTAAAAACTTCAGAGATGTCTTCAAATATCCAAATATTGTGTTCGTAAAACAGTTAAGTGATTGTCTCCATCTCTCCATATGTATCTGAGTACTTATGTATCTTGTCTGTGGCACAGTCAGTCCTTTCTGCCAGGAAACACTACCAGTTTCAGAACCAATGCATTCAGGAACAAGTATGTATTGAACACTTGTTCTGTAGGAAACACCGAGCTAAGTGCTGTAGAAAAGTCGAGGTTTGCAGTCCAGTGAGGGATGTAACACAGATGCGCGTGTATACATAAAAGACAATATGAAGTGAGTAAAAACACAAGAGAGGAGGAAAGAAAGCACTGTGCAAGTTTAGGGGAGCGACTACTTCTGGCTTGGGAGGGTTTTCCGCTGTTTGAATGAACTATGGTGGATAGCAGGGCTTGGACATGCCAGAATCGTGGAAATGGAGGGGAGTGTTTTGATCCCACACCATTTGAAATACACTCTCCTTCAGCAGCCGGGTAGGGGAATTTTACTGAAATCAAATAACCCTAAAGTAGCCAGATGATTGCAATAGTTTTTGTATCATTTTGCGTTATCACAGCCTTTGGTTGCTGTAAGGTTATTGAGTCTAAATGTGTTTTTCAGGTATTTTGAATTTATATCAGCAAATTTATATTCGTCTCACTTTAGAGTTTCAACTTTACATGAAAAACATGCTAAAATTTACTCTCTATGGTCATTTTAAGAAACATCGTTAAAATTCCACCTTATCCTTTGCTTTTCGAATTTAGATACAAAATTTTCACACTTCCATATACATTGCATGCTTAAGCCTCTATCTTTTAAACTATATGATTTTTAAAATCTATTGGGATCACTAAAATCTATTGGGATTTAAACTTTTTAAAAAACTTCAATTCTAAAGTTTTCGCTGTTTGACCAGAGTCTGCTTTTCCATAGAAATTAAAGCAAAATGATTCATTTCCTTTTTATTCTTTTCCTTTTTCTTCTTCCTCCTCCTTTTCCTCCTTATGCTTCTCTCTCTCTCTCTTTTTTTTTTTTTTTTTAAACAATCATTTCTAGCGGGAGGGGAAAAGGGAATAAACTGAAAAAGGTCCACATAATCCAAATCACACTATGTTTGCTATTTAGGACTAATTTATTGGCTGAAGTGACTGAAAGGTAAAAGGTGGTAACTTTTAGGTAAAGCTTAATCTAGGTGTAGAAATGATGTTAGGAATATATTTTCTGTCGGGCACGGTGGCTCACGCCTGTAATCCCAGCACTTTGGGAGGCTGAGGCGGGCAGATCACGAGGTCAGGAAATCAAGACCATCCTGGCTAACACAGTGAAATTCCATCTCTAGTAAAAATACACACACACACAAATTAGCCGGGCGTGGTGGTGGGCGCCTGGTTTCCCAGCTACTCTGGAGGCTGAGGCAGGAGAATGGCGTGAACCCGGGAGGCGGAGCTTGCAGTGAGCTGAGATCGCGCCACTGCACTCCAGCCTGGGCAACAGAGCGAGACTCCGTCTCAGAAAAAAAAAAAAAAAAAAAAGGAATGTATTTTCTGCATCTGTTGGCTCTCCTTTTGTCTGCATGAGCTTCATTCTCAATCAAGTTCTCTTCATTCGGTGACAATAATAGCCATTAGTAACTCCAGGCACACATTTTTCTGACTTGGTAACCGCAGTGAAAAAAACAACACTTTTAACAGTTTCATGACTGACTCCCATTAACCTAACTTGGGTTCCATCTTTAATGCAAACAGCATCATTATCTGTGTTGACTGGCTGAATGTAAGCCACTTAGCCACCACTGACTATATCCCTAAAGTAAAATCAGGGCACTCTTATCAAAAAGAAAGGGGAAGTGGTATTTCAATATAAAACATTAATGTTAGAGTGGAAAAGTCCTCCACTAAATGTTAGGAGAGCAGGTGGTTATCCCAACTCTTGCCAAAGCCAATTTATATGACCTGATGTAGATTATTTAAGCCTTGTGAGCCTCGGTTTCCTTATTTACATAAATTAGGTCTCAGATCAAGTTCTGTCCAAAAATCTTTTGACTCTTAATGTTTTGTGGTTCTGATTTCAAGAGCTAGAGACAAGGATGAGACATCCAGAAAATATAGAAATTTGAATATAGAAACACAAATCAAGAGATACATACTATTTCATGCAGAAGTGCTTCAGGTGGAAACGGAGTTAGCTTGGCAGTAGGATAGCAAAGGATTTTTACTGCATCCTGATGTAGTGGCTAGAAGCTCAGACAACTTGAGAAGGGTGTGTATATGTTTGTCAGGGAAAGAGAGTCAGAGCGATTCAAAATTAAGCATCACAAACCTTGTTATTACAACCTCTATAGGTGTTTTATATCCCATGTATGTCTTTGTTAACCTTCTCTCATTTTACCATGACAGAGACTGCATCCCAAGCACAGTCCTGTTTAAAGTAACAAAGCTTGAATGAGAACTATGTCTAATTTTTTTCATTTTTTCTACAAATATTTAGAGATATTGAGAAAGAATGGGAGAGAAATACGAAAGTTAAAAATCCCAAGGCTTTACCTTCAGGAAGTTATACTTCACAGAGATGTAAATCAAGTACGGCAATGAAAAGCTGAAAATTATGAATACCAAGTAAATTGCTCTGGGAATTTAGTGAAAAGGTGATTTTCTTCCACTACAAGGATGGGATTCGTTTAAAATATCTTATTGTTTCTTGTTTTACCTTCAAAATTCATGAGAATATACATTCTATTCATAGCATAGGAATTCTTGTTTACATAATAAAAAAGGTATTTAAAAAGGAAAAGGCATTAAAGTAAGGACAATTGAATAAATTTGGCATTCCAGGAAGATGCATTTATTTATTGAGGAGTTAGGTCCTTAGCATGTCTGCTTGTACCCTGTTTCAGTAAGCATAGTCCTAGATCAATGATATCTGCCCAATGCGTTTTTATTGTCCACATTAGGGAAATTACTTAGAGGGTTTCACGAATGAGTGGATCATCAAAGTGAAGGTCACCTGGATTAACTCTATAAAACATAAGTCTTGGAGGGGAGCAAAGAAAAGGAAGTGATCATCGTAATGATCAGTTTCCACACATTTACTCAAACTAAGATTCTACTCAACAAGTTACTTGACCATTATCTAAATGACTGTATTACGTTATCACAGAAGTAATGTGACAAATTGTGCATTGTTCAGTCAGCGCTCATCTGGTCAGCTTTGTAGACCAGCAAGTGAGTCAGACTTACAGGATAGGAAGGTAACCTAAGAGGCAGAACTGATCTTGGAGATGTCTTGCTTTAAAAAAAGTCCATGAAAGAGTTACTACAATGCGAGAGAATATCACATTGTATTAAAAAGTTAAGAGGCTATAGTTTTTTAAAAATATGAAGTATATAAATTAGTTATAATTACAATTAATTATAATTTTAAAATTGATATTATATTTTTAAAATTATTTAAAGCAGTACACACATAGACAATATAGGAGTATATAAACAAAAAATTTCTACTCGATGCCCTACACAACATGAATTATTCAGTGTATATTTTTCCAGATTTTTCTGCTCTACAAGCATAGATATGTGTATATTTTATTTGTTTATTCATCAGAAATAGATGATACATATTGTTCTACAGCTTGCTTTTTTAACTGAATAATATATGGGGACAACCTTTTCATGAGAACCTCACATTTTATTTAACTGTCATCCGGTTGATAGACATTTAGGTTAATTCCAAACTTTTAGCCTTCCAGATACTACCTTTTTCATTCATTGTACATATCTAATTTATGAGGTGATTCAAGGTATCACTTAAAATTTCAAAACATCAATATAAATTCTTTCAACATAGAATAAAGTTTATGATATATCAGTTTCAGTTTGGATATCATCACAGAGGAGTTAATCACAAAAGAAGTTGACTATTAGGTGATTTGCCCATAAAAAGTCCCACTGATGTATTCCAAGGAAATTGTAGATCTATTTCCATGTTCTTGACAAACCTAGTTAACCCCAAAAGGAATATAAGAAAGAAGAAGGCCTAAGGTCAGTATCTTGAATAAAGATAGCTTACTTTCAAATGAGTCCTTAGAAGAAAGGTAATTAAAATACATTTTCTGTCTACATGAAGTCATAAGCCATACATGTCTTCTTAGCTTTTTAACAGCTGTCAGTTGATATTCAAAGTTAAAGGATCGTTGTGACTGACTTCTATTCAACAGTGGCTTTAGAATTCTTTCGAGATGTGAAAAAGTTTAACCTGTGCTGGCTCTTTCTTGATGAGGGGAATCCTAATCATTGCTATCAGGTTACGATGATGTGTGCTCTTATGAGTAAGCTGAGCCACCTCTGGGCCACTGGACTAGAGTGGCTTGACCCCCAACAGTGAACAGACTAAACTATAGCTTTAGTCCAAGAATATGGAAACTGACAACAAATTATTGCTTGTGGTCTACTTCCAGTTTTCAAGTGCAAGCATACCAAAGTTTATTTTAAATTTGAGCCAGTCAGACATTTAGTAATACACATCAAAGAAGAAGTGAAGGCTTCCCATGTTTATTATTTCAATATGATGTCTGTTCTAATAAAGCAGAAGAATGCATATGATAGACCATGTAGTAGAAATTCTCTAGTTCCACAGTTTGGCCTTAAATGTATACATATATTTGTAAATTAATCCAAAACACATTGTCATGGTTCCAATTCCTCTGAAAGCTGATTGTTTTCAATCCCCTTTTTAATTTTAGAAATATAGTGGCTGATTGCCAGAGCACTTCGAGATAAACAGTCCACCCCATGTATAAAAGGGGCATGGAATCATGAGTGTTCAGAAACCACAGACCGTTATTTAAATAAGTTAAAGTTATTATGGTCTTCCCTATTAATTAAAAAAAAGCCATCTGTGCAAGGTGAATTTTGGTAAGGTACCAATTTTTTTAATGATTGTGGATGGAATTTGCAACTGCTTTCATAGTGATTCCGTACAGCTCAGGGATTCCCAAGATAAAATGCACCGTTTATGTAATTCTGTGGTCATTTGACTAAATTTTTAACAAAACACTGGAAAGAATTATTGTTATTCAATCAGAATTTACAAAATTTACAATCAAACTTGAAGGAATTGACTCTCCAGTAATCTCCCATTTCAGCTCTTCTGCTTACATCCTAAACCTTTATTTCATCTAAACCTTCTCTCTCTCTTGCTTAAACACACACACACACAGACAGACACCGAAAGAGAGAGAGAGAGACTCTACAACCCACATTTTGTCAGAACTGCCTTGGACAAATGCATCACAACAGTGAACAGTGAGCAAGACTAAACACACAAGAAAGATCAAAAACACTGCATAAAGAAACAGCACACTGGAAGACATTACCAACGCAGGTCTAGATACTCTTGTGATGCATCCTTATTTTCATTTTAATTTGTGCTGTTTGCAAAATGTATTTCTGTTGGGCAAATAACCTATGAACCTAGGCTCTAAAAATCTTGGAGGGGCAAAAAGTCAAAGGATGCAACTCCCGTGAATTTGGCAGGAAAATACCACAACAGAAAGGATTTTTACATTTCTTTTGCCACCGCCCCTCCCACCCCAACCAGTGTTTTCAGTCCATTAAAATTTGTACTCCAGGCCTTTTCCAGTTTGAAGCCACACTGGCGTCAGTGATGAGCAATCCTTCTTGTTTGTGCAGTCATTCATTATCTCCATTACCAAAAGGAGAATGGAGGACAATTACATTGTTTGGACGAATCAGAGTGTTAGGAGGAGTATTTGTCATGGTGGCAGAGTGCAGCACCTGACAGGCAACGATTGATGGCCAGGAATGAGTGTGAGTGGCCAAAGCAGCCTCATAGGATGCAAATTACTAACTGTGGATTCCAATTTATCCTGTTCATTTTTCTTGCCCGTGCTGAAGACCATTAGTGGTTTTTGAAGCAGTGAAGGGGTCATTACTAATGTGGGTAGGCTCGAAGCAGGAGGGGGAAAGGAGGGGAAAAGCCTTCTGTAATTACACAGCTTTCAGGAACAGGCTGGAGGCCCTAGCCAAAAAAGTGTCAACACCTTGCAATCAGAAAAATTTATTTTCATTTTATGCTTAACCCATATTAACTCAACATTATCATCTTTCTTTGTTAACATTTGCAGAATATTAAAAGCCTGGCTTCTATATTAATACAAATCTAGTTAACCCCTTTTGCTATACAGGGGATTTTGTTTAACCTAATGGCATTTGGGTTTGCTAATAAGTAATTGTGCACATTTTGGATAATGTACGCTATTATAGAAGATGAAATACCTGAAGAATAAAATCTTAGATGATTGAAAAACATTCACTCTCTCAAATACTGGAATGATTAGAATACTCTGAATGGAATACTTTGTTGTTCCTAATGTCACCCTCTAATAATGTTGATGGGAAGTGTTTATTACAAAAGGCTTTCTACTTTATGAATGACTTTGACATGCTAGATAAAAGTTTACTTTTTTGTTTAAGAAAATCAGTGACTTTAGAGCAGGGACCTATTTAATATACATATGTCATAATTATGTTTACCCAGTACAGTGTCTTTTAAAGTAAGGTATGGGTCTAAAATAACAATCCTTGATTTTAGAATGAGAGAGGAAAGTGGCTTGATAATGGGAGAACTGTCCATGAGACATGTTGGTGAATTTCGATGGGAAGTAAAGAATTAGAAAACACAAACACCTATGGCTTCATTCGCTTATTGTTGTAGTTGAAGGTAAAATGTAAAATTTCTGTATGAAGCATTGCACATAATTGGCTCCTTTTGCTGTGTGATCATTGTGTGACCCTGTTAACTTAGAGCAGTAACCAGTAACACGGAAAGAATCTTCTGTTGTCCCATACAGGAGTCAACAGAAATATACTGTAAGTAAACTGTGTTGTAATTGAATCGGTTGCCATGGCTTACGAGAATAGTTGTGATTATATACTACCTCACTTTCTAAACTTTTACTGTCAGTAATCTCAAATTAACTAGGGAAGGATGATTATATTGAGCCATCTCACAAAGATAATTTAGAAGAAGGGCTTTACATAGGCTGTCTAGGGAGGGGAGTAAAAGGGACCTGAAACCAGTTCCCTTAGTGCAGCAGAAGCGAGGTAGATGACCAAAATTCTGACACCATCACAAAAGTGCTTTGCGTTCTGACTGATTACAGAAATTGAATAACTTAAACTCCTTGCTTTTTACTGCTGGCCCTACAGAATGTAATAGGAACATGGGGCTGCTAATACAGGTTTCTGGGTTCTTGTCCCTGCCCACAATTTCTCAACACATGATAAAAAAGATGCAAGTAGGAAAATCAAGTCATAGACTAAAGAAATCACCAACGGTGGTTTTATTCTTAGAAGTAAGTGACTCTTTCTTAACTTCT
>NW_012123709.1:4119182-4131754 GCF_000951035.1 Colobus angolensis palliatus
ACTTATTTTAGTGCATTTTGAACTCGCCCAATGCCTTGATAAAGTCAGCTTCAAAACAGAGAAAGCTATTCAATCTCCTTTCAAAAGGCCTCACAGTCACTGTTCTTAACTACAAAGTAATCACTAAGAGAGATGAGAAGAGTGGACTATAAACTATTTCTCCAGGCCCTGAGAGCTCTCAGTCAAAAAGCAGAGGGGATCAGAGTGTAGTTCCTAAACAAACTCATTCAGTCAGCAATACTGGGAAATAATGCCCACTTCTCCGATTGAGACCAGGAATTTAGACGTGTGGGCTGTGAGATTTGCACCCAAAGAATTAGAGCAGTAAAAAAAGCATAAAAATCAGACAATCATGGAAGACTTGTGGTTCTGGTTCTGCTTCTTACTTACCTCTTAAAATAGAAAGGCCACACAAGGTCAGGGTAGTTAAGCAGCACTACAAAAGAACATCTATAGTAATAAGCAATGGAACATGGCTTCACGCGCTTGGTGAGAGCAATAAGCAATAAAAACAGACCTGTTAGTATCAGCCAGTAATGATGAACTGTAGAACAAATAAGCAAAAAGGAAGTTTAGGAGATAACTAAGAGAATTAAAGATGCCTTGGGTCTTCACAGTCAGTGCTAGAAATAATCTTCATGGACTTTTCCAGCGTGTTTACAGTAGGGAGTATGCAAAAAGTGGTGATGCAACCAAATCAAAATGTGCTTCAGCAAAGGAGTGAAATTTATGACACTTGGTCATTTTTTCCTACAGTTAGCTCTCAGAAGTCCATAAATCATCAATCACCTAATTAAGACTTTCTTTTAAAAGATGATAACCAGATCTTCAATGTGTGCACCTCACTGTCAAAGCTAATCACAAGTGATAAGACTCACTTTCTATGCTGGTTAGTTGGTGGAGAGTCAAATCAGCTGTAAAACAACCAAAGTGCATGCATTAGGAGAGAGGAATAGCAACGAACCAAATATCTTCAACCTGAATAACCTCCTTGCAATGGAAAAGCAAACATGGTATAATTTGCCTGAATATTGATTAAAGCTCTAAAGGTAATATAGCATGATGGGTAAGCACTCAGGCTCAGGAATCAGACCGTGTGGGGTTAACATCCTGGTTCCACCATTTGATAGATGTTTGACCTTCAGCAATTACTAAACCCCTTTAAGACTTAGTGCTTTCATCTTTGAAATGGAGATAATGGTCATATATATCTCATGTAGTTGTAAGACTTTAAGAAACTCTGTGTGCTAAGTGGTCAGTATGGTGCTGGCACATAAGATAGCTATTGTTAAAACAGTTAAAATAAGTAATTGTAAAAATGAAAGAGAAACATGATTTCATACAATGATACAAAGAAGACATTAAGTAGCTTACAAATAGCAATGGAGGTTTCTTCCAGGGGTAAATAGGCATGTTTACGGGGGAAAAATTTAGTGCAGACAACTTACTGTGCATAACTTCTGTATTAAACAAAGATAGACTTTTGTAGCTGCTCAGATGATACCTTTTTTTTTTTTTTTTTTTACAGTTCTTTGATGGCAGGGAGGTAAGATTAGGGAACCCTAGGAGGTAAGTGGCTTCAAATAACTGTGAAGGTTAGGCATTTTGAAAGAAAGTGTTGGGTATTAACACTCTGGTATTTTATCAGGAGACATACTTATAAGCATGTATTGACAAAAGACAAAAAAGGTTAGTTTTTAAATGAGGAAGCCCTTGCTTGAGTCATTTGATGAGTTGCGTTTCTATACATCTTTGATAACAGTAATCATTGAAATATAGGAAAGTCTTTGACAATTAAAATCCTTGAAGCTAAAATTACAAAGGAAAGATGATAAGACATTTCCATGTTCTCCTATAACTTTTCTCAATGCTATATCCAAATTATCATATGGACTTAAATGTTTCTATTTCCAGATTAATTTTAAAAGCAGGGAATACTGTACTTTTAAAAACTCATGTCACTGCAGTAATGACAGCCTAGTTGTATACCAACGAGCACAATTCACAGGGTGACTTGTTGACAGTTTACAGGCGTACTAGGAATAAAGAATTTACTTTCTTGATAGAAGGCTGTCTCCAGGCCTCCAGATAAAAAAGCATGAAACTGAAATTTCAAAGAGTGGAAAGAACTTTCCAGTTGAAGGTGATTCAGAGAGTTCCTTTGTATAATGGATTAAATGTCCTTGTATGGCCTCTCAAGCTGAGATTAAATACCTGTGTCCTGTTTGCCCCACCTTCCCATCAAAATGGTCTCACAGCAGTCATTCCAGATTATTAATCACTTTTAATAATCAACACCCACTTTGTATTACTTTTTCATGGAAAGTGGTAGTTTTGCTTTACCCATTTCTATTTGGCCCCATCGATGAATTTTTCAAGAATATATAGGCTCTTGTTCAATTACCAGTAAAGGACTGTGCCAAGAGAAAAGAATCAGTTTCCCTTTCTAGCCTCCTTCTCTTTCCCTTCGGGAAGGCTCATTAACCACCCAGGTGACTTGGTTTCCTAATGTGTGAAATGGAATGATGCTGACACAAAAGGAGAAGTTGTGTGTGAAAACATGTAGGTTAAAAGTGCTCTGAAAATAAAAGGTATCATTATTAGAAGAACTTCTCAGCCCTGATTAAAATATGGACAGGAACAGAGTGGTAGCCTAAGGAAAGCAATCATTTTCCTCCTGGATCCATCAGCCCAGATAGATTTGGGTGCCCAGATGCTTTTCTTTGCGGCTTATACTTGAAGGGCAATAATAGTGTTCTAGGTGGGTTTCAAGACAGAGGGTCAGTTTCAGGCCTAGGTCAGTGAATCTCCAAGCCCAATTTGAAGCCTAATTAGTAGGAGGCAGGGTAGATGCTAGAAGAGATTGCACTTCTTTACAGCAAAGAGAAGTCATTTTCAAAGGTGTGTATGTTGTCATTCCACTGCAAGGAGAGCAGACACCAGGAAATATGTTGTGATATTAGGACATCAAGAGTAAGCTGGGAATTGAGGAAAATAATTTTGTAGTAAACATATGGAATAATTGGCCAGTGGTGCAAGAAATCTAAATGAGGTACAGAGACAGCTGGACACTTTTATCTCAAGAGAGAAAGGATTGAAGGATAGAGTGATAAACCAGGGAGGTGGGGTCGAGATAAACCTAAAGGGAACAAGCCTGCTGGACTAAATATCCTCTCTCTGCTCAGCAATTTCCACCGCGGCCATTTGTTAAACGCATAGCTGCCATCTTCAGTGATTATTTCCAAGTAACGTCTATGTTTCTGAATAAAAATCCATTTGAATCTCAAGTCAGATTTGCCAGGTGCTAGATTCATTGTCAGCATTTAATGTGCTGAAACTGCCGATGCTGATGAAATGAATACAAAAAAGCTTTGGTGAGCTCTAGGTGAAAATGCTTCTCTTTCAGATCACTTCCTTTGCCAGAAAAATCAGTGGCCATGGGAAGAGGCAGAGATCCAAAGGGGTGTGATTTCAACCAGCCCCATGAAGTCTTTTGCTACACTGGAGCATTTTCTTACCGACAGTCGTTCGTGTGGTGAAATAACTGGCCTTGTGTTAGCAGTAGAGTTTCTAATCTCTTTACACCTCTGTATAGTTTCCAATCATTCTGTCTCCATGGTCATATAATCATTTCTTGGAGACCTACAATTATTTCTGAGAAGAAAACCAAAAGAAGGTGGGAAAAGAGATTAAAAGATGTAAAAAGAGAAACACACATTATTAATGTTTAACCAGAGGGATCACCCTGAAATTTAAGTGGGTTTCAGTTTGCTCTGTCTACAGGAAATGTAACTGGGGGTGACCAGGGCATTGACACATGGCATACCAATTTTGAATAAGAGAAAGCATTACCATATCTTCCCATTTTACTTCCTGCAGCAGATTCATGAAATTCCCACACTGAGCCGAACGCTGGATGTATTTATCGTACCTAGGCAGCTGTGTCTCCAATCCGTTGCTGTGTCAGATCACCATTTCTAGACACCCTTCTATCTTGTAGAGATGGGAGTCCCATTTCCAGAAATTTAGATTCAGACCAAATTTGGGCAAGCAGCTAAGACTCAGCAAGAGCCTTTTAAAAGTGGTAAACAAAAGGAGTAGAGGGGGAAATAAAGGAAGGGAATGCCAGCCAGGGGACTCAAAGGGGAGGTTTGCTGCAATCCTTTACATTCAATTATACCAGCTCCTTTGTGCTTTTTCCCTTTTGCTCTGCAAAGAAAGAATGAAATATGGTTTTCATAGCAAGCTGGCAGCATTATCTCAGGATGCATATTTCTTTGCTGGGTTGGAATGCCAATAAGGGGAGAAAAAAAGTTCCTAGTTTCGAGGAAAGTACAGTGCTATAGAGAAAACATAAAACAACAAAAAGGGAATGCAACAAGTTTCTGAAACAGTTCCAAAAAATGCCCCTTAAAGAAAATATTTAAATGAGAACTTTTTGGAAGATCAAATTTCTCAGGCTGAAAGTAACCAGTTTTTCCAGAGTCTCTAAAGATGGAAAGAAATTTGGCCAAACACGTAGACCCTTTTTGATATCTAAGATTTTTAGAATTACCCTCTTCTCTTTCATTGATGGAGACAATAAAGTCCAGACAAGTCCTGTGTGAGGCACAAGCCTCTACCTACTTCTGCGCTTCATTATACCAGTATTTGGATGGGAGACAAAGTTTGCTCAAATAAGTCCTTTATCCATCTCAATTGGCATGATCTACATGGTTTCTCAAAGTAACACAGAAACAAAAGTCTATATTTCAGTGGGCTGCACGGTTTAAAAGAACGATGTTGACTTAGCGATTTACTTATTTTTAAAGAGGAAAAAAGTTGAAGATAACTCATTGCAAATATTACACAATTATCCCATAGCAACTGATTCAGTAAGTATTCCTAGCCCCAGTCACAGATGGATAAAGTAAAATTGTATTTAAAAAAAACATTTTTTAAAAAAAGGAATTTTCAAATTACCCTCTAACTTATTTTTTAGGAGACAGAAAATAGAAAGGGGGCTTGTAAATGCAAAATTTCAACGAGCCTCTAAATTAGAAGCTATTGAAAGGAAGGTAAAAGATAGATCAGAATATATCAATACCATATTGTTTACTTTCTCTAATTTTTTTACTCTTAAAAATAAGGCCATAGCCCTGGTTCTAAATCTTCAGTCTTCAGTCCTTTTTACTGTGGTGGTGCCTTTACCAGAAATTTTTTTTTTCTCATTTCTTGCATTACCCACAGTATTGAGTAGTCTTTAAGTTCTTTCCAAAAATTCACTCTCAGAGAAATAAGTGCTTAATGAATAGTCTTTAGACCAGATCCTCATTCACTTCACTCATTCATTCATGCATTGATTCACTGGAGAGCAGCCTTCTAAAAATTACTTAATTGAGAATCTGCTCTGTTAATGAGTAAATGTAGGTCCTATTAACCTCATGATCTTGAGGACTTGTTTTGCTGTTGTTGCTGTTGTTTTCATTGTGTTGGATTTTTCAAGTATAAGAGAGTGAGCATCGGTTAGGTGGCGCTTCCCGGTGCTTACTCCAGGAATTCCGCCCAATTCGCCACACTCGGAATTGTTCCCTCTATTCTCTAAATAAGGAAAATCATTTTCTAACCTGCAAAATTATTAGAAACTTGGGTACAAAAATACATAGAGCCTTAATTTTTAAAAAATATTGCTTTCTCCAAGTCTTTTTCCGGCTTCACTGTTTTTGTCGTAATTATAATAGAAAACCTTGTTTCCGGTTTTGTTTTGTTTTTTGTTTTTGTGCATGAATCAGAATCGTTATTGCTGACTGATCATTCAGTGGAGAGTTTCAGCTAACTCCCAGCCCTCATCCAGAATCGTTAATTCTGCACTCAGGCTGAAAACACATGCAAAGTTCTCTTTTTTCCTTTGCAAGGTAAACATTTAGAGATATGAGATTTCCCTGTGTCTCTAGATACACTTTATCTTTTAGATAAGTCCCTGCAGGCTGAGGTTTCAGGCTGTTTAATGTCGACCTCCTAAGTTCCAAACTTCCTTAAAGCCTTTAGATAAGCAACAAACTTTAGCAGTAATTACTCAAGGAGTGAATGGAATAGCGAATGAATCCCCAAAGATCTGGATTCAAATCTACTTCAAAACCCACACGTGAAAAATCTCTTTAATGGTCTTGGCTTAATGGTTTCAACTCAATTCTTGAGGAAGGAATGGGTCATCATGCCCACTAGAGAAATCCTTTTTCCATTATTGATAGATTGATCTCCTTTACAGAGATGGTCCCAGATGTTTGTATACTTTTACGAATCCAGTATTGACATTTGGGTAATTTCAAAGTCAAACTGTCTTACATTTTGAACCTAGATTTTGGATATTAGTTCACCTAAAAATTATAAAATACATGCTACCTTTCTTGATCTCTGCACATGGTTTGCTAAAATTCAGAAAAATACACTCTTCAGAAGAGAGGATTCTGATTCCAGTAGTCTGATGGATAAGCATACTCAACATGTATGCAATACAATGCATCAGGAGATGGGCAAAATAGTCATGGTGGTGGTGGTGGTGGTTGTGGTTGTTATTTTGATCTGATTCTCATTGTTTTCTTTGTCAATGCAGTTAAAAGGATGCACAGGGATTCTTGGGTGCCCATGGGCAAATTTCCTTTTCATAAAGGTTGTAGAAAGTAGCACCATGGAATTTGGTCACAGGTTTCCTGGGTGACCTGAGGCCGGGTTAGATAGGGTAAATTCCAAATACTTTCTTAGCCGTGAGTTACTAAATCCTGATAGTCTTGGATCTGTGTGACTCAGGGTCGCTCTTTGCTTGGCTTTGCTCATTGCAGGTTTCCTGTTATCCTGTGATGTTCCATGGATTCTGTGTTTCCGTGTCTGTGTTAGGTGAAATGGGTTGCTGCAGAAGAGGAGAGGGCGAGAAAAGTAGAAACCGCCTGTGGAATAGAATAGTAAAAGTCACAGGGATTAACTTTCCTTGTGATTTTTTTTTTGTCATAATGAAATTACTAAAGCAATGTCAGTAAACAGGAAACAACTGATGTGTAAAATAATTAGCACCAAAGGGAACATAATAGGTTACTTATTAAAATCCATAGACGGATTCTATGACCCCATCAAGTCCAGGGACCAGAGATCACGTGACTCCACGTGCCTTTTCTGAGGTGAGCACCCCAATGCACTTTGTCAGCTTACTGGCTTCTGACGTTAAATAAGCTTCAGGTATGATTTATTGAGTAGCCTTTTGACAGGAGTGAGAAACTGAAATCTTCTAGTCCTTGCTGAGCCCTGGCTCTATTTTCATTACCTTCTGCAAGTAGTACATTTAGTCAACCGAGTTATGTGTAGTTCTGGGAGAATCTCTCCTGCTCCCAGAAGTCATTGTTCCACTCATAATAAAATTATGCTATCAATTTGCCACAAGAGAAACACTGGAGTTCACTAAATTATTGCCATGTGTTTTGCACTAAAGACAAAGTGATACCAATTATAAAAACAACCACCCCTGGATTCTATTTTTAATGGTGTGCAGGGAGGAGCAAGCCTGGCTGGCAAGGGAGGTCATGTCTCCCTTCTACACATTACAAATTTCATTTTCCTTAATTAGAAAATGGCGCTTATGGAGAATGAGCAGGGGGTTTAAGTAGGGAAAGAAGAAAGAATGAAACCTGAACTGAGCCCTAAATAATATGTCAGCAACTGACAACTTGCCTCCCACAAGACTATTTCATTTGAAAGATTTGCTAGGTTACATTAGGCTCAGATAGATTTTCCTGGAAATGGAGCCATAACCCACAGATGAAAAAAATGCCCCAGTTCCAAAGCTCTGCAGATAAGGCACATCCATACTTTGGTTCCATCACAGCAACCAGGACTTGTAGCTCCTACTTAGGGTGACATTTTCAGAATGCTGTATCGCTAGGGATTTGAGCATCTGTTACGATGTAAGAGTGTCATATCTTCAGATTATCTGTGGGAACCAATGTCCTGCCATCTCAATGTATCTTCCACTTGATTAATGAAAGGCTTGCCACTAATTTGGCCACAGAAGGAAAGCTTACCTGTCCCATACCCTAAATAAGTAACGCCTGCCAATTTACCATCAAGTTAGTGATGAGGTGAATTCAGAATTGTAGGTATTATAAATAAGTCAAATCCCATTACAACAGAAAATCTTTATACAACAAAAATCTCCAGCCCAGGCAGTAGTTCACTAATTTTAAATAATACTTTTAATGACACAATTTTATTAAGAATTGTGGGCAAGCCCCTTGGAGTATATTATAATGAATTATATTTGTTCTGAGGATAAACAGGTACAATTTCTTGAGAAAACTGGCACTTCATGGAGATGATATGATTTTCCCAATAACACCAGAAGATCATTAACAAATTTAAAAAAATAATGAGGACCTCTATTGCTAGACCTTCCTAGAAAGTCTTCCATAGCCTAATAGCAGCAATTGCAGAGAGAGCAAAATGGATCCAAAGAGAAAATGGTTCTCCTAGACATCCCACCAGAATAAAAGTAGGTTTTTTTTGTTTGTTTTTTTTGTTTTTTTTGTTTTTATGAGCGACAGCCCTGACCTTTGGTTCTGTTTCCAAACTAGTTGACCATCTGAAATACTTGCCAGATTGGTTTGGGATTTTTTTCTGCCTTTTATGTGACAAAGGAATTACTCAGAACCACAGTGTTCAACTCTTAGTAGGTATGCATAACTTTTTGTTGGGTTGAATTCAAATAAGCTAGAGAGAGGGCTGGAGAAGTAAACATGCATGAAAGCCAGTTATTGAGGTGGGAGGGTAACTATTAGCATGCATTTTCTTGGAGGAGATTAGATTCGAAGTCAGTTTTGAGTCAGGAAGAACTGTTTTAGTAGTCATATGGAGATAGTACGAGAGACCATGGAAGTAGGGAAATTGAGTAAAGGAGTCTGGGAGGAACCAGCTCTCCCTGACGAGAGAAAGACATTTGCAAGTATACAAGGTCCAGTGAGAAAGGCTGACACCCCTGTCCACAAAGTTGCTGCGGGGACAGCGTGGAGGAAGGTTCAGTGTTCGACAAAGGACAATGCAGTGTGGTGCGTGAAAGAGAACAGGCTGGACATCAGCAGCTGCGGTCTAATTCCAGCTCAAACAACTGGTGTGATCTTGGTCAGCTTGGCCTTTCTTAGTGTCTATTTCCTCATCCATAAGAGAATGGGGACCGGGTGATTTTTAAGGTCCTTTATACCTTTAAAATTCTAGTATTTTATGATTCTAAGCCTGTGAACTATAAACAAAAGTCTAGCGAAAGCAAGTAAGATGAAAAACGATTTTAACTGTTATATTTTGAATTGATTAGAACAAGAGATGCAGAGGCCAGTCATGGTAGATGATAGGTGACTTAAACAGAACCTGAATCAGAGATTTAGCTATTAAAATGAAGAAAAAGAAACCGGTCTTATCACTATTGCTGTAACTGTGGCAGGTTTTGGTGGCTAATTCAGCATGGGGCGAGAACAGAAAAAGGAGCTACAACTCTGGGCTCTGGCCCATGGGAGCAGGGGCTTGGGGATTCTTTCCACAGTGACAGCAGATCTGAGTGGGGCCTGATGGTTTCTCTGGGAAGAAGATTTTGTTTTCACAATAGGTAGCATAAAATAAAGATGAGCCCTGTAGGGAAAGAGGTCAGAATAACAGGAAGCACTGTGGGACCGCACAAGGGGAGGGAAAGGTAGGTCTGAGGGTGTAGATGTTATTCCAGCCCTGGGAGCAGATGAGCTCATCCAGAAAAAGAGAGGAGGCTTTGGTGACAGCGGGTGCTTGGAGGAGCTTGGGGCTTAGGGACAAATCCGCACTTTGATTTAGAGGGTCCCTGAAAAGGACATACCATATCTAGGCATAGAGGACCTTCCTAAGGCAGAAATCTATATAGAACCAAATTTCAAACATTGTTTAAAATCTCCAACTGGAAAGACCAGCTAGGGTTGGAGAAAAAGAAAGTTTGACGTCTATTTAAAGCACAAAATTCTTCATAAAAATGGAATAGTAGGCAAAGCAAGAAGCCTGGCTTTCCTCTTGCAAGTTTACATAGGATAATAAATGAGTAAACTTTTTGTGTCATAAAAATTTTGACTCAAATAAACAACCCCCAATTTTCCAGAGTTGTGAGGGTAAAAAGTCTTCTAAGAGTGTGGAATTACATCATGGTTTTTGTTGTTGTTTGTTTGTTTCTCTTTGTGGCATCCTGACCCCTAACAGGTCCACAGCAAAACAAAAGCAACAATCTTCCTAATAGTATGTTGTTGATCTGGCTGTGGAAAGCATAGACATTTTGCTGTGGGTGAGCTCTGCTCTAAAGTAATTTGCTTCAGCAGTGACCATTCATACACTTTTGGCTTGTCACTTTCATAGCAATTTATAAATTTTTAAAAGGCAGCACTAGCGAAAAATGAAACACCATCTTATAAAAAGTATATCTTATTTAGCTTTTATGTAGAAACTATGCACAGTGCCTTATCTTGGTATTTTGATAAGCTGTTTCTTAAATCCCTTCTTGCAAGGTAGATACCCCTCTTTAGAAGAGCAAACAAACCCACATACCAGGTCAAAGTTACATGTAGCCTTTCAGAAAAAGCTATTAAATTTGGAATTATTGAGATGATCAGACCAAATGATTTCTTCACCCAGTCACCTTCATTTGTCAAGGTTGTCTAGAGGGATTCTAGACATTTACATTTTGAGGATTGTCTATTTTGTTAATTTCTGACCAAACAACAAGGGAGAGATAAATTTGAGGATCTGTAAGTCCCTATACCTTTGCTATTTAAATATGTAAATCAGTGGGACATTTGTGGTATACCTCCAATATCATATCCGACCTCAAAACACAGTTTAATCTGTCTTTTCTTCCCCCACCCAAGTTGTTTCTCACTAAAGGATTGATTTCCTGAGGGCCTCGTTCACAGGTTGCTTGTTCACCGTTTGTGTTGACATGTTGTTATTGCCACAGTTCATCTGTATCAAGAAGTCTTTCAAAAATAAGCACATTCCTTGTCAAGTCTCCTTATTGGGTAACACTAACACAGAGGAACCCTTGGATCTCAAACAAATGCTTTTTAATGAGTTTGAAATTTTTCTGAAACGGTTATCTTTTCTCCTTGAATGCAATGAATGAATCATCCTTGTTATCCATCCAGTCCTGACTATATTTGGAGAAATACATGAAAATTGTACAATTTCCTCAGAAAACTGGGCATTCATAATAAAAAGGAATAGTATAACAGGTTGAGTCATTTTATGAGAATATGTTATTTTGTGACTCTTAAATCTTTATTTAAAGAGGAGCATTGAATACAATATCAAATATAGTCAGTTCATAATTACAGTAGAGCTCGTTTATAATAAATCTTTCACGTGGTTCTCAGGAACACATGCCTACCACAGCTCAATCACACTCACTTTTGGAAAAGCCTGTGCTCAGGAAAGGAGAAATGGTTGTTTACCATCAACTTTATACAAACCGTTAAACTAACTGAAGAAAAGTTTTGCTCCGTTAAGAAAATGCACCTCCCTCAGGAGATCCAGAACATCCTGGCTAACATGGTGAAACCCCGTCTCCACTAAAAATACAAAAAATTAGCCGGGCGAGGTGGCGGGCGCCTGTAGTCCCAGCTACTCGGGAGGCTGAGGCAGGAGAATGGCGTGAACCCGGGAGGCGGAGCTTGCAGTGAGCCGAGATCGCGCCACTGCACTCCAGCCTGGGCGACAGAGCGAGACTCCGTCTCAAAAAAAAAAAAAAGAAAAAAGAAAAGAAGAAAAGAAAAAAGAAAATGCACCTCCCACTCCTCCTTGAAGGCAGAAACTATGGTCGATTTGCTATCCAAGATCCTGGGTGCCTGCCATAGTACCTGGTACATAGTAAGAAACTCACCTAATACTTATCGAATAAATGCAAACAGAGCAAGTAAATATTTGATGTCTGTATTAAAAGATGCCCTAAAGGGTCTTATCTGAGCAGCAAAAACTGTTCAATGGTACTAATACTTACTTGCAGGTAATGGGGAATTCATAATGTAAAATAATATTCCTGTCAATTCTGAATAATTGCTTATAAAGTGAAGCTCTTAACTGAGCTAAATATTGGCTAACGTAAATAAAATAAATTATAAGTGGGAAAGACATTTTAGATAATTTAACCTAAAGCTCTCATTTTATTTAAAAAAACAAAACAAAACAAAACAAAACAAGGTACAGAGAGGGAAAATGATTATCTGAGGGCCTTAGAGGTAAAGTCCAAAGTCAAATAGATCAAGGCCCCAGATCCAGAGCCATTCCTAATACACCACACACTGCCTCCAAGTTTTTTTCATCTCAATTGTTAAATTATCTCAGAAGGAAAAGCATAATACATTAGAGGATGCAGTGTGATCATACAATGAGCTTCTTTTCTACATAACTTTATATTGCTGTTGTCACCTTGGTTTTAAGAAAAGTTAAAGCTCTTTCTTTTCCTAATCATTATTATTGTTATTATTATTATTATTATTTTTTTTTTTTTTTTTGGAGACGGAGTCCCGCTCTATCGCCCGGGCTGGAGTGCA
>NW_012123709.1:4132029-4148613 GCF_000951035.1 Colobus angolensis palliatus
GTTCGCCAGGATGGTCTCGATCTCCTGACCTCGTGATCCGCCCGTCTCGGCCTCCCAAAGTGCTGGGATTACAGGCTTGAGCCACTACACCCGGCCCTGATTATTATTATATTTTTGTGTTCATAAATGTTTTGAAAAATTAATAACTAAGACACTGAGTTGAGATTATGTTTTAAACGAATTTTATTAAATGAAATATTTACAGTCTGTCCAAATGGATATTTAATGCAACATTTAAGGAACCTCAACAAGTCTTAAAAAAATTTAGTTTGGGTTTGGACTTAATATATTACTGGATGACTTTTGGCTTAAAAATTACTATATGCAGAAGTTGGGGAGGGAGGTTGAACAAAACCATCAAAGGCACATACCTATGTTTTATATGATAAATAAATGTTTATTAAATACATTTTTTATTTTCTTAAACAAAATTTCATTTTATTAAAAATAAATAAAACGATTACATTGTCAGAGAAGTCCATGACCCAGCAAAGAAGAATTTCTCCTCTGCTAAAAAAAAAAAAAAGAATTTCTCAATCTGAAAAGAAGATAATACTAACTGAAAACAAGCTACCATTGGAAACTTAACAGCCAGCTAAGTGGCTCCCACTACCATACTGAATCTGTGACCCTGGATTCTAACCAATTCTGAAGACCCAGGGCAGCCAGTGAACAAAGCAATTACAATGGGAGTCAAACTATTAAGAAGGCAAGAGTTCAGTAGCTTTATGTCTCCGCCAAGGTATCCCTAGAACACTATATAATAGAAATTGAATAATATTAATATTCCCACATGGTAGTTTAAAACAACTTACAGTGTATTCTAATCCAAGCAGATTTTTCATTTTGATGACTATGGGAGTGGTTATTTTATTTTTAGATGTACTTTTACAAACATCTAAATTGAAATAACCAGTAGCATAAAATTGCCAGTGATTTAGCTGGCTATGAACTTGTAACCAAATACACTTGGAAGATTTTTTTTTCTCCCTTTAGCTCTCAGGTAAATTTCACTGCATGACAGCATTTCATGCGAGGCAAAGCTCATACAGGAGATGAAAAAGCATGAAGCATAACAAACATCACAAAGCCAGTACAATTTCTTGTTTATAAAGAAAAACAAGGAATGTAAGCTAAGTGGAAAGGTGCCCGTTGAGCGGTATTTTAAATGCCTTCAAGTTAAAACTATCAAGGATCAGAAAGCAGAAGGGAAATTCTAGAGGCTAGTACACCGAGGGAAGAGGCTGATGAATTGCCTGTGCACATTTTAATTAAACTATCATCTTGAGAATTTTTTGTGTATTGATTTGCACAGTACTTAAAAAAGCTTCTTTTCCCCCTACCTCCCTCCTTTGAATGTTAAAGCTTTGTGCCTTCAGCCTGACTCTATGAAAAGAAATTACTCATCTTTCGAATTGTTACGGAGGAAAAAAAAACACACAAATGGGTGGATATGTTCTCTTCTCCTTTTCAATATGTTTAAATTTCAACTGTTCATATAATTATGCTGGCATGTATTTCTTCCTGGCTCTAGTCATGCAGAGAAATTTTAAACATGAGAAATTGGACAACTCTAATGTGGTGTAAAATCTACTTACGCATTGTATTTCTTTCAATATTCGTTACCAATAGTATGCACATTGTTAAAATTAAAAGAAAATGTTAGCTTTTATGCCCTAATGCATTTATGTGATATACATAGCTGACAAATATTTTATTAATGTTGAAAAGAGGAAGTTTGAAAAATAAAGGAAATGTTAAAGATAGGGTTGGCTTCAGGCAGAGGTGACAGTGACAACCATTTAATAATAATCACCACTTGTGTTGCACCAATTAGAAGAGCACTTTATCAACAATACTTAGTTTCCTAACACCCTTATGGGTTAGTTATTCTTCTGTACAGAGAAGTAAACCAATGCATAAACTGAAGTGGTTTTCTCAGGGGCTTTTGGAAAGTCGTATGAATAGACTCGGACAAAAGTGTGATGATACTCAATTCCCAAGTCAAAATGTGAAACAGGTAGTAGGATTTCACTGTTAATCCCTTCTGAATAAGTTAAAAATTTGTGTTTCCAAATTTCCGCCCCCCGCCCACCGCTACACACACCCACACACACACACACAAATGCTAAACAAATGGGAAGAAGAATACTTGGCACTAGAGTCTGGGATTCATTAAAAAGGATTGTCTCTTTCTGAGGTATCAATTTCTCAACTGGTCTCTAAACCATACAGGTTATGTAAGAATGTAAAATGGCTCGATGGAGGAGATAAAAATTGCACGACGTAGATGGAGATGTCCTTCCTCAGTGACTAGATTCTTATGCAACTATTCAGATATGTGTATGGGTCAATATGTATACACATAGCCAGTCTTTGTGAATAGTGGCCTTGGGAAGACCATCTAATTTTTAGGGCTTTTTTCTTAGACCACAGACCCTATAGGAAGCCGCACTGCTCTGATGCTGAGATAGTGTTCCCACTTGTTCAAGAGTGAGTTCCAGAGTGAGCCTAGCCACCTAATTTTCACCAGCAGTGCAGATCGGAAATGTTGCCCAGCAGGATTGCAGCTTTGAGACTCACTCTGGGGCAGGACAGACTATCCCGCCTCTCTCAGCTCAGACCCTAAAGTCTGTTCTAAAAGTTTCCACTGTGGGTGCTGAGAGAAGGGGGCCCAAACATAGCGTGTGTTTCATGTCAAACTAATAGTCTACACTGGAGCGATTTCAGAGTTCTCATTTGTTTACTCACTTGTATCCTCAGTAGGGGTCTGATCTTTGGAAAAGCAAATTTTTCCAACTTTTAAATAATCTCTTTCTAGCAATAGGCTGTGAATTCCTTTGTCCATCACTTTTGGCTACTTAGACCCCCTTCGGCGTAACACTCAAGGCTTTTCCTCATTTAGCAATGGGCTGTAATATACTAATTCTGAACCCTTGCTGGGTCATGGACTTCTCTGACAATGTAATGAAACCCACATATCCCCACAGGAATATGTACATATAGACAGACAGACACACACACACGCGCGCACACGCACACACACACGCACATATACAATTTTGTCCACAATCTTAGAGCCCTTCAATGGGCCCTCACAATTAAACCCAAAAACAAATGAACAAAAGCCAACAACAACAACGGCAAAGAAACTTCCTATTCTAATAAGTTTGGCGGAAATATGTTAACTAATCTTAAAAAAAAGACCATAATCACTATTCCTCATTTTCTTGGTGGATGAAATTTAAATTAATTGAATTTTAAAAATGGCAACAGATGGTTCTCACTTTATTAGATTTTAAATTCATAAAATTATGAGCGATACCTTTTGGTTTGTTCTGTACAGTACAGCCAGGGCCACTGTAGAGGCCTGAGCACTCTGTACACTGCACAGTTCCAGGGCGCATCATATGCACAGACAGCGCTGTGATCGGCACCCTCAGAGTCATGCAACTCAGCATCTCTTATCAATGTTTAACACATGGATATTGAATGGCACCACCCAACAGCACATCAATTTTAGCAAAATGCTATTTAAGTCATTAGCGATTAAGTCTGCTTTGGTTATAATTATTCTCTTCTAAATGGTGACTTTTTTTCCTAACGTTTATCTCTGTATGTTAAAAAAATATATAGTACATGTCGAAATAGCCATTAGATCTTAAAGAATATCACTATTACACATAAACTTTTCTTCCTTGGTGAGCTTTATGCTAATAGGGATTTTGTGCCTTTCAGTGATTTGTCACCACCTTAGCGTCCCTCTTTGTGAAATGTCTGATTATCTGCATATCTGTCTATTAATTTGTTTATCTGTCCACCTATCTATAGAAATTTTAAACGGTGTAATAACTTTAAGAACAGTGACACTAATGTAGTATTAGATTAAAAGAATGTTACTTTATATGAGTGTAAATGTAATTTAGAGGCACTTAGAGAAAGCTCTATACTTAGCATGATTCTTGGCCAGTGAAGACAGGTTGATCCCACTCATTTTGGGATTGCTAATTTGTCGTTAATTAGGAAGATTGATTCTGTTCTGTGATGCATAGGCCCAACCCCAAATGCATTTTTCTGGTTTCCGGGGCACTTCCCTAGTTGCCATTGTCGTTTCAAATGTGCAACAATGTCACAGAGCCTTACAAAATAGAAGTGCTTTGTGGCTTCTTTTAAAAAGCAAGCATCAACATTGTTTCAATTTTGTTTTATGCCATTAAGATTATGCTAGTATTATTTTGAACAAACTTCTGCTTCATTCCATTTCATATTTTAAAAGTTATAACACAAAAGCTGTATTCTGATTTGAATTTTAAGTGAAAGAAATGCCTTTGTAGCAAAGATTCTTTACTCTGTTGTCTTACTCTGTTGTCTTGAAGTAATGTCGTCCTCAGATACAGTAGTACACCTACTACTATTCTGTACAAAACAGCGTTTATTTTCAATATGTTAACTGTTTGTTTATCTTCCCCATGATATATTGAGTTTGCCGCTATAGGCTTTTTTCTTTCTCTCCTTTCTTGGCTGATGACAAATTTTAATCATTTGACTGTCCTTCACGACAATTACTTTAAGATGGGTTATATATTCTTTATTGGAATGAAGTCGGGAAATCTATCAAAACTAGTGAAAGGAAATTTTCTAGAAATGTTTTCAAACATAGTCATTAAGAATGGGCTGAACCAATACAGAAAAAAATGTGGAAACTTGGGAGTGTGAAGGAAACCACTTACTCACTGCAATTTGGATGCCCACCATTGCCAGGCAGGTAACTCAGGCAACTTTTGAACCATGTGGTTTATTTCAAAGTGGTGGAAACTGGGAAATTAAAAACAATATCAAACCCACAAAGAAGGGTCTAATTTCACTTATCTATTTCACATGCTACATAATGTTACAGATAAAATAACTAGTGTTTGTACTTATAGAAGGATGTGCATATATATGATGAACATACATGAACAGTATATATTTACATTGAAAGTTAGTGTCCCAGTCTTATATCCGTCCTCTCCCTTAACAACTTTGGTATTTTGGCAAAGCTTTCGTCATTTCTTTTGCTTATGACTTCAGAAACAAGTTGGAAATTATTTTGATGGACTACTTTTAAATGTGCTAAACGTGACCTCAGAAACAAAACAACAAAATAAATTAAAAACCTAGACGCCGAGGACGTGAAAATGAGGAATGAGAGATAATGCATGTCGCTCACTGAGGGTCTTTAAACCTATGTGTTTGCACCTTGTCAACTTAACTTACAGCTCTAAGTGCGTAATGGAAGAGCCTTTGGTTGTGCCTTTACCCATGACTTAGTGACCCTTGCCAGCCTCAGTGACCTCTCCTGGTATTACTGGGAGTTCTTTGGTACTTTGGCAGCTCCTTTTTATTTCTGGGTGTCCCTTAATGTTTTATATAACCATTCCTTGTGCAATCAGCTCTATGTATCTCTGTGGTTTATTCTCTGTGGATACCTTTTTTTTTTTTTTTTTTAAGACAGAGTCTCACTCTGTCGCCCAGGCTGGAGTGCAGTGGCATGATCTCAACTCACTGTAACCTCTGTCTCCTGGGTTCAAGTAATTCTCCTGCCTCAACCTCCCAAGTAGCTGGGATTACAGGTGCCCACCACGGCAGTTGGCTAATTTTTGTATTTTTTAGTAGAGATGGGGTTTCACCATGTTGGCCAGGCTGGTCTTGAACTCCTGACCTCAACTGATCCACCCGCCTTGGCCTCCCAAAGTGCTAGGATTACAGGGGTGAGCCACCACACCCGGCCTCTGTGGATGACTTTTAATCCTCAACTGATTTCTTCTCGACAGTCAATATTTTCTGCTGAGTTGTCACCTCTGTCATCAATCTCCGTATGTTTAGAAAATCCAAACCAATCCTAATATTAGCCCACATCAAGTGTAATTGGAGAATTAGGTTTGCTGCCTCTTTCAAAACCACATATTCAGTCTGTCCACTAATGTTTCTTGAGCATCTACCATTGCACAAGTACCTGTCATGGTGCCAGGAGCTGTGCTAGGTGAGGTCTATTCAGAAGTGGGACAAAGCAGACCCTCTGCCTTCATGGCACTTCCAGTTCAGAAGCAAATGTACATGACACAAGTATGGAACTATTACATCAGTTGTTTAGAACTTGGAGTATGTTCTCCCTAAAGTTTAATGTTATAATTATATGCAGAGGCCCAAACATGCCCACAAAAGCCTACATAATACTCTCATATAAATTTCATGTCAAAATGTATGGAAGCTCCATACAGTTGGGGGAGAAAATAAAATTTAAAATGAGAAAAATAGTGGCATGCACAAGGAAGTTTATACTCCATACCCACAGGTCAGAGCAGACTGCCTTGGCCAGAGCTGATATTTATTGGTCTTTGGAAGGGAGCTCTTCCCTTTCTGGTTCCTCCACTTCTTCCCTCATCTTACTAACTCACTACAGTGAAATTCAGCTGTTGAAAAGAATGAGACACATGTAAGTAAAATGTCTTTAAGTTGAGAGATTTCTTATATTAATATGAATATTTGATTGGTAATATGGCAGATAGCAAATACTTATAATGCTAAGTGCTAGAGAGACATCAGCAAACCAGAGTTGCAACCCTGCCCTCATGGAGTTTCCAGTCTATTGAAGTTTCCAGTCTATTTCCAGTCTATTGAAGAAGACAGAAGAGTTATATAACTAGTTATTTTTTGGTTTTATTTAAAATGTTTATAATGGAATAATCTGTGATCAGTTAGACATGAGCTGTGAGTTATTTTATTTTGCTTTTCTTTCTTTCCCTCCTTTCTTTTTTAGATCTTTTCTTATAAGCAGTGCCACTCATTTTCCAAGCGATTATGAGGGTTAATGGTGCAGTCCTCAACCATCCAGAATGAAGGAACAGGCCCACAGGGGAAGACAGAAGATACTACTTTCAGTTGGTTCTAAGCCAAGGAAAACAATAGTGGCTGTGTTCTAATCATACCATTCTTTAAAAAATATCTAAGTACTCTTGGATGTTATCTAATTGTTCCTCAGAAGACTCTTCTCAAATATGGGTCACATGTTTTTAAATCTCCACTTATATACAGGGTTAGGTAACAAAGGGTACATAAGCTGTCTGACATTACTTAGAAGAATAGTTTGCATACACACACAGGTAGTATTTGGTACTTTTTCTTAAATCACTTCTTATGAAGAGGCAGTAGCATATAGTAGAAAGGACAGATTTTGGAACAAAAAGGATGTGAGTTTGCGTCTGGCCTCGCTATTAACTATTGGTTTGGATGTGAACTTGGACCCTCAGCTTCCTCATCTGTCAAACTGGCAAAATGACTTTGATGCAGAATATTATTGTGAGAACTATCAAACAGTTGGTAGGAGCCCCAAAAAGTAACTCTTGTTACTGTTGTTGTTTTCATTGCTGTTATGTCACATTTTCTGTTCTTCGTCTATTCCTGGAAAAACCTTGTACATTTTTCTGCATATGGCAGGAGATTAGTAAATGGCATTATTTAACAGATAGCACAGAAAGTGAATTTCAGGAATCTCATACTCCCTTCTGCAAATAGTTCCTCTTACTATTATGCAACGTTTTTATTTTTCATAAGATTTTTAATGCTTTTGATGCTGGAGTATTTTCACAGAGGCATTCTGAAAATAAAGACAAATGCCTCTGGTAATGTGAGCATTTCATGGCTTCTAAATGATAGTGGTTTATGTCACAGCAAAATGGTCATGAAAACCAGAAATCTTGGCCAGCTCTAAATATTTTTTTAAGCGGTATTTTTTTCTTCCTCTAAGCAGTTGTTTATTTGTTATTTATCAAATATTTAAATTTAAATACCTGAGTTTTCTAATATATACCATTAAAGTACAAACAGCTGACAGGATCTATTGCAGGCTTCTAAATACACAGCAATTGACTGACTGGACATCCTAACACATGTAGAGAAGGGAACACACATTATTTTCAGAGATTTAAGTTAACATTACATCCCGGAGAGAGTTTCCTTGGTCACTTCCTCTATAGCCCATTGTTTCTTATATTAAAATAGAAGAGACTCGTTTTCTCATCCCTCCCACTGTCATATTTCTTAAAGATTTAAAAAAAGAAAAAGGTGTTAACGTCAAGATGCTGTGAGAGAAGCAACACATCTAATGAACTCATACAAGGCTCTTGAAACGGTACATAGCATCTCCTTTCAAAGATTAACAAGGTCTGAAGATGAGAATAAACAACATGTAGATGCTATTTGATGGTAATCCCACTTCGCGTTAGTTTATCTTTTTCCTTTCACCTTATTTTCCCATCAGAGCCCTTCCTTCCTTCGTTTCCTTCTGCCCATTCTTGCCTTTTTTCCAGGTTCTCTACCTGCCTCCCTTGGATCCTCTCTGTGGAAACAGTTCACCTTGCTTCCTCAGGCCACTTATTTCTGAACCCCTGGTTTATATGCTCCTTTACATCAGACCCCCCCCCCCATCACTCATCAGACCCTCTCTCATCTTCGGGGGGCGGGGGCTAGCCTCTCAGCAGGATTGGCAGGCCTTGCAAATCTTTTGGCTGCTGTAATAAAATCTCCAGTTGCTGAGATTTATGAGGTCAGATGCATGGAGAAGAGGAAGCACCTACAGTTCATGAAATTGTAAAGAATGCCAAGTGCATAGGTAGGAAGAAAAGATGCTCAAATTCTGGACAGTTTGTATTTTTGCCAACCTGGTTTGTGTTTCCTTTAATTTATCATCCAGGTATTGCAGGTATTCAAATGGCTAATTCAGATGCTTTTTGGAGCTCTTGAGATATCCGTTTACATAATTAATAGAAATATACCAGCAGGTGACCATAATGTGATTATAAAGTACAGTCCTGGCTGTTGGGGTGTATTGAATACTTTTCAATGAAATATGTGGAGTGTGTGCACGCATGCAATGTGTTTAAATGAATGCAGCCTTTCCAATCAGCCAGAAAGAGAGAAAGGATGTAAATTGCTAGCATGTGTTGTTCAAAATGCAAAAGTAGGAAAGCAATATTGATCTGTGCTTTGGATGTTTATTTACATCAGTTGCACAGTGTTAAGATGTCTGGCCATAATTATCAAGACCTGCCCACCTGTCAAACCACAATTGGGTGATTTCCCCATTGTCTTGCAGCAGTAAATCTTCAGGTCTGGATGGGCATTAGACAAATGGAAAAAGGCTACTTTCCCAGAACATGTAATTCATTATGGAAAACAGGTGCCTGCTGAAGATTTTTGCTTTAATGCAGACATATTTTATTATTCATAAAATATTAATGTGAGTAGTCACTACCAGAGTTGTGAGGGTTGTTTTCATGTAAAATTTTCAGTTTTAATGTGAAGAGAGAAATTGTAAGGATTCTCCAAACCTTGTTTTTTTGAAAAGGTAAAACCATTCCATAAATAGTTTCATTCCCTTGCTCTCCCAAAATAGGTTCCAAAGACCCTGGCTCTGACTTACATAATGTACAAAAATAAGTCTGCTTTAATGTTGTATGCAGTAGGTGTTCTGTCCAGGGACAACCTTGTCGTAGGGACAGAGTGACCTTTCAAGGAAAAAAAAAAAAAAAAAAGGAAATGAAATATACTTTCATTTTCCAGAAATATGCATGCAAGTAAAAATTTGACAGCCTGGAAGAACATAAGCAAATATATCTTTTTATTTGAAGATAAAAAGAAGCGGGGCTGGATAGGAAAGGGAAAAACCTGTGAAAAAACGGATGATGCAGTTTTTACGAATAAGCAGCTTAATGTATCTTGGCACCCACAGTAAGCCTTGTAGGAGCTCAAAGTGCCTCAGGCAATCTGTGAGCAGAATAGCAATTTTATTACTTTGTCATTAAACCGATTTCACAGCAGTATTGTTTGTTAATGAGCAGCGGCAAACGAGCGAAGATGTCACACATTGAAATAGCAGAGAGATTTGTGACCCAAGCTCACAGCACTAAGATGGAAAGACCACGGCTATAAAAAAAGGAAATACTTTGGGATGAAATGCAAAGTCTATACAGCAGAGCTTGTGTTTATGAGCTACCATTTTGCTAAGAGCTGTGAGAGAAATAAAGGTCTGGAAATATGCAGTTAAAACAGGGCCTATAAAATTAAAACCAAATTAAAGTATAGCAGAGGATTACTGCACAGACTGTACTCGGCAAAATATATTTTAAGTGACGAGGTGAAATCTAAATCAGTTTTGTTTGAATTTGGTTGGTATTTATGAAATTCAATAAAAAAAAAAATGAAGAAATATCCAAACAAAGCAGCCTCCTCACCCTTGTGTGGTCTCTGAGCCATAAACGTGCATCACTTTGAGGAAATTCAAGTTGCAGATCCTTAAATAATTAGCAACTTCTTGATTCTCAGGGTGTGCCCCTCCATCTTCGTGCAAGCCTTCTCTGTTACTTTATCTCTTCGTAAGGACGTTGCCGTGTATAATAAACACTCAGGCGGAGCCCTCATCTGCCTGAGGCTGGGAATCAAGTACACCTAGCAAGGCTGGAATTGAGCTCCTCATTTGATAGGATTTTCTCTTTCTTTCTCCTTTTTTACTTCTCTTTTTCTTCCTTTTTTCCTTTTTCTTTCTGTTCCTGTTTTGTTTTTGTTTTTTTGAGCTAGGGCTACCCTTACAAAGAACTTAGGAGACAGCCTTGAGGGATACAAGAAACAGTGCCAGACAGTCACTGCATCCCTGCAAGGCATGCCGAGGTGAGTGTGCCGCCCAGGTGGTCTTGCAGTGTCCACGCGCAGGGAGAAGTAGTTCAGGCCACCAGTTCTGGCATCAGACTCACCTACTCCAGAAGGGAGGATGGGGTGAAGGTGGGAGCCTGAGAGGAAATTAAGGAAGATGATCAATCCATAACTGTATCTCCATTTGCAAGAGAGATTTATTAGAAATACTTCTGGTTGTCAGACTTGCTGCTGAGACCCCCCACTTCTTTGTCAGGGAAACGCATGCATGTGGGGTTGAGGCTGACCTGATTTGTGGGGCCTAGAGGCTGAAATGTCCAGAATTGTGCAGGGATTATTCCATAGGAAAGTCCTAGCAGGTGTGTTCCCCTAAGCTCGCAGCCAGTCATGGTCAAGCTTGGTGCCTTGGATGCTTTGAGGTTTGTGACAAGTCTCTGTAGTTAACTCTCATAACCTTTGGGATGACAGGCCAGTCCTCACTGGTGCCCTTTGTAATTCGGGTTGGCTGCCTATGTGTATTTCATATTTTTATCTCATGACCCCCAGCTTGGATTCTTAAGGTCTTTATGAATTTTAAACTTTGGTTTGGTTCTATGGTTTTTCTCTGCTTTCTTTCCTGACAAAATTTTTAAGTGGTTTTTGGACTGATTTGGTGAAAGGGAACTCTGCAAGAAATGTTCACGGCCGCGATCTCAGCCCTGCACACAGTGGTGGGAGTCAGCTTTAAGACTGTTTTCTGCCTGACAGGGCAGGACCCCCAGACAAATCACTGGCTGGCTCTGTGGTAGTTGGCAGCCATTCAAGACTGGTCTTGTGCCAGGAGTATTACTAGATAGCCAGACAGATCAATTCACTTTTATATTCCCGCCATTATTTATAGCCCACTGTATATCTACTCTTGCTTATGAAGTAATGATTAGCAAATACAGTACACATAAAACATGGGCATTTGTTCTGGAAAGGGCTTTCTCCTGCTGATATTGCAGATAGTTTCACAGGTCACAGAACCTTAAAAAGGATTTAAAGGGCATGTCTTGTGTAGCATTTGTTCCTTTGAAAATGATGCTCCTTTCCCATTTTTGAGTAATTGAAGAGGATAGAAAGGTTTTCTCATTGCTTATGTTTCACTGAATTCTCTGCAGCCCCTTTTCCCACAGATGTTTCAGCCAAACCTGTATGGAGGGAGGTGACGTGGCATGGCTTGCTGTTTAAAACAGCTACGGTATTTTGTGCTTCCCTTTTGAGTGTGTCAAGGTGAACAAAAGGAGAGCCGCGAGAATGTATGGGAGGGAATTTGGGATGGAACCTTTTCCATGCTGGGGAAACTGACAGGACTCAGTGAGGAAAGACTTCTGTTTGTGTTTTCCTTCTCTCTGTTTCTCTCCAGAGCGCATGATCTGTCAACACGCTTCCTGGTCATACTAAAGAACCTCAGCTAGTGGTGATCTACCAGTTTCCGTGAGGATTATTATACTGTATTAATGCATTTTGAGAGGTGTTTATTCAGTTCAGACTGAATGCTTTGGAGGACACTGCACAGCTTGAATCATGGGGCACCAGGGATAGCTTGACTTTTCCTGAAGACGTCCTTCAGGGTGGCCGTAGACTAGTTGGTTGGAAGCTTGCATTCTGTAAGCCTGGTATAAATGCACACATTAAGCCATGTTTTCCTAGCAGAACGAACATATATGACCAAAAAAAAAAAGCATGAACATATATGACCAAAAAAAAAAAAAAAGCTCAGAACCTTAGAACAGGATGATATCATCAGACAGACTAAGGGAAAGTAGGCCAGAATTAGAAAACATCAAGCTGGTTGGCAAACTGCTATACTTGCATTGCTTCCTCCTTGGTTCATTGTACAATGGCCTTAATTCAGGTGACATTGCAAGTACCTTTTGTGCCCTCCAGAAATTAAACGCATTTTGTATTGTGTGTGCGGCTTGTTTTTCTTCTGTTGCAGCAGACAAAATTGTGACATATTATTGCTAAGGAGATTGACAACTCATAAGAATAAATATTGTTTGGGGGCAAGATTTTTTTGTTTGTTTCTAGAGAACATTATTAATTTCAGATTAAAGACTTATATGGCAGGAGACTTTCTTCTAGATAATTAAAAACACTGCATAGAAAGTTATACTATGTTTGGCCAGGCACGGTGGCTCATGCCTGTAATCCCAACACTTTGGGAGGCCGAGGCAGGCGGATCACAAGGTCAGGAGTTCGAGACCAGCCTGATCAGTATGGTGAAACCCCCATCTCTTAAAAAAAAAAAAAAAATGCAAAAATTAGGCGGGAGTGGTGGCGCGCCAGCTACTCAGGAAGCTGAGGGAGGAGAATCACTTGAACCAGGGAGGCGGAGGTTGCAGTGTGCTGAAATCGTGCCACTGCGCTCCAGCCTGGGTGACAAAGAGCAAAACTCCGTCACAAAAAAGAAAAGAAAAAAAAGGAAAAAAGAAAAAAAGAGAAAGTTATACCATGTTCATTACAAAGATGAGAAAGACCGAGGTTTCCAAAGGGACTTACAGAATTTCATACAGAAAACAAAATTAGAGGTAGATACTCCACAAGGATTTTTTGTTGGTTTGTTTCTGCCCTATTAGGTGAACTCCCATAAAAAGTAACATTAAGAAAAAAAAAAAGAAGGATCACAGTAGTTAAAACGTAAAATGAGGTGAAAACAAGCAAACACACACACAAAAACCCTTTTGATTCCGTATAAAACTACCTCTTTACCACACTACATATATACACTTTTTTTTCTCTCTCTCTTTTTTTTGAGGCGGAGTCTCGCTCTGTCACCCAGGCTGGAGTGACAGAGGCGTGATCTCGGCTCACCGCAACCTCCGCCTCCCAGGTTCAAGTGATTCTCCTACCTCAGCCTCCCGAGTAGCTGGGATTACAGGCGCCCGCCACCACGCCCGGTTAATTTTCATATTTTTAGTAGAGATGGGGTTTTGCCATGTTGGTCAGGTTGATCTTGAACTCCTGACCTCGTGATCTGCCCGCCTGAGCCCCCGCAAAGTCCTGGGATTACAGGTGTGAGCCACCGCGCTGGGCCTCACACTATCTTATATTTTATAGCCCTTTACAGTTTTCAGGGCAGTTTCATATATGCTGTCTCACTTGATTCTCACATCAGCTCTGTAAAGTCAACAAGATTTTTCCCTTTTTACAAATGAAGAAACACAGGCTCTTCCAGGCTTGAGGGCTTGTTTACTGTTGAAAAGCTTCTCGGGTCAGACTGGAACTAAACCTTTAGGTTCTAACTGACCAATGCTCTCCCTTCTACTCCTTCCAGTTCTTTTCTATGTGCTGCATTATCCGGTGGAAAGAGCTCAGTTGAATTTTTTCAGATTGGGAAGGCAAACTTGCCAGACAAAAATGATATCCCTAAGCCAAAATGTTATTTAAGCATATTCATTTCCCTATCAGTCCACATCAGTGATCATGGAGGTCCTTGGATACTCTGGGAATATCTCATCATGTCTGACCTTGGAGGGTGAGATTTCCCACAGTGAAGCCCTCATATGTAAGGGCAAACTAAGTCAATGTTTAAATTCTCATTTTGCTTCCTTTGGTTTCTCTTTATAGCTGCTCTTCCTGCAGCCTTCCAACCAGGACTTGAGTCTTTGTTTCTTGTTGTTTTAGTGCCGACTCTCTAAATGTAGTTAGCTTGAGAGGACCACTCACATTTCGTTGTTTTTTGTTTTTTTTTTTTTCAACATTGCCGAGAGGTCACTGGCGTATCAGGCTCCACACTGTGTTTTAAGTATGAAGTTATGCTAAGTGGTGCTGAAACACGAGCTCTGGGAACAACACGAAAGGTGGGGGCACACTTTGAGTGAACCAAATTCTTTCCCACTTTGGATCAGGAGCAGACAGACAGACAGTGAGGCAGAAAGCAACCTTCAACTCCCAAAGTTAAAGCCAGAGACTAAGCGCTATGGTGTTTTTCCTTGAAAATGCTAGGAAGATCACGTCCTTGAAATTATTTCAAACCACATAAAATAACACACAGTATAGGAAAACTGAGTCTGAGTATAGTTAATGACTTCTAACACAAGCTGAGTGGCTGTCCCTTGAACAGAATGTATGTTTAGGCTTCATGTTCTATTGGAACTGATCATTTCGCATTTTCTTTTCCATGCTGCTGCTTTTAGCCCTGTGAGTGACGTAATCCACAGGGTTACATGGGCCTCCTCTAGTCAATCCTACATATTTCACAGGCATCACAAGATACCTTTTCTTGGTGATACCTATCATCAAGGCAAACATCTCATTAAAAATTTATCCAAGGTGGTTTGGCAGCTTTATTTTACAGGGGCTGCATCCTAGAGAGCTTTATATGCCATGTTTGATTAACAAATGGAGAATTTATTAGATTTGGCTCTTCGGGGTTAAAAATGAACAACAGAGTTTTGTTTTGTTTTGTTTTGTTTCCCAGCCCTTCTGAAACCTTTGGGGTATGCTTTTACCAATAGAAAACAAGATCTGTTACCTCCCGGCTGTGAGCACTGGTTAAATTTCTTTCTTTTTAATTTTTTCTTTTTCTTTCTTTCTTTCTTTTTTTTTTTTTTTTTTTTTTTTTGAGACGGAATCTCGCTCTATCACCCAGGCGGAGTGCAGTGGCTGGATCTCGGCTCACTGCAAGCTCCACCTCCCAGGTTTACACCATTCTCCTGCCTCAGCCTCCCGAGTAGCTGGGACTACAGGCGCCCGCCACCGCGCCTGCCTAATTTTTTGTATTTTTTTAGTGGAGACGGGGTTTCACCGTGTTAGCCAGGATGGTCTTGATCTCCTAACCTCATGATCTGCCCGCCTCGGCCTCCCAAAGTGCTGGGATTACAGGCGTGAGCCACCGCGCCCAGCCGAGCGCTGGTTAAATTTCAGCTTCCACCCTTGTTTGTCAGACTGGTCAGTTCCAGTCTAGATAAAGGATGTAGAACAACAGATTCCACTCGACCTCCATAGTAGTTTTTCTTTTTAAATTGAAGGACTTGATTACTTTATAACTTTTTATTGTTTTATCCTCAGAACACAGGCGATTCTGAGAGTATAGTTCTTATAAACTAAGTCAAGACTGTATTTCTACTGTCTTCATTTGGTGAAATTGAGAAATAAGATTGTTATCTGCCAAAGGAAGCATGGAGGTCCATTTTCTCACTTTGTGATCCATAAGTCATCATCCCATGTGGGCTCAAATTAAAGGATTTTTAGCAGACCTGTTTTTGTCAGTGAAATAGGTTCTGCATCATTCTCCCCTTTAGCCTTATAAGATTTCTAAGAATTCTTTTATAAAAAGAAAAAAGTGGTACCTGAAGAGCAGTATAGGTTGCTAAATGTTGCTGGGACTTTAATCTCCAGCCTCCGTTTCTTCCTATTTTTCTTATTCCAGCATCAGTATCCATGCTCCAGTGACTATGTAGTATAACTTCCTTCATCCTTGACTTTAAGGAACAATACCTAGATGGGTATGTTGTTCTTACATGCCTAAATATTTAGACGAATAATTTGTGAGCTCTAAATAAAGATCCACCTATTGTGTTTATACTCACCCATGTTAGCGTAAGGAGAACATGATACTCTGAAAGACAAAATCTGGCAAAATAGCTTAAAATTCAGGCTGTCTCACTTATTACTTGCTCTATTTCATGTGCATTCCAATAGGGGGTCATTGTAGATAAAATACCAAGTACAAGTCAATAACACACATTTTGATGCTTATCCTCCAATGTTTAAGTGATTATAGAAATTAGTGCTATGATTAGACCACTGTACACATAAACTAGCGACTAATCATAATTCTTCTGGTAATATTGAGGATTTTTTAAATTACTCTTTCCAATTTTTTTTTTTTTTTTTGAGTTGTCCAGGTTGGAGTGCAATGGTGCAATC
>NW_012123709.1:4149359-4171859 GCF_000951035.1 Colobus angolensis palliatus
GGCTGAACTGCAGTGGCGTGGTCATAGCTCACTGCAGCCTCAAACTCCTGGGATCACGTGATTTTCCCACCTCAGTCTGCAGAGTAGCTGGGACTCAAACTCCTAAACTCAAGCAATCCTCCTGCCTCTAGGCCTCTCAAAGTGCTGGAATTACAGGCATGAGCCAATGCCTAAAATCTTTAATCGTTACAGTTATGAGGTAGGTATCATCTCCATTTTACAGATGAGAAATGGTGAGTCAAAGAGGTCACATAGCTAAGAGATTGCACCAGCAGGATTCAAACTTACCACCTAACTTCAGTCCAGTACCTTTTCTACTAAGCTTATGACTAGGAGTACTTGCTGTATCTGTGCATTTGCTTAAGTAGTTTTCTCTATCTGGAATGTTCTCTCTCCTTCTGTCTTTCCCATTCCCCCCGTCAGAATCCTTGAAGGAAGGGCCCGAAGCTTCCTCTCCTCGTCCCCCTCTCATCCAGGTTATCTTCACCTTCTCTGCACACGCATAGCCACTCTTCTGCATCGAGACTCTTTCATCTTATTGCATGGTCATCGCTTTACTGCTAAACTCCAACATTTCTGAGAGCAAGCCTAAATCTTCTTCATCCATGTATGCCTTGCAGTGTCTACAGGATTGTAAGCATTAACATTTATTTGTAGAATTATTTAAACATGTTTCCTTGTAATTCTCACATGCTGTTCTGATGTCTTTACAATACAAATTGGACTTCACATTTCATCTTCAGGTTAAGTCTTTGAAGTAGACTATATAATTTATTCTCATTTTACATTGGAGGAGATGAAGACACAGAAAGGTTAAATAACTTGTCCAAAATCACCCAGTAAGTGGTATAGCCAGAGTTCAAACCCAGATTTCCAAATCCCATACTCTTCATTAAATTGTGCTGCCTCTCTCATCACACAAAACTTAATGGATAGAGGGCTGTATGTCTTGTTTCTCTAATTAAATTCAGAGATCCCTAAGATATGAAATTAATCCCAATTTTAGTGCTTTTTTTACTTGACAAATGTGGCTTGTTATACAGTCTCTTCTTTATATACTTCCTGACAAGGTCCTTGATGTAATGCCCAGTAGGCAGCAGACACTGAATAAATATTTGTTAAAGAGGATCAAGAATTGTGACTTCTAGAATTTCTGCAGGCAATCAAAGATTATTAATAAGAGAAAGGAGATGAACCAGGGGAACCAGAAGACCATTTGAAGGAAGATAACGGAAAATTGTCTTGTAGATGCAATAGAGATGAGATAAGCAAAGAGAGGCTACCATTTTGAAATTCTCTGTGTGTGTAAAGAATTCCTACTCATGTCTCTGGTATGGACTTCTCACCACTGTGTTGATTTGCTTCCAGTGTTCTCTCGCTTCCCTCTGTCATTGATCCTGACACTCTTTTAGGTTGTGTTCAGTACAGTGATGAGTTAGTGCCCTTAGGTGACATTTTACCCAGGTGTTTCCCTAGAGTATGACTGGAGATAAAAATCTGTTTAGGATTTCCTTTGTAGGAAAATTCAAGAAGTCTGAATTTTTAGGACAGGTACAGTCTGCATTTAAGGATCCTGATGGACAGGCTGAATAGACAAAGATAATTCAAATTTCAAAAGAGTTATTCATGTTTAACCCTTCAGAACTGATGAATGAGAAAATTAGCATGGACCTGTTGAAGCAGGTTCAGAGTAAAGGCTTACTTTCGTTTATTTTTTCCTCACAAGCTGGACCACATTCCCACACTAATTTCTCTTAATTTTGAAGACTTTAAAAATGCTAACCACTATAGAATTCTATGCACATTCTATGTTTTTTTCTATATTCTTCCTTAGAACCTACTGGCTTTCAAATTTAGATAAGTGAAAAGTTCTGGTCTAGAACTTTTCTAGAGATGAAGTAGTTTCCAAGGCTCCATTTTATGTGTCTGCTGTAATAATTGGTTCAGTTTCTCTACCTGACTGGGAAATAGCGGATAAAGAGTGTGCTGGGTTTAAGGGAGCTTATGATCAGGTTGCTGCTGGTTCCCAGAAAGTCTTTCAGCTGCAGGCCTCTCCTGAGAAGACAGGAAAAACAACCCTAAATATTCCTAATTTCCTAGCCCCCAGTCATTTGCATGCATGCGTGTATGTGTGCGCGCGCACACGTATGCATGAGTGTATCTGACTCCCACTTTTGCCACTTACTAAGTGGTGAATTTAGGCATATTATCAGATTTTGCTAACTCAGTTTCCCCAACCAGAAAATGGGGATGCTGATAACATTATCCACTCCATAGGATTTTTGGGAGAATTTAATAAGAGGATACATGTATGCATTCAGTTTAGTATCTAACTCAATAAATGCTAATTATAATAATATGAATGAAAGCAAGTTATAAAGTATGAAGCCCTCTTAGAAAAGGAAATGTTGTTGGCTGTGCACAGTGGCTTACACCTATAATCTCAAGAGTTTGAGAAGCTGAGGTGGGAGGATTGCTTGAGGCCAGGAGTTTGAGACCAGCCTGGGCAACATAGCAAGATATCATCTCTACAAAAAATTTAAAAAGTAGCCATGTATGGTGGTGCACACCTGTAGTTCTAGGTATTTGGGAGGCTGAGATAGGAGGATTGCTTGAGCCCAGAATTTTGAGGATACGATGAGCTATGATCATACCACTGTACTTTAGCCTAGGCAAAAAAGTGAAACCCTGTCTCTCTGTCTCTTTTCTTTTTTCTTTTTTTTTTGAGACAAAGTCTCGCTCTGTCGCCCAGGCTGTACTGCAGTGGTGCGATCTCGGCTCACTGCAAGCTCTGCGTCCCGGGTTCATGCCATTCTCCTGCCTCAGCCTCCTGAGTAGCTGGGACTACAGGCGCCTGCCACCATGCCTAATTTTTTGTATTTTTAGTAGAGACAGGATTTCACCATTTTTGCCAGGAGGTCTCGAAGAAAAGGAAACTTTAATGTAATAAAATTATGAGCATTCACTGACACCTGAAATTTTTCACCTAAAATATACATTAGCTACAAGTCTTCCAGAGTTTTCACTGCATGTTTCACTTGTTCTCCAAGTCAGAATTTGATGGACTGTGTTGTTTAGAGGACTGATAACCCAATAGAGCTGTGATAACCATCTATGCCAGATTTTCTATAGTGCTAACGTCAAATATTTTGTTTTGTTGCCCTCCTAAGCATACTCACCTTTACAAAATTTACCCTGAATTTTGGTTCAGCCATGGTTATTATAATAAGTACAGCACATTCTTCCACTTGATTCAATGAGCTCTATTTAGTCAAGAGACTAAATCCGGGTCAGATTCATGGACTGTTTGCTTCACTTAAATGAATCTGGGATACCACCATTCATAAATGGGAATGGACCAAACCCTGCTGGCGTAATGATCAGTGGGAGGAGGAGTGGGTTGGGCACTGAGCAGCTGACGATTCTCCTCACTTCTGGAGGGGGCCCTTGAGATGACAGCATATAGGTGGGGAGGGCAAGGCAACTGTGACACCTCCCTGGGGTCCCTTTGGTGCCAGGGATTTACAGAGCCTCAGCTGTCAAAGAACAATAAATTTTCCTTCAAAATATAAAACATAAATCAGTGTTTCCTAAACACTGAAAGGCAAGAAGAAACTAAATCCCCATAATAATGAAAAGAATCCTGTTAATTAAATCAGCAAGGTAGAGAGCTTCCCTCCTAGCGCACGGCCCAGCTGAACAGTAGAATACCTCGGAGACTGAAACTGAAATCCAGCTTTTTCTAGATTTCAAGCCGACATCCTGAGGGGACATTCAGGAGAAAAAAAATAAAAATCTTAAGACCAGGACATGTAAACACAACTTTTTTTTTTTTTTTTTCAGAAGTTGTACTACTGTGTTTATCTGGGAAAGGAAGTTGCAAAACAAATTGTAAACTAGGCTCAGTATATCTGTGCCAACCCCTTATCAGATTTGCACCAGTCACAGAGAAGCTGAAGGCTTGTCGCTGTGAATTAAATGCAAAAGAACACACACAGGATACTTGAGGAAAGGAGAGAGAGATTTCATTTCCTCTGATTATTTGTTTGTTTGTTTCAGCCATAGCCTATTTCAATTTATTTGGCTCCTGAACATCCTGGCTCATGTTGTTTATAACAACAAGTGTTGACTTCACACGTCTTTCTTTTTGTCCTGCAAAGCTATTGGTATAGATTTGTGGGACTTTTTAATGCTTGGTTAATTGGCTAGCCTTCCATGAAAGAGTGTGTTGCTGCGGTTGAGGAAAGCTGGGGGGAAAAAATAGAGGTTAAGGTTTCTTACGACTCTGTTACGTTTGGGAATTGAGAGCCATATAATCTTACTACCCTCAAGCCACCGATAGCAATTTCTATTCCCATCAGCCAGAGTCCTCCCAGGGATGAAAGCCACACCCTCTCGGCTCCACTTCAGCTTTTGGCTTTATTCTCCAGGCCTCTCAGAATCAAGTCACTTTCCCCCATCCTCTACTAACCTTCACATTTTACTGCCAGAGGGAGCACTTTTCAAATGGGAAACTCAGAAACTGAGACCTCCCTTCAGAATCTGTCCGTATTTGAAAATGCAAAAACTACCCAACTCTCTTCTAGACCCCAATATTTCATCTTTCACATAGTCATGAATCACATACCAGTTGTTACAGTCACATTTTTGAAGAGTATATTATGCATGTCATGGGACATATTTGCAGTATGCCAAAGTTCAGTCAGATTTACATTTGTCTGCAGCAGAGATGTGTCTTGAATACTCTGGCACAAGAGTTTCTTATTATCATCTGTGTTCCCCTTGCATTCTTATGCTTCTCCATCTTCTTTTGTCCAGTTCATAACCACACATGCACATACTCAGAAAGATCATTTTCCGTACTGATGGTGGCTAGTGCTGCTCAGAGACCAACAGTGGGGTATAAATTTAGATTGATAAGTAGAATTCGGGCCACAACTGCAAGGTTGCTAATCCCTCAGATCCCACCATACCACCAATCGCTTTGACCTTGGAGGTGAGGATGGCAGAAAGAAAGGAAGTGGTCAAGAAACTATGGCTCATTCCTAGCTCTTCATAGCTAAGAATAACTTTAAGTGGCAGCAAGTGGACACCATATGATATCAGTTTAGTTTGATTCTTGGGGCAAAGCAAAACAAGATGGCGGATCCCAGCTCAGTTCCAAGAGCTTGTCTTCCATGACCTCAGCTGGGTTATGGATCATGGTCTGATTTCTTTTCCGCAGGGTATATTTTTTTTCCTTCTGACCTTTCATAGTAGTACCTGTGTGCTTAGGAGGAAAACAAATCTCCTTAAGCTTTTTTTCCCCCCCCCCGAGTGTGTAATATATGTGTGTTCACATATATTATATTCACATGCACATATATGTGTAATATATGTGTGTAAATTCAATGTATGTGCATGTAGGCATATTGTAAGAAATAAGTTTTGAGGCTTTTAAAATTACTTTTTTACTCTCTTCTATAATCTTTCCTGTAGGACTTTAAGGAACTAGTTGCTTTAACGTTTTGTTATTTGGAAATGGCCAGTGGGTGATGTAAAATCTTTGTTTCTTTGGTATTGCTAATGAATATCTTAAGTCATGGATATATGAGTGACTATTAATTGATGTGGAATACCTGTTTAAGTAGAGGCTGTTAACTATTTCCTAAAGGCCAGAATCTATGGTTGTTTAATGGAGAATCAAACTAAGTATCAATGCTATGCAGGTCCAAAATGTATGTCCAAATTTCACTTTTAATTTTTTAAACTATAAAAATATAATCTGCAACCACATCTATGAATTAACTTGAAAGCATCACGTAGCTAACATTTATTGAGCATCTACTGTAACCAGGAGACTGAGCCAGGCACTTAAGAACCAAGTAAGTCTGAGTTGGATGGTAGCAGTAAGCAGCTCATTCCAAATGTATACCAAATGTAAATATTAGAAATAACACTATAGTTCTGCCATAATATTTAAATATACCCTTTATGTTATTTTTGTATGTCCATATATGGTATAACCGCCAAGTCGTTTTTCTTCTGCTGTGTATAAATTCTTGAGTGATTAACCAAAGGCAGGTGTGGATAGTGGAAACAAGCACTGTTAAAAACCTTCAGGCCCTTCCGCAGCCTGAGAGACGGGTACAACACACAGCACCATTTTCTGTTTACACTGACATCGCTTCGACAGTTTAGCACCTTTTTTTTTTTTTTTTTTTTTTCAGGAGTGGGAGTGAGTAGCAAGTCTTCTGATTAGGAATTTTCAAAGACAAACTTACAAACAGAAGAAATAAAGTTTGCATTCCTTTATATATTTAGATATGACAGATGAAAAGCAAAGCAGGTATGCAGAGCATGCCTAATCCCTCACCAAGGTGGCACTCTCCGAATGCTTTGATGTCGCCTGGTTGCAAGGCCCCTGAGACTTTTCCAGGAACCAGATTCATTGACTTCATGTGGCTTGCCCATCGCTTCTGGTGTTCAAAAGAGAAAGGAAAAGGTCCCTGTACCTTCTTGCCTCCTTCCTTTATTGTACGGTTTGCTTTGTTTGTTTGATTTTAAAACTGCCATTATGTGAAAGTGTTGCAAGTATAAATAATTGAGAAGATAACTCTGTGGGGAAACCACTTTTGCTGCCTTTGTGCAAAGGCAGCTCATTACGGCTCTGAGCTGCAGCATTCCGTAAGAGCAATTATGCAACATCAGTATGTCATGGATATTAACCAAGGGGAGTAGATAAGAGATAGGAAAATAATTTTGGAACTTACTTAATTAAATTTATTTGGTTTTTGAAATAGTTCCTTTTGTGTGTAATTTACGCAGCCACTCCATGGTTGCCGTGGTCTTTGCAGGACCGTCGTTCAGCATTTGTGTTTGGCATTCCTCCTCAATTTCGTACGGACCTCAAATGTATTTATATTGGGGTTTAATTTCCACCCAAGGAGAGGTTACCCATGAAAATGGAACCATAATTTGGTCATGAGGTTTTCTTATCCCCCCTAGGGCTTATATAGCCAGTTAATATATGTTAATACAGCAAAGTGAATAAAAGGTTAAATAAGTGGGTCAGGCTCAGAACGAGTCCTGTACCGCTTACTTCTGCTGAAACGGAAGGAAAAGCCCATCATGGCGCTTGCCTGACTTTCACCCCCATCATTTTAAGAATTGCTTTGCCAATTCTTCACAGCAAATAGTAATTTTAAGTGGACCAAAACAGAGCTCAGGGTGTTTGCACTCCGTGGTAATAATAGAGTAGCTGTGCTCCCTGGAGTCAATAAGCCCAACAATTGAGTCATTTTTGCCTCCTGTGAGTGAATCACTGCTGTTAGCCTGAATGACAGGATTGCTTATAGACCCAGAGCCCTTCACCAGGCTGACCTCATCTCGGGACAGCGAGGTTCAGAGGGCAGGCAGGTGGTGTTTAACACAGTTATAAGTAAAAGCTGATTTTGTACTTGTAAGCTCTGTAAACAAGAAAGTAGAATTGACTGGGAGCATTCGATGTACATTGATATACATTATCCAAAGCAGCACTTCCTCTTTTCCTGTCTCTTTCCTCTTCTCATTTCTCCTTCCTCTTAACATGGTCCCCACCTCCTCCTACCCTCTGCATGCATGTGTCTCCAACCCATGTAGCAGACATGCTAAAGTTAGATGGCCACATACAGCTCAATCACAGGTCTGATTAATGAAACATCAAGAAGGTATTGAAATATATATGTATATATGCGAAATGTGTGTATATATATGTATACGTACAAACACACACACACACCTTATTCTTAAGATTATTCTTTGGTTTCAAACAGCTATTTTGAAGCAGACATTTTAGGCATAGTAAAATACCCAATAATCGTTTTTTTTTTTTAAATATTCCATTGAGTAGGAAAAATATGACAAAAGTAAGGAAAGGAAAAGGCAGAGAAAGCATTTAAGCCTAATATAATTCCCTAATAATAAAATTACCTTTGAGATAGCAAAGTTCTAAAGAACCTTTTCAGCCAGCACATTTTAGGGGTCAAGGTGTCATATTTGGGGTAGTCATGGGGTACTCATGTTTTATAATAATCTTGGGAGGTAGAATTATGAACAGGTTAGATATAAACGAGAGCCCTAGAAGTGGTTCTTCATCTCTGAATCTGACTTGTGGAAATCTAAAGATGGAAAGAAAGCCATTTTTAAGTTGATAAAAAGCTTAAAAATATAATTTATGTTAAAAATTAGGATGTCGCTTCATTTTCTTTTCAAATACTTGGAACCCCAGTGCCCCTCAAAATCTGAACAACTAGAGTCAGGAGTTAATTTGTACCGTCACCTTCTCTTAGAGATCGATAATACATATCACTCTGTTAAAGGCTGTGACGCAACCTGCAACAGAGAAAGTGACTTCACTTTGTTTACCTTCACATTTGTTTTCTCCATATTTATTTGACCTTGGCCACTATTCTGGAGAAATACCTGTTGATACTAGAGTTCTTCAGAGCACATTTGGGAGCAAAATGTCCTTACAAAGATATCAGAAAAAATATTTTTAAAAAGCTTTTTGTTTTGGGGGTTGAGACAAGTTCTGGCTCTGTTGCCCAGACTGGAGTGGAGTGGCACCATCTCGGCTCACTGCAGCCTCCACCTCCTGGTCTCAGGCGATCCTCCCACATCAGCCTCCTGAGCAGTTGGGACCACAGATACATGCCACCATGTCTGACTGATTTTTTTAAGGTTTTCATAGAGATGGGGCTTCATCGTGTTGCCCCTATTTCTCCTTTGTCTCCTTTCCTTTCTCAGTCTCACACATCTTCATCCTTCACTTTCTGTTCTCTATCCCTCTCTCCCAACACCCCCCCGAAAACACACACACACTCATAACACCTCATTGACCTCAGTTCTCATTCCTCTCCACTTGAGTCAACTGCCCCTATCATCCCCAATACAGTTATGTCCTGCACTGTGCATATTGCCTGCCAGCCTAGAAAAGCCAGAGGCCCAATTTCTTCCAAGTTAAATCCTTTTCCTCCATCACTTCTGTACCCACGATTTACCTGGCTCTCTAATGCCCAGGTAGATTCGCACCTTTACCTAATACTTCTGGTCTGTATCTTAAGTTGTTTGTGAGTACAAAAATCACTAGACCAGCGCCAGAAAGCTAGAGTTATTTCCCACCTTAGTTCTGTACCGCTCCGGGACAAATCATTTCATCAGGGATTCAGCTCTACCACTTAGCAAATGAGAACAAGAAAATCCCCAAACTCCGGACTCTTTATTCTCAATTCTAAGTTATATCGGAGATGAAGGAACCCTATTGTCATTCACTCATGTAGTTATTCACTCACAAACATTTTATTGAGAGTGTACTATATTCCTGACGCAGTGTCAATAATAAAACTTAAGATGTGGCCCCTGCTCTCGAAGGCTATCTAGTAGGAAAGTCAGACAAGTAAATCACAATTGTGAATAAACACTATGTTGGGCATATTAGCTCGGTACCACCGAGGAAGTGCTTCTTAATCAGACTTTGGAACCAGGGAAGTTACCTCAAAGAGATTTCTGTGATGAGCACTTTGAAGGGTGTGTTAGCCAGATGGCCATAGCAGAAAGCCCAGCCCAGGGCAAAGAAATAGTGTGGTCCTGGTTGGTTAGCACATTGACTTTAAAAGTATTAATTGCTTTTTGTTTATTTATACATTACCTGGCTCTAAATAATCTGTGGCAGTTAAACCAAGTACTAAATTAAGGTTTTGTTGTTGTTGTTTTGTTTTTATTTTATTATTATTATTATTATTATTATTATTTTGAGATGGAGTTTCACTCTTGTTGCCCAAGCTGGAGTGCAATGGTGCGATCTCGGCTCACCACAACCTCCTCCTCCCAGGTTCAAGCGATTCTCCTGCCTCAGCCTCCCGAGTAGCTGGGATTACAGGCACCCGCCACCAAGCCCGGCTAATTTTTTTTTTTTTGTATTTTTAGTAGAGACGGGGTTTCTCCACGTTGGTCAGGCTGGTGATCCGCCCACTTCAGTCTCCCAAAGTGCTGGGATTATAGGTGTGAGCCTCCATGTCCGGCCAAGTTATTTTTTGATAAATAGTGTTGTTACTTTATCTGTATTGTGAAAGTGGAAATGTTTCGGATGCCATCGTTTCTATTTCTAAAAATTAAGTTAAACCACTTTAGAAAATTCTGATATGAGATGTGAAATCTGAATATGCTGTAAAAATTCTTTCAAATTGTGGTACAATGTGCTTGCTTTTTTGTCCATTGGAGATTACAGCTTTGTGGGTAATGTCAGAATCAAAGGTTGATGTCTCTATTTCTCAGCAAATCGGGGGAAAAAATCCACTAACTAACCCTCTAAAGCTAAAATATTTAAGGACTAAAGCAGATGTGGCATAACTGCTGGTTTGCTAGGTCTCTTGTGGTTTATAAAGATATATTTTATGTCTTTTATGATTACGGGATGATGCTAAAAATTTTGTGGGTAATAATACCGTCACATTGGAAAGACTGCATGTGACATCTCTGGAGAAGATACAGAATGCTACCCGGCTGTCAAATCAAAGTAAAAGATGTTTAATTTGTCATTAAGAAAAGGCAGTCAGGAAATTTTATTTGGAATTTGGTCTTTGATGTGTGAAAGCATAAATGTGAGGATATTAAGTCATGTATTCATGAATAGATTTTTTTTTTTGCTTTCTGACATCATGTGTTTTAATAATTTTTAAAGCTATTGTTAGATGTGTAGCTGTTAGAACTGTAATTTATTTAAAGTGAGTTTTAAAATTGTTTAGATCTTTGATTTTCCTTCTCCATTGGCACCTTTACTGGATGCCAGTATAAACTGGTTAAATAGCATTTGGTTTAAACAGAAAGAATATACATATGCATATTCATGATATTTTGTTTGTTGGATCTTTTTCTTAATATTACTTGACTTTCTGTGTTTTAATCTCATTTTTTCATATTTTGGGATGAAGCCACTCTAAAGTTTAACACCTAGGAGATTTCTCACTTATGGTTCCCTTTAAAAGTGCTAAAATCTCAGCCTCTCAAACAAGAGACCAAGCTACAATTTAGAGAAAGCAGTGGTATTGATAAAGGGCCCTAAGAATGTTGCCACCTTCCGAATGTGTCCTCTGCCACATCCTTTCTTTTAAAGCAGCAGGAGAATTGAGAGGAGGATAAGAGCCTGGTCCATCCAAACACTTCTGGCATGCCAATCTGGTCTTCTGAAGTATCCCCTGCTGCTTTAGAAAAAAGAGATCCCCAGACAAATGAAAGGGCCACGGGGACATTCACATGCATAACACCTTCCCTCCAAGTGGCTTTAGATTGCCCGTGTGTTGGGGTGGTTTGGCCTGAGTTGAAGAATAGAGACTTGAGAACCATTTGTTTCCACACCATTTTGGGTGAAGTGCTATATTTTTCACCTTAAAAGCCCATTTAAAAAGAAAAATATGGTTTGAAAGGAGGACACAATTTGGAAGCCATCACACTTAATGGAGCCCCTTTTAAATGTAACACTTTATCCTATCAATTCTCTTCTAAATTAGTTGTCACTACCTAGAGAAACCCACCCTTGATTGTTTTATGCTATTGCTTAAAAACACATCGTCTTTTATATATATTTTCCTATTCCAGTTTTAAAAACTGTCTGATAAGTTCCGTTACTAAGCTTAACTTTTGTTAAGTAAGGAGTGGAACGTCATTTGTGTAGCAACACCCAGTGTAACATCTATGTAATTATCATCGGCCTCTAAATCTAGTCACACAAATTAACTCAAAATGTAAAGAAAAAGGGAATTGGGCCTATTAGAGACAAGGCCTTGACCACAGAGGTTTTTACTAATAATTGACTTGGCCAATCATGGTCAGATAAAGAACTTTCTAAAACTTACAGGATAATTTAGAAGAGGAAGGAAGTAATTTTTTTGGAGGTAGCCAGGCAGTTTATCCTACTACCTACTCCTGCAGCTCTGGAATATTCATATAGCTTGGAAAATAGGAAGAAATTAGATGTTTTGAAGTTATGTCACTACCTTTTGCTCTTCTTTTGTCCTTGTTTTTTTTTTTTTTTTTTTTTTTTCTTGAGTGGCTTATATACTGTCTCGGCATGAAAGTCCTATTCTCAAACCAAAGGTAACTTTTGAAAATTTGAGTTTGCCTCTTCCCACCACAACAAATAGGAATTTCTCATCTATTTCCAATTTTCATCAATTGTGCACCGTAACATACTAAACATAAATTCTCAGACTTATCCTCTCAATATCTTTTGTATTTGTATCTCTCCTTTTTCATCTAAGTATAATTTATCAGCAGTCTCCCAACCAAATACCCTACTTCTTTTTCATTTCTACCACCTTCATCAGAGTTCATTTTGTTTCCCTCTTATGCCTGGATTGGACAAGAACTTTCTATCTTCTCAGCTTCTAGATTCTCATCAGTTCAGTTCATCCTATACATAGCTCTTGGAAAGATCTTCCTCAAACACCATATTTTATCATTCTACCATTTAGAAATTTCAAGGATTCAATTTATCACTCAAGAACCTCCACCAGCTTGCGTGTTAATCATAGCCATGTTTTCCAGATCGAAGCTGGGAGCCAGTCAGAGTTCAATTCCTTCATCCTCCCTTACACAAAATCGGCCCTGTTCTGCACTGGTGCCTTACGGCATGCCATTTCCTTGTTTTCTTTTCTTCCAATATTCCAAGTTCTTTTAATCTAGTTCAGCTTTCTTCCTCCAAGAATTTGAGATTAATCTTTATCTTTACCTTCTTTAATTGACCTCGTGACACTCATTTACTGACTATGGGCTATTTTGATTTGTAATTATTTGTGTGCTCTCCAATTGTAATTTTCAGTTTGTTTCTGTGGGTGTGAAAAATAAAAATCTTTAAAGGCATAACTTGCATTTTCATATATACGGAGAAAGAAACTCATATAACTAGATATGTATGTATTATTTATAAGTTTATATATAACTTTGTCTTATATTCTGTCATTAAATTTGTTTTATGTTAAGTATAGAATATGGAAGATTTACCAATGTGTGACATATATATAGATTACTATGGACCTTAAAAATTACTTGGTTTAATTTTTTTTAGGATTAAAACAGGATGAAAATAAGCCTTACATTATATCTGCTCCTTTATACCTAGCTTTACCTTCCGCCCTCTTCCCTTGCCAAACCCAGTCTCTCATACACACACACACACACACACACACACACACACACACACGCCCCTAGAGAAAGCATCTATGAATACAATTCTGTGAACATGGAGGAGGTGGATGATTAGTAACTTTTGATTGGCAAAAGGGTGATGTAGGTTAAAGCAAGAAATGAAGGTGAGAAAAGTCTCTGTTCCCCTAGATAGAGGGGAAGGGAGCGAACACTAGAACCTGGCATGATTGAGTATAATAGAAGTGAGAATGTTTAGCAACCATTCTTTTCTCCTTTGTTTCTGGCATTTTCACCCCCCACCACCCCCAGACAAAATTCCTGTCTTTAATCTATGCAGTAATATGTCTAAATATCCTTGAATTGGTAACTCTCTATATATGTATGTGTGTATATGTGTCTGTGTGTCCCTATCGCCCCTACTTCAGCAGCAGCACAGAAAACTGAGCCAGGTGTGAATGAATTCACCTCTGGCAAAGTTTATTGCTGTGTGTGTGTGTTTCCATACACGTACGTGTGCACACGTACACAATACACATACATATACATACCTACATGTGGCTGATGACTTCTCACAGTATATCTCAAAGCATTATTGCATGTCCCACTTAGTTGGTAGGGCATCTCTAGCCCGACAGATTTATCTGTTGAGAATAGGAGTATGCATTTGAAACCGGTTTAATTCTTAGCAAGACAATGCACATGTCTTATGTAGATTTCGTTGTTGATTTTTCCTCCCTGATAAGTTACTTGGGGAAAGTCATGTCAATATAAATCAGTGGTAATGAAATCAACATTATAGCATCTTTGATAATGCATTTGCTAAAGCCTTTCTGGACGTTTACCCAGCTCTCAATGATTGATATTCCAGGCAGCGGATAAACATTTTTGATGGATCTGTTTGCTCACAGATAAAAAGAAAAAAAAAAAAAAAGAAAATGTAATCCTTTTATCTCTTTGATGTAAAGGGTGTGATGCCATTGGAAAGGAAGCAGTTCACATGTGGTCGTCATAGCTTGGTGGCACCAAAAATAGAAACTCACTTAGGGTAAAATTTGCTGTCAGAAAAAATGGAGCGTTCTTTCTGAACTCAGGAGCGCGTGGTTCATGTGAGCTTCCTTGTAGATGGTTGCTACAATAAGGCTTCTTTCATACAGGTGTGTTTATGCCCCAGGCTTGCTGGCCACAGTCCATTCCATTTACAGAAGCTGAATTAAACAATAACTACCGCACTGCAAAAAATGGTGGGGGTGGGAGGAAGGGGAGGGGGAAAGGTGAGCGTCAAAGGAGATGCCTGAGAGCTTTGTTAGGGCCAAGAAAAACCCTGTTGCAGTTGTCAGAGCTTGTTGATGTTGCTGGGAACGGCACTTTTTTTTCTCCTGGATTTTGTGGTTCTGCCTTAGGAAAGAAAGTAAAATGGAACGGAAGAACAAAGTCCTACTCTATAAATCAGCAGCTGCTCCTTGCCAGATCAAAGGAGTGACATTTTTGCTCCTGGACTACTTGTCCACTTGAGGGCTTGACAGGCAGCTAACAGCTGGCCTGCTAGACTGTATGGAGAATCAGCCTACATCTTCTTCTGAGCAGATGACAAGCTAATCAGAGACATATCCATAGCACAGGGCATGTGAGTGCACCTTGATCTCTTCAAACATATCTAATACATAATTGCTAAACAGCTTGGTGCATTTTTGGCCAGTTAATGCTTAGGTGGTTTCCATTAAGAAGTAGGATAGAGAATTAATACTTCAATCAAAGGTGATTATGAAAGTTAAAGAGATACTAGATTTGTTGGGATCTTTTCCTCTTAGAGTGAATTAGTAAAATGGCTGGAACATAACGGGAATTGGCTAAGAATGCATGCAACTTGATTGTGAAGTGACTGGTTGATTCGCAAAGCCAGGCCAGGCTACAGTGTTCAGATACATGAGTAGGTAATTAGAAATCAGTAGTTTTAAAAATGATTGTGCCTGCTTTTTATGTTGATAGAGTTAAATAAAGTTGTAGATGTACCTTCTGTGTCTGCAAAAAGTTGTTTTCAGAAGCACTATAAGGTGTGTAGGTATCCAGATCTGGAATTTTAATGTCAGTAGTAAAACTTTCAAAGTAATTCAGTTTCTAGTTGACTTCCATCTGCAATAAATCATGTACAGGATGAGGTAATATACTACAACTTATGTCTATTGACTTAGGATTTTATCTTTAAAAGGATAGATCCTAGATATGAATAGCTAAGGAAATTTGAGTGTTTTCTCCTCCCTTGCTTTCAAATAGCTTTGAAAGATCACTTTTATAGTGCATGATAAATAGCTACATATGAATAATCTGATGGTATTCTGTAAGAGTAACAGTGCTTCAAAATCATAACCTGCTGGGATGTTTTGTTACATGCCATCAAGTGTGATTATATTCATGGAATAGTGTTTACTGTTGCTCAATATTATGAAGGAAATAAAAGATAATTCCCTATCTGGGGGGAAATCTCTCAAATATTTTAATTAAAAGGTCCCTACGTTTAGCCATATAAACCTTAGTTAAGTAAAGTGACAAATTTTCTCAATCTCCTTTAAAAATTATTTTATATATAAAAATAATTATATTCATTAAAAACTCCAACAGTACAGAATTATTTGGAAAAAAAAGATAGAAATCTACAATTCTCCTATCCATGCCTGAGAGATAGCCTCTGTTAACAGTCTTCACAAAAACATTTTACTGGCCCAACTTTTCCTTTAAGAGGTACAGATGGAGTACAATAAATTAAATTATTATAAAGTGTTTATTGCCCAAGGCAAGTGAGTAAAAGACTATTTAGATCTAAGATACCTAAAGAGAAGAGTGTGTGAATTTTTTGCAACTGAGATTCACAATTAAAACTTGATCTTTGCAAGTTTCTATTCTTAGGCAGAGTATTAGAATCTGATATGTGATCTAGAGCAAGGCTTCTCATACTTAAATGTACATAGATCCCTTGGAGATCTTTTAAAATGCAGAATCAGATTCAGTAGCACAGGAATGGGGACGGTAATACATTTCTGCATCTCTAACAAGCTCAAGGTGATGTTGCTACTGGTCCATGGCACATATGTAAAGCAGCAAGGATCTAGGGAACCACACAGAGAGTGTGATTCCAAAGAGCTCCCTCCCCTATCCACCTCCCACCCCTGCAGGCAGATGCCTGCCCTAGTGTCTAAAATCTCCACCATAGCATTGTATGTTTGGATTAAACTGCGATTTTTAGAAAGATCCTGCGACATGAACATACGCTACTTGTAGGAGTACAACACATTATTACCCTGTTGCCGATCCAGCACAGGTTTCTTCAACAGCCACCCACCTATTCCTAATTACTATCTATGAGAGAACAGAGCTATTTAGGAGCATTGGATAGGTGCATTTTGACTGTAAGGTAACGTTTAATGAGCTTACTATGTGCCAGGCATTGTGCTAAGGATCTTGCATACAAAATCTCCCTCAATCCTCAAAACCACCCAGACCCAGTTATTTCCTCAGTTTACAGATAGGAAACAGAGTGAAGCTTGGGAAGGTTAAGAAGAATTTTTAATTCTATGTCCAAATTCACACAGCAAATAAAGGGCAGAGAACATGAGCCCATGCTCTTCACCATATTACTCTATGCATAAGTCTGGAATATACAACAATAATTGAAAAGGGCATGCAGAAAGTAGAGTATTTTAGTAAAGAACCTACATGAGCCCCTGTAACTTTAGGGAAGAATTAGATGAAAGTAAGAATATTGGAAAAAGACAGTAGAAGGCCACCGAGGATAAGCATCACCTACTTGATAATTTTGCCCAGGGCCTTTTATGTCAGCATGAACACTCCATTATTCAAGCCATATTCATAAAGGTACGAAATGTTTGTGATTCCAGATTACCATCATGTTTTATATTATAAATTTATTAGTATTTAGTTCATGTGTTTTTAAAGGTGTAGGCAAATCTAGTATTCTATCAAATTATAAATCAAGCTGTTGCTTAGGGAAAGTAATTATGATCCATGAATCTGTCCCTAAGTAACATATGAATCTCATTCATTTACCTTACTTTGCTCGTGGCTGTCTGTGAGAAAGGAGCCATTGTCTGGTCACCAGTGGAAAACTTACGTTTGCGACATGACTCCATCATTTGCATGCCCAAGTTCACCTTCAAAGGCATTAAACTTGCCTTATTCACTGATTTAACCATTTTAATGTATCTTACTGAGAAAATCCTACTCTCAGCCATGACCATAGCACAGAGAAATACTTGCTGTTTTTGTAAAGTAAGAAAAAAATGGAGAAATTTGATAAGGGACTTGCTAAAGCTGAAGTTTCATCATTTGAAACACCAGCCAAGAGCAAGCGCTGTGAATAAGCACTGTGGCTGATGGGCCCCAGGGCTGCGGACAGTAGGGAAGCAGGGCCTTTTCATGTTTTAACAGGTCCCCTGCCACTGAGCTACCTACAACACCTTTCCCCAATGGATCTGATCCCTCTTCAACAGTTCAGTCCCTTCCTTGCCCAAAGCAATCCATGCAGAAGCTTCAATTCCGGCTCTTGTTGATTCCTCCTCAGAGTGTTCAGGGATGGCAGCTTTCCAGGTAACTCCATGGAGGCCTGCACTTTCTAACAAAAGGAATGCTTCCAAAAGGAGTTGGTTACCAGGTGTGGCATGAACTTAGTGAACCAGAAAGAAGGGATTTATCAGCCAGTTAAAAAGGTGGGGGGTGGAGAAAGAAAGGAATAAAGAAAAGAAACCAACAACAAACAGGAATAACACCTAAATCTACTTCTATCAATCTGAACTATACTTTGGAGTAAAAAGTCTTGAAACGAAAAATCATGATGGTCAGAGTTCAGTTGTAGAAAACTATGCAAAGCTACAAAGTTTAGACTTCCTAGGGGCAGGAGAGGCCTCTGGGAAACAGCTCTTCAGCAAGGCAGTAAGATGAGATTACAGTGATATTTGCTACCTTGGGTTTATTTGTTTTAATGTATTCTTTTGTCATCTCTGAGTTGACTCAGAAAGGCCTCGTGATTCTTGGATCATCATTGGATTTATTTCTATAATTAAGTTATTTTTAAACTAACAGTCTTAGTATATAATTTTTAAGGCTCACACATACTCATCCATTTTCTACTGGAGATCGAGACCATCCTGGCTAACACGGTGAAACCCCGTCTCTACTAAAAAATACAAAAAAAAAATACTAAAAAAAACTAGCCGGGCGAGGTGGTGGGAGCCTGTAGTCCCAGCTACTGGGGAGGCTGAGGCAGGAGAATGGCATAAACCCGGGAAGTGGAGCTTGCAGTGAGCCGAGATCCGGCCACTGCACTCCAGCCTGGGCGACAAAGCGGGACTCCATCTCAAAAAAAAAAAAAAAAAAAAAAATTTAGAGAAAAAGTAGTCTTAGTAGATACTCTCCCAAGCTTCTGTATGAGCCTGTATACTAACTGTGAGTTCAATACAAATCAATGGAAGTAGGGCTCTTTAGGGTCTTCCTTCCCTAAGGACTCACTAATGAAATTATCTGTAGCCCTTTAAAAAAAGTCACAATGAGGCTAATGAAATTTTTTTTTCTAAGTGAAATCTAGATAAAGCTAGCCACGAAGCTTACTGGCACATTTTATGGACAAGTTGTAAAAAACTCAAGAGTGTTTTTTAAGAACTGTTTAATATTGAAGAAGACTTCGTAACTTAGGGTTAAATTGTTTCAACCAATAGAGAAGTAGATTGTATGTCTGCAACTTCAAAATCATTCTGGTATGACATTAAAACTTAGAGAATTTTTTTAATATCAGATACAGATGAAAAACCTAACAGTCTTTGGATTGGAAATAACTTGTGGGGGTTTTCATTAAAGTTGGGTGCAGCTTGCTGCATTTTGGTTAGTTGGATGTCTTCAGCAATTTTTCAAATGTTTTGGGTTTGGCAAAGTCCAAAATGTTTTTTGCCAAGACCCTCTTTTCCCCTTATTTTTTAAACCCGTGTGAAATTCAAGGATAACTTAATCCATATGTGTCTGATTCATTTACACTTAACTCATCAAAATGTTATTTTATAAGACCCATTTGATATCCATGGAAACTTCTCAGTCTTTTTAAGATAAGTCTTTTGTCTTTGAACCAGCAAGTTACATTTTTCCATATGAATGGAGCCTGAACCTTGAAAGACTGAAGATGAGTTGATTTTCAACTTAGATTCTTCAAATTTTAAGTAAAATCAAAGCTTGATATTCCATTTACTACTTGAGCACTGAAGAAGGTCATTTTAAAAAAATATAGATTAGAAGATGTGGAAAAAAATTTACTTCATGTAATTTTGAGAAAAGACCATGTATGGAAATTTCGTCTTAGAAATATTAAACAAAGAAAATTATTTCTAGTTTGATTTGTTTTAGTCTATAATTTAAATGGCTCCATGTTATGTCTGTCAGTGTATTTTCTAAGAGTGGCCTCTGGGTCATCAGGACTGGTGGGAGGCGGTAATTTCATTTTTTAATGTCAGGGTTTTCTTACAGTCATCTCATTAATTGTTAATTTTCATAGTAACATCTATGATGTCAATAAAATATCCCAAGATCAGGGGAATTGACAATTGGCAGGAGTTGTATGTTAAGAGATTTCTGAAAATTTGGGGCCCATATGTTTTTAAAATTCTGTGTGATTTGAAAGAATGTGGTAGAATTATGAATCTGGCAAGAAATAGCACTATGAATCAAAAACATTGTTTGAGAACAAAAATCCAGAGAGGCTGAATGGTGCCCAAGTGAAAAAAGCAAAATCTCTGTGACCCTTTGTAAAAGGACCTAGTGAAAACCTTCAGAGGCTTCTATTCATATTTGCTTAGGAGAAGTGGGCAAAGAAAGGCCATTGCCATAACTGCTAGTGAACATCCAGTCCATGCCATGGTAACTAGTTGAAAATGTTATACTGGAGTGGCATTTCCAAGTTCAGTGCTTCTCTAAAGACCTGCTAGCACACAGAATGCTTTTTTAATGTTCTGCATTGTTGTGTATCCCCCATTGAACAACCTTTTGAGCGGACCCCGTTTTTACTAATGTAAACATTCTGACGAGTATCCAAAGAAATGACCTTTGAGTGAACCTCTAACCTTCCCCGTAATTATTTGTTTGAAGACAGTGTGGAGTTCTCCTGCTGAGAACTAAGAACCATGATGCCTTGCAGCTCTGTGAGTAAGGGAGTGTTTGGGGGAACTGGAGAGAAAGACATAAATAAGGGAACAACCTCCAGATGTAAAGAATAAAAGAGTGAAATTAAAAAGGGAAAAAATAGCAATTCATTTTACCTAAAGAGTCGGCCTATACCAAAAAAAAAAAAAAAAAAAAAAAAAAACCCACAAAACACAAAAACCAGGATTAGTAGCACATAAAAGGAGGTAAAACCCCTGCTAAGTGTGTCCTCCATTAGCAACTTCAAGGAGAAGAGACTTCTCTGACTCTCCTGAGCATCTCAGCTGGTTTCAAGGTGAGCTGATAAAAACAGTTCCTGGGGTGGAAATATCAGGTCAGTCCTTCTCGGTTGCTGTAAAAGTGGTGGGGAAAGAGTAGATAATTAAGTTCTGATTGGAGGGATACTTCTGGAAGTCTTTGTGATCTGGTCAGATATTCCTCAGCAACATTTCAGGTGACAGGTGGGAATAAAGATGAAGTTTCAACTCTCCTTTTGTTTTCACCTCTACATAGCTGGTCACTTTCTTTTTTGACAACTGAGCTACACTTTCTTAAGTAATAAAGAAGTCCATTGTTTTGCAAACAAACACCATATGCAAAAGGCTCCTTTGGTTTTCTCCCAGCTATTATTCCTCAGCTTAATTGTATTCCCACCAGAGTGCTCACAGGAGGCCTGCCCGAGTGTGGCCTGACTGTCCTCCTCCAAAGGGACTTCAGCTTCCTCAGAACGCAGAGCTGCCAGCACACACTGAATTTTTCTGGCTAATTTCAAAGAATGAGTTTTCAGTTGCTGCCTGTGGCCCCAGGTGGACTCATTAATCATGAAGTCCCCCTGTGCTTAAGATCTGAAACTGGAAATATTGACAGATGTTATCAATGGGTATATTTTTAAGGAAAAGCTAGCTGGATGCTCCCTGCTCCTCTGAAGTGCATGGTCAGTGAATCCTGTGCATGAGCGCAAATGTGTGGGGAATACACGTCGTGAAGTGCACAGGGACAAGGGTAACTCACAAATGGTAGAAAATTGTTTTGTTTTTATTAAATTTGGAGAAATAAAGGAGATTTCTTATCATCTTACTCTGTTTGTACATGAATATTTGATGGGCATTATTAAACATTAAAGTAACATGAAGTAGGCACTTATTTTTGGATTTCCAACAAAATTAGATCCAGGCTTCTCAGATGAAATAACTGCTTCTCCTTTGCATTCCTGCGATTCAGTCACCACCTGATTTGCAAACGTTTCTTGGGCTCTAATATCAACCATGTGTACCTGAGGCTCTGTCTTTCTAGTGGGTTGAAAGGTGGCTGGGTTTATGGTTGGCAGTTACCTTATCCTCTGCCCTGGGTGTCCCCGCTTAGGCTGGAAAGGCTGCCCCCAGCTGGCACTGACCTCTGAATGACCCCTAACTTTACAGGCTTAAACTGCAGGAGTTGCCGAAGAGCAGAAGTCTTTCTGGCCAGCACTTATTACTGCTGTGTTGGTGATAAAACTTCAGACAGCCTAATTGATGGCTTTGCTGACCTAACAATACCTTGTGAAAGCCGAGTGCTAGAGCCTGGTCTCCATTTATGACCAGCTGCAAGGGGAAGCTGGGTCTCCCTATCACGGGGAGTCCAGGGAAAGGGGAAAGTCTCCCAGCCTGTGAACTTTAACCAGATTCCTACTTGTTCAAGAAGCAGAAGCACAATTCGAAATTAGCAGAAGCTTTCTCATGGAGAACTTTTTTCCCTCCCTGAGCTCTTTCAGCAAGTTATCTTGGTGATGACTACGCAGTGACGATGGAGATTACCCAGTCGACTATTTTTGAACACTGAAAGGGAAAATCACCTTTAAGTTGAAAAGTTAATTTTCAGAAGAGATTTGACTGACTGTGTTTTGTGCCCCTCAGCGTTCATGCAAAGGTGTTCGCAGAGTACAGAAACGGAGTTTGATGACTGGACTTCTCTGTTCTGTTTCAGGTTTATTAATGCCAGAAGAAGAATAGTACAGCCCATGATTGACCAGTCAAATCGAGCAGGCAAGTTCCAAGTAGTATCTTTATCTATATTTATGTCCCACAGGCACAAATCCTCATCAAGTTAGACTCCAGTGGTTTCCTCATCTGGTAAATAAGTGCTTCCACCAGGCATTCTGGAATTTTTTTT
>NW_012123709.1:4176859-4179844 GCF_000951035.1 Colobus angolensis palliatus
CTTCAAAGAGCTTGCCAATGAAGATTTAAAGACAGAGCAGGAGCTTCTTCCAGGAGTTCTGAGCCTTGGTTGTGGACACAACAATCTTAAGTTGGGCAGCTTTCCTCAACACAAAAAAAGTTATTAATGGTCATTGAACCATAACTAGGACTTTATCAGAAACTCAAAGCTTGGAGGATAAAAAGGAGCAAGAGAATACTGTAACAAACTTCGTACAGAGTTCGGTCTATTAATTGTTTCATGTTAGATATTCTATGTGTTTACCTCAATTGAAAAAAAAGAATGTTTTTGCTAGTATCAGATCTGCTGTGGAATTGGTATTGTATGTCCATGAATTCTTCTTTTCTCAGCACGTGTTCCTCACTAGAAGAAAATGCTGTTACCTTTAAGCTTTGTCAAATTTACATGAAAATACTTGTATGAGGACTGTGACGTTATGTTAAAAAAAAAAAAAAAGGTGTTAAGTCACAAAATGCGGTAATAAATATTTCATTTTTGATTTTTTGTTAGGCTTTTGCGTTTTTAATGGTTTGAGGACCAGGCTGCACAATGCTGACTCTATACAGTGTTAAAAGTAGGTGATGATTTTTCCCCCCAGCAGTTGAGTATATTTTAAACTTATCAATAATTTGTAAGGTAATCATCTGCAGCCTTTGAATGTCTATTTGGCCTATAAGTTCCACCAGCAGAAAACTTCTAAAGGTACGAAACTCTGTGTACATAATGAGCCAGGTTGAAAGAGCCCCTTGAACATGCTCAACCTCCTTTTTAGATGCATGACGTTAAAAAATATATACTTTCAGATAAGTCATGGTCATCCTCTGCCAGAATAAAGGACTTTTCAGGTTAATTTTACAACGTAAGAAATAATGTCTGTGCTCAAAGGTAATTTATCTGCCTGTGTTTTTCCTCTGCCTGTCTTACTACAATACTGTTGGATATGTAAATGAAAATTTACATATGGGTGTTCATAGCTAAGTAAACAACTTCTATGGAGTTTGAAATTTTGACTTTAAAAGATTACTTAATCATTAATATTTTATAAATTATATTGTGGTGTATTTTTATTTCAGACACCTCCATGTGCAGGGATGCTAGGGTGATGATTTGATCACTAAACTTAAATTTTTCTCTGAAAACAAAACAAAATGGACGGTGTAATGCCATTTTCAAAATTTTATGCAACATTCCTGGAAATTTATACCATTAAGCTTATTGAGACTGCGCAAACAATGTCTGCTAAAGTGTGCAAAAAGAGTGAGGCATGTCCCCTCAATTTTCAAATGAATATACTTTCCTGGAATTTTGTAACTCTTAAATTTTGAATCTTTGTTTAGAAAGAATAATATCGTAAACTTTAGCTAGATATGTGATGTCAACCGGCTAGGGAAATAATTCACTATCTCTGCAAACTTAAACTTGGAAGAAATCCATAGTTTATATTTATCTGGGACTCTTCCATCTTTCCATTTCAGACAGCATTTATGGAAGTTCTATATAAATGACCAAGGAAATAAACTTTTATTGTTTTGTATCATATTTAGTTAGGTAGAATTTTTACACATACATTTATCAGTTTCAGTGGTGTGTTGCTGTTTAAACATAGAAATAATGCTTCTGACACAAACTAAATAGAGAAATTCTGTGCCACTTGGAAAAGAGACATAGCTTCCCTCTCATTTTTGCTATTCTATTTTACATGAAGTCTTTCTGTAAATTTTAAATATTTGCCTACTTTTACTTTAAATGCTTTTGTGTAAACTCTGAAAATTCCCCATAAATCACCTCTCACATCAGGTGAGGAAAAAACCTTTTTTTCTTTCCGCTCAGTAAATGCTGAAGGGTTTACTTGGTAATTGGCTCATGTTTAGGATGTGTTTTATGAAATTATTAAGTGATCTCAAAGTTTAGAGACCAGAGCTCTCAATCCTTGGTTTTAATGAATAAAGTCATCTCATGCTTAGTTTATTCGTCAAACCCACGGCCTATTATGTTAACTTTAACCTTCTTAAATATTTGGAGATGAATGATAATTGTAATATTTGTTTGCATTACCTTGCTCTCCCCCACCCCCAACCCTATGATAAGACAGAGAAGTGATAGATTTGTCTAATTTTTATAATGCTTTTTTTACACCACCCCGGAAGGCACTTGCTCCTATCTCGGGTTTACTATTTAGTGTAAAGAGTTCCGATTTGGGTATATTTAAGAAAGACTCAGCTGTCAAAAGCAAAGAAACTGGGAATGGTGTTTTGACAACCATATAGTGTTAAAGGAAATACTGTAGTCTGAATAAAATTGCTTATGTTCTCCAAAACAAGAGTAATATAAAAACACTTTTTTATTTATATGAAAAAGCAAAAGCAGAAATAAATTCCAAAGGTTTCCCTTTCTTTAAGAAATTCTGAGAGAACTGCAGTCGCCATCTGTTAAGGGTTGGGAATTGAGCAAGAAGCCACATTTTAAACGAAAAAGAGAGAAAAGACCAGGAAAGTCTGTGTCTTCCGTCCACCCTTCCTCTCTCCCACCCCCTAGGTCAGCACCCCTCACGCCCCCAGCGCTCACCCTCGTTAGAGTCCGCCGGGATCCTCCTGCCTCCTCACCTCCTCCCGCCCCCGCGGGCCTGTTAACCCGGAGCAGATTTGGGAAGGGAAATGTGGCTAATATCTCTAGCAGCTGTCAAAGGAGGGACCTTCCTTCAAAGGGACTGGACAGGGATCCTCCACAAGTTCTCCATTAGTCTAGCACGCCAGCAATTTGATAAGGAGCCTGGACCTCCGCTACAAGTTGCCACTCAGTTAGAAAGTCCGGTGTCCGGGGGTCTGGATGCGCGGAGTGGCCCCAGCTTCGCCGGCCGCAGCCCCCGCCGCCCACCCAGCGGGCTTGGTGCGGACGCGCGTCCTGGAGCCTGGGAGGAGGCAGGACAGAGGCTTGGGCCGCGGCAGCGGGGCGTGCAGAGGGCTACCCTGGCCCTCACCTGGCCTC
>NW_012123709.1:4179934-4192877 GCF_000951035.1 Colobus angolensis palliatus
CCCTCCCTCCGGGCCCGGGCCGGGAGAAGGTGCCGCGCGGGGGAAATGCTGGTCTGATGGGGGAGGCCGGTCAGATTGTGATGAGAATGGAGACCGTCGGGGCAGTGTTTGAAGGGAGGTTTTAATATTAATAGTTTCGGTGTAGAGACAGAAGGGAGATTGCGTCTACGGCTCCTCCGGGCAGACTCTGGGTGACAGGGATGATGGATGATCCGGCAGAGCCCAACAGCTCCTCCCCCCCCAGCCCCAACAGTGTCAAAGCTACTTTAGTTGAAGCTTTAGAAATAAAATAAACAGCATCGCCACCCCCCCTTACTCTTAGCACACCTCCACCCTCACCCCCCGCTTTCCGACATCGATTTATGGATCATTATGAATCAATTACTGCTCTCAATACCTTCCCATTGGCTTAAATAAAACAGTCGAAAGATGAAAACGCGGGGTTCGGTGGAGATTTTTTTTCCCTGACAAGAACAATCGCAAAATCCATTATCTCATAATCAGAGGCGCTGGGTGAGGAGGTGAAGAGAAAGGACCGGGTCACCCAGTAAATAACTGGGGGGACTGTAGGAAGCGGGGTGTCGCCCAGATGCTGCCTTTGTGTTCTTTCCGATGGGTTTGGTTGGTTTGTTGTTGGTTTGGGGTTTGGGGAGCGGGGTAAACTCGCGTGAGAATTAGATGCCTACAAGTTTCGTGACCTAATTATTTAACTCCTTTGGAGAGACCCCTTTGAATGCGTGTCTCGGCGAACATCAGATGGTGTTGGTAGTGAGGTCACACGTGGGAAAAGGTGTGGAGGAATGGGGTCCGTCTGGAGGGCGGATTTTCACTTTGTTGTGAGCAACTGTGCGCGGGAGGGTTGGCCGCCGGGTGGGGAGACCGTCCCTCTCCCCTCGCCCCCCGCCGCTGGCTGTTTTTGTCGTTGGAACTGGTTTGGATCTGGGGCTGGCCGTCCCCTTTCGCCCCCACCCCCACCTCGGCAGCCCAAGGCTTTTCTTCCTTGTCCTGCCTCTTCCGCGGCGGGGCTCGAGGTTCTCTAGGTGTTTCTATGACTACATTGTGTGTGTGGGAGGGTCAGACGTGGGGGTTGCCCGCGAGAGGGCCGTTCCTGGGCGATCATTTATCAATGTCACCCACATAATGATTCTCTCTGCAGCCTCCTATTGATGAGGATAATTACATTAGCTCAGAGTGACTGATCAATGAAAAACCACCACACAAAAACTTCTTTACTCCTCTATAATACCAAAAACCGATACAGAAATAACATAGAAAGCCTGATTTTCTTTCCCTTCCCTGTCCACCAATGGATTCTGCCCCCTCTGACACCCCTCCCCGCCAACCCCCCCCCCAAAAAAAGGACGGAGGAGTAAAGTAAGAAAATAGACGCAGGTTTGTTTCGTTTAAAGGAGGATGCAATTCTGTTCGTGAATGCATTTTCTCTAAATGTTGGCTTCATCCCTCCTTTGCTAGAGACTGTCAACGGATTTGCTAATGTGAGTTGCTTTCAGACTAGTCTGTGGTTTTTCTTTTTATTTCTTTCCTCCCCTTTGGGCATTTTTTTTTTTTTCCTGCTTCAAAAAAGGAGATAATTCTTTCTACAATTATCTGGTAAAAGAAATTCCTCTAGGTCCTCTTTTTAAAAAGCATTTGCCTAAGTCGGGTTATCTTTTGTCTTTATCACTTCATAAAGTAGAGCAATTAAAGATGTGATGTTGCATGGGCAGAAAGGGTGGATCCATTATACGGCGACATAATACGCTATATTCTAGCATGGAAGTTTGAAGCTAAATTACGATTTCGCTTTTTCTAGACTAAAAAATCAATATTTTCTCAATTAAAGCGAATTTTAATGCTTTACTTGCTAGTTGTTAAAGGCGCTGTAAATTTTATTGTAATGCTTCTTGACTTCGGAGTAGATGCAGGAGACGGGATGATTCTCGTGGTCTTTTTCCTCTCGGGGAACCTAGCCCAGGAACATCCCATAGTTTCATATCAAATTGAGGCAACAAAGGTAAGAAGGGTTCTGAGAGGGACGGGGCAAAAGGTGGAGAGCCCGCCAAGGAAGCCCACCAGCGCCAGAGGCCATTGTCTTGTATATTTTCACCTCTCTGTGTCCTGCCTCCTGAACGTGACAGAGGTGTCCATTTCACTCTAATCTTTCTCAAAGGGGAGCACGTTCGACTCACATCTCTTTAATGGTCAGAAAAGGAGTTGCATTTGGGGAGCATTCTAAACCCTTCCTAGGGTTCCCCTGTTCTCTTCCTTCTCCTTATTTAACCAAATGCTAACTTGAAACTGGCTCTTTCACCAATTTGGCCATATTTTATGTGTTCTGGCTTCGATACCAGAAATCATTCGCCACCCTCAGGAGCATGCCCTGTTTACAGACGTTTTCTCCTTTCACAAGTCCCACCTAGTAAAAGTTCCTGCAGAGAATTAACTGTGGTGTGTTAATAGCCCAGGTCTGCTACTGCTCTCTTCTGCAAAGCTGAAATCTGGTAAGGAGGAATATGGCATTGAACTAATGCTGGGAGCTGTTCAAGGTCAGCAGAAGCCCAAAGACTTGAGAATTCTAAGGCCCAGTGACTTGATGGGAAGCAAGGTAGTGAAACTTGCAGAAAGTAAGGCAGAGAGGGGGAGAAGAAAATGAGGCCAGGAGGGAACATAATGAGAGAAATAGGACAAGGTAGAAAAATGAGCCTTTGGGACCTCTTTATAATTTAAAAAGAAATAATAATGAAGGGAAATTGAATATCTAAGGCTTGCTATTACATTTTTTTTTGAGGCCAATATCCGTTTAAGAACAAACCCTCAGAGATGCCAGGAAGGGCCTGGGTTTCCAAATGGAACTACTCACAAAGTTCCTTTTGCAGTTCCTTCTTCTGTTAATTTGCTGGGAATGAGAAGACTAGGGAAAAGGCGATGTGTGTGGTGTACCAAGGGCTTAAGTAAGAGTATGATGGGAAGGGGCACCTAGATATAATGAGGCTGCTGTTTTAAGCTGAATAGAAAAGAGGAGAAGAAAGAAAAAGCCACACAACACCACAATACACTTTAAAATAATTCTCACCCACCTGTCTTCCTTTTTCTCTAACCACACACTACACTGAATAGTACACATAGGTGGGGGAAATTTCTAGTTCATCACCTTCTGTCTGTAGACCCACCAACAGAGCCCCCTTCCCTTAGATTCCTGACATGTAAGCCTAGACCATGGCCTTTTTATCAAGTGAGTGGGGCTTTGTTAATGTATTTGTACTTTTCTGCTTTCAGACTAAGTTTCTCGCTTTGGAGGAGGGAGGAGATGCAAGAAAGGAGGGGGAGGGGAGCAGAACACAAAGACTTTATCTAGTTCTCACCAAGCAGGTTTCAAAATAGGAACTTAATGGGAAGAAAGACGAAAGAATTAAAAAAAAAAAATAAGAGGGGGGTGAGAATTGTTTATTACAAGTTTACTTGTCTGGAAGAGAGGTGATTCTGTGGATAGTTTTCCCTTTGAGGATCCTGTTTTCCTCTTATTGAAACATTTTCAAATTTTAATCCTTTAGCAGACAAAACCTCAATATAAATATGACATGGGCCACTGGCAAAAAAACGAACTTAAACTCAGTGCTCAGAGGGGAGGAGGTGTGGGGAGGAGAGAGCCCTTTCTGATTAATAACTAGCAGGGTAATGTTGAGGGCTTTTTCTGCCCGATTGCCTTTTTGAATTAGAGCCGATTTCTTCACACTTCAATAGTGCCTGTCTCCTTTAAAATGACTGGCAGATTTGTTTCTCTTTTTTTTTTCTCTCCCTGAGACTTAATGATGTAAATTTTCTAATTAGTTGAATCATATTGCTTAAAGGCCTAATATTTACCATGTAAGAAATGACCATCCAGATTTGGACCTCTTGAAATATTCTAAGAAATAACATTTGGCTTTTAGGTTGAGGGATGAAGAGGAGAAAGCTATATTACGGGAAGCTGTTTAGAGAAGAGAAGGCATAAACCCGGCAACATGTTAAATTAATAGTTGAAGTTGAGCTGGGCTCACACCCCAAGTCCGCTTTTATTTTTCAATCAGCGAAGATTTAATTGGCAGCCCTCAGGCTGGGCGATCTGATATTTTCTCATTAGTTTCCCATCACTAATCTTGAGTGTTAGATTGGCTTAAAGGTTGTCAACATTTGACTAATTTTATTTAAGGAAAAAAAAAAATCATGCATTATGGCTCCTGGACGTGAGATCTGCAAATAAATCCTGCTTGGATCAGCGGAACTAACAGGCGAAAAAAATGTTGACTATTCATCGTCGCATTTAATAAGTTGCATTAATGTATATTTCAAGGCTAGAGAGAGAGATGATAGATACATGTGGTGCGTAGATGCCGATGAAAAGAAGGAGGTGAAAGGGGAACGGGATGCACTACAAGCGGGATGGGTAGGTAAAGTGAGACGTAGACGCATTTCGAACGGAGGGTAAATAATCCAAGTGGAATAGCTGTTGAGGATTTAGGAGCTACAATCCTCCCTCCCTTTCCTTTTGCAGCTGCGTGAAACTGCCAAGCCTGTCTTGCAAGCACAGAGTGGCTCTGCTGTCTAGTCCAGAGCTAACATCAGAGCGCCCCCTGCTGGCCAGTAGAGCAGAACGCTGCGGGTCAGCCCCCTGAGAAGTGAATCGTGTTTTTTCTGCGCACCCCACCTTTCACTGACTCCTTCCACTGCCCTCACGTCCATTCTCCAGCAAAACCCCGCGGCAGGAAAATGGCTTGTCAAGGACTGAACATTTAAATGAATAAGTAATAAAAAAATAATAAAATGCGAAGGAACCCCCCCCCACCTTCACTTGGCCTCTGGGGAATAAAGTATCAAAAGCCTTGGCAAAGGGACACCTTTCCTTTTTCTACATCTCTTTATTCTCTGGGTTTTCGCTACAGTTTATTTTTCCTGCCGAACTGCAGATTCCGAGTCCAAGGAAATGTTTTTAATAGATGCTGTAGATGTTTTAAAAATGGATATCTGATGGGGAAACAGGCCAATACAAAGCAATATTTTGCATCCTCACAAAATTAAATTCCCAGGAAACTCGCACTGTTTAGAAAAGTCTTGAGGGATAGCTTTCGGAATTCAGACGGTTCCTTGTCCAGAATGACCCTGTCCTGCAACCCAAAGCAGTACCAGACCCTGTCCGAATCTTTTTTCTTTTAAGCAAAAAACGTGTTTAAAAGTTGTCACCGTAGCTGCACACACTACACACACACACACACACACACACACACAGACACACACGTCTTTTCCACGGGTGTGTCTGTTCTTTTTTGGGTAGTACTTCTCAATTTTGCTGGAAACGGAAAAGGTAGCTAAAGTGCACCAAAACAAACAACCTATGTCTTTGACATTTGATCTTACTATAGTGTTTCACGTCCAGTGCAAGGTGTGAGACTGCTGCTATTTGAGAGAATTTTGGTTCTTATTCAACGGTTCGGTGCATAGAGGCATTTTCTTGGTTTCCCAGTTAATCTGCCGCGGGATTTATGAACACCACGTAACGCGAGGGCGCACAGGTAACGAGAGCCGGAGCCATCTCAGGCTGGCAGCCGCACCGCCTGCACCGCCAGCCTCCACTCTTGGGAAAGGCGCTGGCAACGCAGCCCTGACTCGGAAAAGTCTTCTGACCGCAACTAGACCCCCACATAAAGAGTGTCAATCTACATTGCGGAACGACTTTAGTTTCTGAGGGAGTTTTTGGTTTTGCTTTTCAAAGTACTGGATTTCAGGATTTTGTTAAAATAGTGCTCAGAAATGAGGCGCTGGGGAAGGAACACGGGGCAGGGCGGACAGCAGGGGAAAGGTGTGTCTCTGGACTTTCATTTCTTGCCAGAGTAGCAGGATTTTCTGGTTTAAAAATCCATGCTCCTCTTTCCTTTCTTCCCAGAACCCGTGTCACCCCTTCTTCAACCGCTATCCCCATCTTTGGAGACGCTCCGGGAGGGGACAGGGACCAGGCAACTCCCTAGAACGAGCACTTCTAGGGCAAGGCAGAGGTGGGAGACAGCCCGGTCTTCAGGCCAGTGAAGTGATGCCTCAGTCTGATTGTGTTTGAAGATTTGCTGGGGCTATTGTGTGACAACTGAGGTAAAGTTAAATATTTATACTCCAAGCTGTTACGTTTTGGGGGATCTGTTTAGAGGAAGTCCACTGGTTTCAAACTGACTTTAAATATAAATCCTGCTCTGGGGAAGTAGAATCTGCTGCCTGCCACTGGGGTTGACTTTTTGAAAGGTCTCTGTTAAGCTCAGAAGTGGAAGGGAAGTTATCTGCAGACCATATGGATCTATTCAAATATATAGGTATGTGAGTATATATGCAAAATATCTCTATGTAGCTATCTATATATCTGTACAAAGACAATAAAGTAATAAAGACAAGAAAGGGGGTGTCCCTCATAGCAATTGCATCCAAATAAAAATATTTCTCTCACATATAAAGAAAATATGATCATCTCATTGTATCGTCTCTGTTTGACTTAATGAAATTTGGAGACATTGACAGTCTGGTCAATGTTCCAAGTAAATTAATGTGAAGGTCCTTAGGAAGAGACGGAAAACACCCCTTGCCATTAATCTTAAACCACTTGAAGATTATGATTAAAAGAATGGGATCACTAAGCATTACCATCTCAAGTAGCTGTTAACTGCCCCCATCCCTTTATTGTGGCAACAAAATAAACTCTTCACTAAGAATGATGTTTCTTCCTTTTTTATCTTTGTTTTTGTTTTGCTTTAAGGGCAAAGAAGGGAAAACAGAAGCAAAGAAAACTGTTTCAAAAGTCTTGGAATTGCTACTGTTAAAAGGCTGCGGTTCACTTCTGACTTCCTCATCTTTTGCTACAAAGGAAAAAGAAATACAATGATGTGTCTACGTTTGATGAGAAGAAAACACGAACAGCAGTGTAGGTGTGTGTGTTTGTTTTTTTCTTTTTTCCTGGAAAAAATATTTTTAATATTCACCAATTAGCGAGTTGAAAGCTGTGGAGATGTAAAAAGATGTTCGCTTGTCCACATCTATTTGTTGACTTTCGTCATCGGAGTTTTGTAGGCATTTGTACCAGATAGAAATGGAGAGAAAGAGAATTAGACACTTGCCAAGGAACAACAATACATACACTTTCAGGTAACTCCACCTAATCCTGTATTTGAGTGCTGATAGGGAGGAGGAGGGGGTGATATTTTCCCCTCATAAGCCCCCCAAAACCGTATTAGACAGAAAGAGGGGGGGAGAACTCTATGACTGAGCATTCTGACGAAAAATGGAAGCAGCATCTTTCTGCTCCCTAGACCCCTAAGGAAGGAAGCCCTCCAAATGTGCAAAAGCAGTTATGTTTTTCTTTAGAGTCTTGAGTTGGGTGGATCTTTGAGAGACATACACAGTCATTAACATTTTAAAAACAAAATGCAGAAACGGAGGGTAGTGGCTAACAGAAAATAAAAACATGCTAAAAATTATTCTTGAAACACCGCAAATTTCCAGATGCCACAAAAAACCAATGCAAACGCACCCCCTCCTAACTGAGCAGACAGACCCGGTGAGGGTTCCAGATGAAAGTGGAATTGGAGATCTGAACTCCCCTAGAGCACTGGGAGATGTTACCCCGAGGCTTCGGGAAGGGAGGTAGGGGACGTCGCCCTCCTTCCAGCCCGCGGTTCCCACCTGTTCCCTCCGCCCCAAGCTGGGGCGCGGGAGAGAGCAGGAGCTGGAGCGAATCCGCCCACAGTCTCCAAGGGATACCCGGCGCTACTGCTGCTCTTACCAAACCAAGAAGGAAACCCAGATAGGCCCCCAGAGGCCAAACCCCGCCAAAAGGACCGAAGCTCCCGGTCCGAGGCATACGCAACGGCCTGCCCTGTTCCCTGGCCAGGCTCCCAAGCCCGGCTGGACAAAAGGCTCACAGGCCACGCTGGTCCCGGAGCCGCTGTGAAAGGCAATGGAGGGGGCCGGTCTCCTCGCCGGCTCTGGTACGCGTGTGCGCGCGCGCGTGTGGGAAACACGTGCACTCGGTGCGGGCCTCTGGCCGCAGACGTCACCTGGGGAAGTTCACCCCCGGGCTTCCCGGGCCCTGAACCCACCATTCCCTCCCTGTCGCCTCAGCCGCCCCCACCTGCTACCCAAATCCCGGGGCACGCCCGGACAGGTGTGCTGCCTCTAACTGGAAAGCTCCCGGGAAAAGAGCCCCCGCAGGAAAGGAGGCGAGGCGGCGGGAGGAGGTGGGAGGGATAGAGAAGAGAGATGGTACTTCCAGAGCTCAGACGTCCCTCTCTTCCGAGAAATTGTCATCACGCTCAGTCTTTACACCCTGGTCTACCGTATGAAAAAGCAGACATTGATTCAAGGAAAAATCGGGTTCTCGAAAATACAGCGATTTGACGCGGACTCCTGAGACCTGCGCAGGCGTTGCTTGGGTTCAGAAGTATGATTTTAATTTTCTTAATGAAGGCGCGCTCTAGAGCTCAGCTGGTAATGGCTGTGTTGAGTTTAATAGACTTCTGTCGAACAGAAAAAGACGGATAAGTAATCTGCTCTAATGCAATTATTTTCCCAGGTTCGAAAGTCATTGTGCAGAGAGGGCAGGAGTGAATTAAGGCCCCGGGGACCGCGGACGCCCGGCCAGGAGACCGCCTGAAATATGAGCCGAACCTGTTTTGTGAGATGCACTTGGGTTTGGGGGTCAGGGTCGAAGGCTTCAAAGCCCTTGGTCTGCACGTGTGAAAAATCTCTCTGTCTTCCTCCCTCCCTCCTGCTCCTCCTCTTCCTCTCTTTCTCCCTGTTCTGCTTTCTCCTCACCTCTCCCAGAATTGGTGTTAATTTCCTCTCCCCCTCCTCTATTTTGCTTGTCTTTGTGTATTTCATGGTGATTCATTTAGTACAAAGTATTTCTCTGAAACACACACGTGAGTAGGCTCTTGGACTGTGTCAACCCAATCACCTTTTGAAACCCAAAAGAATTGGGATGTTGAAGATAGTGAGGACACTGTGTACACACATAGACAATGTATTGTGAGGGTTATTTCTGTCCCAGTAATGAGCCAGTCCCGGTCACTGTGCAAAAGTTTTAGCTTTAACACAAGTTATCATTCCCAATATTTATTTGGCATCGTCCAAAGTCTTCTCAACTTCATTGGTTCAAACTCTTCTCAGCTTCAAACTCTCCGCTTTGCCAGGTGAACACAATCTCAAGCAGGCGTGATTTTTAAAAAATAGAAATATCACAACTCATCATTTCCCTTCTTACAGAAAAGCCAAATCGATGCAAAAAAAAAAAAGCCCTTCATTCTCACGTGGACGAAAGAGTTGGAGACAGGGCAGGCCACTCGGCCAGAGGAGTGGACACTGGCAGCTGAGCCAGCACTCTCAAGTCCAGCACCCCTGAGCCCAGCTCTCTAGTGTGAACCTCCGCCCGGCCACTCCAGCCCCCTTCTTCCGGACAGCCCCTCTCCCCGGTGCTGGAGAACAAAGAAAGTTCTTGGGATCGAGGCACAGAAAGGGTTAAATGAACCCCAAGCTGTAAGTGTGTCTATTCCAGACCCCTAGGTGAGGCGACAGTAGCTGGGTCTGATGCGCCTCTCTGAGCTCCACAAACTGACTTGGTCTAGGGTTCCTTAGCTTTGTACACCCTCTTTCTTTCTCACCCCATTACACACACACACACACACACACACACACACACGCATGCGGTGACCTAGGCGTTCACAAACATCCACAAAGCTCTATAATTGCTGTCTCTTCTTCCCTGACCCGGTCTCATCCCAGTCCTTCCTACCCCGCCGCCCTCGCCTGCCTCCACAGCAGCTGGACTCACACAAAAAAGGGAAGAACATTAAAACAAGCAAAAATCCATTTGCAACCCCCCCTCAAATCCCCCCGGCTGAGGAGGAGCACAGCTGGCTCCCCCGAGGCGGGAAGTTGGGGTGCAGCAGACCAGGGAGCAAGGTTCCTCCCGGCTCTGGGCCTTGCAGTGCCACCTCTCACAGAGCGTGGGGTTTGGGTGAGGTGAAGGGGTGCTTTTCACTTTCCCCTTCCCCCACGCTCTTCGCGGGCTTTTGGGAATGGAGTTAGGAACAGATCCAGTCTTCAGGACCCCACGACTCTCAGGACCTGGAGAAGCAGCGTAGGGCGGGCGCCTCCCAGCTGCCACAGTGTGACTGCACCAGAACCCACGTCCGCCGGCGAGAAAGTCTGCAGCGAGGACGGCCGCGTCGAACTCCTGAAGGGCTCAGCCTGTAGAACCCTTTAAAGACAGAGAAGCTCGCTCGGCAGTGCTCAGGCCCAGCCCAATCTAGCAGTCTAGCATTTGGGTGGCACCAGGATGGAGGGCTGCCTCTGGCTCCAAAAGCAGATTTAGAATGCAGGAGGAAGGGTGTCTGTCAGAGCCAGTCTCTCTCCTCTCTCCTGTCTCAAGAGCCAGATTTAGAATGCAGGAGAAAGGGTGACAGAGCCAGTCTCTCCCCTCTCTCCCCTCTCCCCTCTCTCTCTCTCTCTCTCCCACTCCCCCTCTGCCATTCCTAGATCTCTCTTCCCACGCCTTCGGAGGACATGCCTGCAGGAGCTGCTGCCTTGTTTTGGTGACCTGGGAGATCAATAGCAAGGACCCAGAAACACCCACAAGCTCTAAGTAGGTCTAATTTTGCTTTTGAAAAGTAGTAGGAGAGGAGAGAGACTTTATTACCAAACCGTGAGTTTTCCAAGATGATCCCCCTCAGCCAAGCAAAGTTGAGAAGGGTTTGACAGAGGCTGAGGACAAGACAGTTCCCTCCTAGCTCCCTCCACACCCCTACAAGAAACCTGGACGGAGCTTCCCCACCAGCTGAGGACTCCTTGTAAAGGCACCTTAGGATCCCCACCTGTGCCACTTACCCAGATCACCACGGCCTCTAGGATCTCAGACCATTCTCATCCCGGAAGCAGCTGACTAGACGAGGTCGGGGAACACTAGGAGGCCCAGTGAGTTTTGCTTCTCTCTCATTTACCTACCTCTTTTAAAGGTCAGTGGAGGAAAGGAGTTTTTCTTTTTCTTTCTTTCTTCTTTTCTTTTTTTTTCTTTTTCTTTCTTTTGCAGTAAATCAAATGTATAATGGCATTCACATAGAATTAAGAAGTCAAACATATCTTTTCTGCAAATGCACTTAGACATGTTTAAAGAGGGACTGCCCTGAACATAGTCGGTTTTTAAAGAATGAAACAATTAAATATAAGCTTTAAAGACAAAGAATGTGAAGAGGGCCCAGTATCCCCTTCCACTGCCTTTACGTAAATTAGGTGGGTCTCAGGAATATCTCAGGTATCAAGAGTTCTTTTTTTTTTTTTTTTTTGAGATGGAGTCTGGCTCTGTTGCCCGGGCTGGAGTGCAGTGGCCGGATCTCAGCTCACTGCAAGCTCCGCCTCCCGAGTTCACGCCATTCTCCTGCCTCAGCCTCCGGAGTAGCCGGGACTACAGGCGCCCGCCACCTCACCCGGCTAGTTTTTTTGTATTTTTTTAGTAGAGATGGGGTTTCACCGCGTTAGCCAGGATGGTCTCGATCTCCTGACCTTGTGATCCGCCCGTCTCGGCCTCCCAAAGTGCTGGGATTACAGGCTTGAGCCACCGCGCCCGGCCAAGAGTTCTTAAAGCTAACTAACCAATACACAAAAATAACAGCTAATCACATGTGTAAAGTAAGTTACCCTCACAGAAGTTAGAGGTGAATACCTAACTGCAGAGTTAAGCTTTTCCTGCTTCTTTATTTATCCAGGTCTATTAATTTTAAAACCGACTAAATAATCTGCTCAAAAGGGTTGACATTACCCACCAAAATAGAGTGAAGACAGTTGTTCATACTTTGAAGCTGATCCAAGAGCCTTGGGAGTTTTTGAATTTTTAAATGAAGTGTAAGTAGAATAAGGTCACAGGTTATTGACAAGATCAAGTTGCTTAACTCAGTTGTCAAAATTTTATTTCAAAATTATGTTCAATTTGATTCTCCTGCTTTGCTCTAAAAGATCTTAGAAAATCCAATAGGAGCAGACAATTTACATTGTGTCCTAGGTACTGTGGTTTATTTGTAAAATTATTTTGTGATATATATATACCTTCTTTAATGTTTTTGAGGAAACCAAGTCTTTCCAATTAGATTTAGGAACACAGCTATCACACTAATTCAAAGGCAGTTACTTTGAAGATTCAATGATCATCAAATTTTAACAATTTTCTAAAATATGTCTAAATTTCTAAACTGCAAGCAGAACCTGCAGGCTGTTCAGAATCCAATTTTCTGGATATTGGCATGCTATATTCAATGTCCAGCTAAATTCAGTGTCCACCTATCGAAATACTAGATAGGAGTGCAATTTGTAAATATATATCCTACAACTCATTTCTAACATAGTATCTCAACATTCTCCTATGCATTATTTAATAGATAACCAAACTCTTCAGATTAAGGCTCATGCTGCCACATCTGGAAATGCTTCCTTTGCATTACCCATCACCACCTCCTCACCCCGCCCCAGCCACCAGTGAGAGAAATAGCTGAAGCCTCCCCTTCCACCATTATATGATAGCATCAGCTTTTAATCAGTGAGAGGCACTCCCATTTAAATTTACAGGATGACTCTTTATTTCATTTATCTTTTCTTTTGGAGGAAAGTGAAACAAGAGCACCACCCTTATTAATTATAAGATTGATGGGGTGAAAAAAGCCAAATGAATTTGGCTTGCAAATTCTTAGTCTAGGTATGAATATTTATGACTGTGCCAGGAACTGCAGTCATGAACCCTGGGTATCAAGCATGGGAGACAGTCAGCCCAGTGCATTCAACGAAGGTTCAGTCTCCCCAAATCTGACATGACATAAATGGAAATGTTGAAATTAGACACAGGGTGGGCTCCCATTAAATCAATTTATTTTCTTTCTTTTTTTTTTTTTTT
>NW_012123709.1:4193628-4217818 GCF_000951035.1 Colobus angolensis palliatus
AAAGAATGTGGACAAAGAAGGGTGAATATAAAAGAGTAAGAAGTGTAGATATGATGTAATACAGACTAAATGTCTAGTTTTTCCAAAATTAGAGACTCCCATTAAATCAATTTATTTTCTTTCTTTTTTTTTTTTTTGTGGCTAGTCTTGCTAAAGATGAACTGGCTTCCAGTAGCTTCCTTCATAAGCTTTAAAAACCTTTTAAAGTGAAGGAAGACATTTATAGATTTTGTGAAGAAAATTTTTGTTTTCCCCACTTGATATTCACTTATGTTTCAAAGCAAGTTTATCTGCAAAATATTTGTGACATGCAGTTAAAATTTTTAAAACTATTTTTATTCCATTTAAAAATATTGGAAACCTAAAATATCCCGGGTATAGGAAGGATTTAAATAGACACGATTCAAGTTCGATGCAGAGAGAAATGAGAGGGAAAAGAAAACAGCAATGGGAGAGATGAAAAGACAAGTTTTCTATTTATTTGCTTGTTTTCCTTTTTATGCACCAGACTTACTCATGCGTTTTCATTCCAAAGTGAGGAAATTTAAATGAAGGTGGAGGTAGAAAGCGTCAAGGTAGAAAGGAAAGGGTCAAAACAAGGATTTAATAATTTAAAGACAAACTAGATTCTCTTCTTTTCCTCCTTGTGATTATACATTTAAGAGTTTTGTAGTGCTTTGGGAAAGATGCTGGAGGTTTGAGATTTAACGAGCTCAAATACTGCCTCATCACCGGTTTCTTTTCTGTAAAAGAAATGTTGAGTGGGAGCTGACCCAATCCTGTGAAAATGGTTCATTCTGACATCAGAGCCAGCTTCGCACATACATTTTGAAAAGGAAGACAAGTTGTTTTCAAAACAGAAATGCTAAGCATTCTAAAAAGCATAAGCAATTTAAAAAATGCTCCTCAAATTTTCTGAAAAACTCCCAACTACATATATATATATATTTCACAATTGTAAGTGGATATTTGTGCTAAATTGATGCTTTATGTATATCCTGTCTCAATTTGTCTGTTCACTGTAAAGATATAATTTTTTTAAGAAGCGATACCACTGACAACAATTTACTTAAATTCACAAACCTTGAAATTGATGCCTCTCCTATCAATCACATTCAGTAGATACAGTAAAACACATTCAACATTTGTATATCAATAGTGGCACAGACACAAATCTGTTTTGTTCAATTTGAATGCTCTTCAACATGTCATTTCATATTTTTCTGGAACATGTTATGGGTTAGTCATCCTGTTTCGGCTGATTGTTAAATCCTTAACCTAATGAAAATTCAAAATAGAATATTTACTTGTCATGAGTTTCAGAGCTGAATAGTGGACTTTAGGAACAATTTGGACAACTTCTCTTACCATTCCAGTGAAGAATTGGAGGCCTAGTGATGGCAACTGACCAGTCCTATTCATAAAACTAGTTAGCTGACCGGGCGCGGTGGCTCAAGGCCGGGCGCGGTGGCTCAAGCCTGTAATCCCAGCACTTTGGGAGGCCGAGGCGGGCGGATCACGAGGTCAGGAGATCAAGACCATCCTGGCTAACATGGTGAAACCCCGTCTCTACTAAAAAATACAAAAAACTAGCCGGGCAAGGTGGCGGCGCCTGTAGTCCCGGCTAGCCGGGAGGCTGAGGCAGGAGAATGGCTTGAACCCGGGAGGCGGAGCTTGCAGTGAGCTGAGATCTGGCCACAGCACTCCAGCCTGGGTGACAGAGCGAGAAAAAAAAAAACAACTAGTTAGCTCTAGTTTCTGACAAGATCCCAAAGCTTTTAACTTAAGGCCAATTTTTCTTATTATATGGTGCTTTCCCATTTTCTACCCTCTATAATAGAGTAGTATTTATAATACCATATGTAGACTTTTTTACCATTATTTTTCCTTCCAGCACACTGATAATGAAATTCCTATTAAATAACAAGAAGAGAGTGATGGGTCTGTTTGCTGATATGAAGATCTGTTTTTGATCTGTGATGCTGTTTTAATTAGGCAAAAACGAGATCTATCCTCTACCTGCAGGATAAATAGATGCCAGTATTGGCACAAAAACAAACTTTGTATTTATAGAAATACTAAACTTCTCTATTTATTGGTTACACGTCAGCTCAGTCAATCAAGCTAAAACCAGATATAAATAGAAATAACTGAGAAAGATAATTCAAAATCTCCAAAAAGTATTCACCAAGAATATTTAAATGCATACCAGAGTTCCTTGACTTCAACACTAATATCTGGCTTCTAGGTAACCTTCCCACCTGGCTCTTCTCTTCACCCCAAATTGAATCCTATACATGCTCCATCTTTTTTATATTAAGAAATCCTATTCGTGCCTGAAATGATCTTATATTTATGATGGCCCCTTCTGTCAAATTGTTATTTCTGTAGCCTGCTGTCAGAATCGTCACTCAGTTTCCTTTCCACCTCTCTTTACCCTCTGTCATAGTAACTTAGAAGGTCTAATCCAAGTAGAACCTACTTCACCTTTAAAATGAAACTAGGAGAACTTTTTTCGTTTCCTGCCACCTACCTCTCTCCCTAACCATCGCCCTGCACCCCGCAAGCTTTATCTTGATTCTGTTTAAGGCTGTTCACTGTTTCTCCTTGTGGTAAAATTTTTCATCCAAGCTGTTTCTCTTAAGTTTCAAGTAACTAGCTTTTGTGAGAAAATGCATGTATAAATATTTTGGGCATGTTTTCTGAATCTGTGCTACTTAGGTTAATACTCAGGCAAGAAAGCAAACAACAGTGAAAGTAAAAGACCCTCCAATTACAGAAAGTTCTGGAGCAAGAAATAGCAGATACTTGATTTTTTTAAATATAAAAACTAATATATCAAACTTGTTGGTGTTTAAAACTTTTTTTCTTTCTCAGTGGTCTCCTCTCTGCTATGTTTCCATTTCATGATTTTTGTATGAATACGATAAATGGTCATTAAGTTTAACCAGTTTTATTTAATGTTCATAAAAACTGATAGGTTTTCAAACAGATGTGGCCTGATATGGTTCAGTGAATTTAGTGGACTTCTCATATAAATGGAATAATAACCATACGGAAGATGAATTTTATACCCTTGTTTACCTCTTCCAGACTCACCCTTATTATAATTACAAATAGTGTTTATTATGTATTATGCAATATACATACCATTGTCCAGAGACTGCACAAAACTTTAACTTAATCACTGCCATCTAGAGTTTATAATCCAAGAGCACCCGCCAAAAACTTCAGGGAAACACAGACAAATAGAAAGGGCACCATGATAAATATATCCTTTTTTAATTAAAAAAAAAAAGCAAATATAATGGAGCCTAGCTTATGAATGAACACATTTTTTATCTTTTCATTTAAATATTTTTTTCAGATCCAAGTAGGTGGTTGGGAAAGAGAGAATAATTTATTTCATTTATTTTCTATCAACTAGGGATGACTTTGGACAACAGCTCTTTCCCTTTTAACCTTTTTAAGAGACTGGCAAAGAGAAGGTGGCAACCAGAGCTGCCTAAGTGGAGGAAGCACACACAGGTTTAAATAATGAAGGCAGGAGACATCCCTTTACAGTCAGACTGCCTGGATCTCAATGCTGGCTCTGCCTCTCACCAGCTAGACGACCCTAGGCAAACTCATACTTCCAAACTTCTCATAGGGCTTTCACATGCTCACCAAAGGAATTAACGAATGAAGAAATTTATCCTAGTACTTGGCTCATGGTGAGCAGCCAATAAATACCAGTTATTATTGTTAATGGGATCGTTAACATCCTATACCACCCCTACCTCCAAGCTTAGACAGGACCTCATGTAAACAATGCATAAAATTTTAACATCTTCTACTTTTATTAATCATATAAGAATTCAACACTTCTGTTAGTATAGATTCTCCTTTTGTTTTATATCATGTAGGTCACTTCAATTGCTTATATATTTGCATCTATATAGTTATCATTTAATATTCCATGTTTTAAAAAGACCCACACAGCATACATTTTTATGGGCAAGTCATTGAGTAAATAGCTTACTCAATGGGTTTGTTGGTTTATTAGGTAATGGGAAGACCACTAGGCTGAGAGCCAGGAAAACTGGATTCTAAATATTTTTTCCCACTTATTAGCTCTGTAGTTGGGCCTCAGTTTCCTCACCTACAAAATAGGTTGGAGTAGAAAATATCCAAGGTCCATTCTGGCTTTAATAGTCAGGAATTCTTCGACTCACATAGGAAACTTTTCCTAGTAGAATCTTTTTGCTTCCTTTCAAGTACATATTGAGAAATATTATGTGCCTGGCCCTGTGCTTGGCCCTGAGACTCAAGGAGATATAAGTAGAGTTCTGTGTTCAAGAAATTTACAGTCTAGCAGGGTAACTAACATTACATTACAGTGTAATAACTGCTATTTTACAGGTAACTCTTCAGAATTAGAAGACCTGATAGAAGCAGCATCTAATGAAAGGGAGGCAAATACATGACGAGGGAAAGAGAATGAAAAGCTTTGTAGAGGAACTGGCACTTCAACTGTCTTAAGGAATAAATAAGAATTAAGGCAGAGGTGAGGAGAAAATCATGACAGGAGGAAATAGTATGTGTAAAGAAACAAACAAACAAAAAAAAAACGAGAGAGAGAAAGATAAGGCCATAGAGAAAACTGGTAGTTAAGCATAGCTGGAGGGCAGAGGGTTTGTGTGACTGGGTAGAGACGTGGCTTCTCCCTCTTTGCTCTTCCATGTCTCCACTGTCAGTGTCAGTCCTACAGAGTCCTTTGGCGTCAGTTACCCTTCATTGTCTGATGATTGCCCAGTTTTCTATTTTTGACCCAGAACCTGCATTTGAACTTTACACCTATACATTCAGTTCTCCAGTGACATCTCTATGGGTCAAGAGGCACCCTAAATTCGTGATCTTCACCCCCAAGAAAACACTTTCTCTTGTGTTCACTATGTTGATAAATGGCATTATCATCCACCCAGTTGCTTGTGCTGGAGATTTGGGTTTTAACCTTGATACTTTTCTTCATCCCCAGTACCTCCACAAAGGGTATCAAATCCAATCAATTTCCAAGGCCTAATAATTATGCCCTAAATGCATCTTCAACCCATATGTTTCTCTCTGTTTCAGCTGCCACCACCCTAGTTTTATCTGCACTTCACCACTGGGGGTTCTGGAGCCAAATCTGATCTCGTCTATTCAAAATCCTTTGATGGAAACCCGCCACCATTCTTAGGATGAAGTCCACATTTCTTAAAATGTTCGAAGGCCTTGATTGATTTCACTTCTGTCCCCCAATCTTCAGCCCCATCTGGAATCCTTTTATTCTCTTTAATCCAGTCATGCTGTCCGCCATTACATCACTCAAACAGTATAGCCTCCTCCTACCTCAGGGCTTTTGCACATTCTGTTTCCTCGGTCTGGAAGGTTCTTCTTTCCTCCACCGTCCCCCATCTGTAACTTAGCTAACTGCTATTCATTTCTCAGATCTCAGTTTAAATGCCACTGCTGCGGGAGAATTTTTCTTGACCATTTCCCCTCTAGATTAAGCTAGACTCTCTATTCTTATAATAACATTTAAATTTTCTTTGCATCACTATCACAGTTATATTCATCAACAGTCATTTTGTTATATTTGTGATATCACATTAGCTTCATTAATAGTTAATTATGTAACGATCTGTTTAATGTCTGTTTCCCCAGCTAGACTATGTGTTCCGTGGTGACAAGGTCGGGTATCTTTGGTTCACTATGGTACCCCCAGTGTCTAACAAATATTTTTGAAGGTAAAAGAAGATGAAAGGGAGGGAGGGAGAAGTCAAAAAATATATAAGGCTTGAAAAATGCCCTTTGGATTTAGCAACTAAGAGGTCATGGATGACTTCAGAGAAGGCAGTTTCAGTGGCGAGGCATGGGTAGATGCAGATCGAAGTGGATTAGGAACAAAAGGGAGGTGAGAAAGTGAAGGAAGTGGGTGTAAACTAACTTCAAGAATCTTAGTCATGGAAAAAAAGCAATATGACAGTAGATAAGGGAAAGATGTAGGATCAGGGGATGTTTTGCTTTCTAAGAGGAAAGAACTGAGCTTATTTATATAGTTGAAGAGAAAGCAATAAAATCAAAGATATATAAAGTAATGGAGATTAAGGATATAGAAAAAAAGAAAAGAAATTAATGAAAGAATATTAGAGGGTTGTAGTAGAGGCTGGGATTTAGAGCATATAAGCTACGTTCTATAAAAGTTAAAAGTCACCTCCTCAATGAGACATAAAGAAGGAAAGTAAAGGCAGGCATAGGTATGGATTAAATGGAGGTGTGGGGCTGAGAAAATAGTGTGGATGCTGCTTGATAACCTGGATTTTCTCCCAGTTGTAGGAGGCACTCAGAGAAAGGGGATGGTAGGGAAAGGACATAAAGAGAGAGGTAAAAGCTTAAAATCATTGTTGAGGGGAATAGGAGAGGGAGCTGATCAGGATCAGGTCATAAGATTGCTGAACCTTGCCAAGGGAGATTTGTGGTGCCAACCATCCATATCATTGTGTAATTTTCTCCAGAAGTGCTCAGCAATTTCAGTGAGGGAGTGAGATGCTTGGATTCTTCTAGGTCTGAGAGTTTGCAGGGGAAGAAGAGTTTGGAAGTTAAGAATACATGTTGGGGAGTATTTGAGCTAATAAACCATTGGGTCTAAGTTAGATAAAGAAGGAAATGAAGACACAGAGTGGGTGACAGGCTGAGTGTAAATTTAGGGACACAAGGTTTGGATATTTTCTTGGAGAAAAGAAGCTAAAGGTTCTTAGAGCTAAGAGAATGTAGGAGTGTATAATGAGAGATTGTTACATCAGCATTTCGGATGGAGAGGTGGAAGTTTCCTCTTCTATGCAGAGGGAATAAATAGATCCAGATCGGCCATAGTGATAGATATCGAAAGACGGATCTTTACATCAGTCCTAAAAGGCACGACAACATCCTCACTTTCTCTTCCCATTTCATTCTAGGAATTTATTTTCTGCTTCTTGGGCCAGATAACCGAAAGATGGCAAAGGAGAAAATGGGAATATGATTTATTCATTAGTTGTTTGTCAGTTTAAACCAATTCACTTCGATAAGTAGTTAATGCGTTAATACCAGCTACCAAGGTATTGCTGCATGGTAGAGATTCAGTGTTTGCATTTGAGATCCATCATTCTGTTAACTTGGTGGAGAATAAATTTGGCTGGGGCTGGGGGGTGAGAGTGGGCACAAGATTGGAGGCAATAACAATTTGACTTCACCATTTAATAAGGCTATAACTTAGGAGTATTTTACCTTTCTGTGTCTTAATCCCTTCATCTGTATAATCGGAATGCTAATAGTACACATCTTGTAGGTTCATTGGGAAATTATTTATTTATAAAGTGTTTAAAATATACCCTACAGATTTCATGGCTGGAGCAGGAAAAGTTATGAGCTTGGAATATCTTCAGTGCCTGAAAGTGAGGAAGTGCTCCCAAAAATATGAAGGCCTGTCAAAAGGTACATGAAGCCAGCTTGAAGAGGCTTCCATCAAAATAAATAAGGAAGTAATGGATTGTTGTCTATTGAATAGAACAGGAGTCTGTGAGTCTATAATAATAAATAGATAAATAAATAAGAAGAGAAAGCTCTTGCTTTTACAGTAGTAAACCAGTTAAAATAGAGGGAATAGTGAAGTTTAAAAAAATCACCATTTCCCAGCCTGGGCAACATGGTGAAACCCTGTCTCTGCAAAACAAAACAAAACAAAACAAAAAACAAAAACAAACAAACAAAAAACCCACAAAAAATTAGCTGGGTGCACCTGTAGTTCCAGTTACTCAGGAGTCTGAGTGAGAAGGAAGTGAGCCATGTTTGTGCCACTGCACTCCAGTCTGGGTGACAGAGAGAGACCCTGTCTCAAAAAAAGAAAAAGAAAAAAAGAAGAAAATCCCCATTTTGCAACATCACAGAAAGAAATTGATTCAGGCATGAATCATCAATGGATGCCAAATGTAGTGGAACAAAGTTGATGAAGAACAGGATATTTATATGATATTGAAGTATCTCATCATAGATTATTACACTAGGAAAAAATTATGCAGTGAAGAAAACAGACAGTACCTTATCCAAGTGATCTAAATTAACATCACCGATAAAGACAATGTGCCTCCAATGTGATACTGTGAAAAGTACACATTCTCACTTCTTGGTACTCCAGCGCTAAATGCACAACCTGAATGTAGTCATGTGACACATCACACAAATCCATATTGAGAGACAGTCTATAAAATATCCGGCCTGTATGCTTCAACGGAAAGGCCAACTAATGATTCCACATTAAAGAAGACCAAAGAGACATGAAAAGTGTGATTTATCACCCTAGATTGGATTCTGTATTGGACAAATTTGCTATAAAGGACATTATCAGGGAAATAGATGAAATTGGAATACGGACTTGAGATTAGAAAAAAGTATCACTGTTAATTTTCTCAATTTAGTGACTGTACTACATTTATACACTGAAGAAAATATACACTGAAAGATGGATGAGTAAAGTAACATTATCTATGCAACCAACTCTCTTAATTGCTTAGGAAAAATATAGAGAAGAAGAAAGCGAGAATACTAAAGCAAATATTGCAAACTTATGTAAAAATTGGTGAATCTGGGAAAAAAGTTGTACAGGAGTTCTGCATACTTCTTGCAACTTTTCTGTACATTTGAAATTATTTCAAAGTAAAAGTTCTTAAAAGGTGAATGTGTAGCCTGGTGCGGTGGCTCACACCTGTAATCCCAGCACTTTGGGAGGCTGAGGCAGGCAGATCATGAGATCAGGAAATTGAGACCATCCTGGCTAACACAGTGAAACCCCATCTTTACTAAAAATACAAAAAAAATTAGCCTGGCGTGGTGGCAGGCACCTGTATTCCCAGCTGCTCAGGAGGCTGAGGAGGGAGAATGGTATGAACCCGGGAGGCAGAGGTTGCAGTGAACCAAGATCATGCCACTGCACTCCAGAGCAAGACTCCATCTCAGAAAAAAATAAAAAAAGAAGAAGAGTGTGCACAAAAGAAAAAAAGCCTGACCTATCGAAAGCTCTCAATGAAATTTAACTATCATCATCACCTTCATCATCAGTTGAGATATTCTTGCAGTGTTTCAAGGAAGAGGTGATACTCAACCTCATTTCAGTCACCAGGCATTAGAAGTAGGAATGGGGTAGACAGGATATATTCAAGCTAACTGCACCCGAAATCCTGGCAATGACGTGGGAAGTGTTCCATGATGTGAAATGCCACATGCCACTAGATTTATGACACATCACTTCAATGGAGACAGTCCATGGCCAGTTCACGCCTGTAATCCCAGCCCTTTGGGAGGTCGAAGCGGGCGAATCAGTTGAGGTCAGGAGTTTGAGGCCGGCCTCCACATGGAGAAACCCCGTCTCTACTAAAAATACAAAATTAGCTGGGCATGGTGGTGCATGCCTGTAATCCCAGCTACTCGGGAGGCTGAGGCAGGAGAATTGCTTGAACCTGGGAGGCGAAGGTTATGGTGAGCTGAGATCGTGCCATTGCACTCCAGCCTGGGCAACAAGAGCAAAACTCCATCACACACACACACACACACACACAAGAAAAGAAAAAAGGAAAGAGCCATGGGAACTGTCATGGGTGAATCCCAGAATGGGCATCTCAGATGTCATCTGTCTCTATTCCTGCCATCTCTCCCTGGCTGCCAGTCACTTTGCCTCCAGATGTTTGTGTCTAAGGCCAACTCTCTTTCCAGACTAGAAGAAAGTGAGGTAGCTCACCTTTGCATTTAGGTTTACTTTGGAAAGTCCTGTGGTTGACTATCAATGTAGTGACTGATTTGTGGCTGTAAAGCTGTAGCAGCTCAGGCAGCACACGTAAAAGACTGGATGGAGAGACTAGATGGATGACACCACCTTAGCAAAGCGTTGGTTAGTTGATTAAGGCTTGTTTGAGCAAAAAAGTGAGTTATATCAGATACACTGATAGTCAAATCCCACCAGACAACTCAGCAGGCCACAAATAACCCATTCACTTTTCTTCTCCCATGACTTTACTCATTTTATTATTAAAACAAGGAATGTCTTGGTCCACCACTGAACCAAGTTTAAGAGTCAACTCAAATGCCACTTACTTCTTGAAGCCCTTCATGTAGTGTTAAGGATAATGGAAATATACGATTTCTCCCTGTCATCTATAGAAATTATTTCCCCATATATACATTAACATATTGTCATGAAACTTAACAGAAATATGATAACTCTTATTAAGTTTCCTGTAAGCGTTTTTTTCTATGCTTATGCCCTAGAAAAATTTGAAGAACTAGAAATGGAAATAGAAGTGAGAAACTTATTGGATGTTTGTTAGAGAGAGTATCATGAAGGAAAACATGAGATTAAAGACACTGCAACTATCTGAGAGGTCTGTGTAAAATTGTGTAAGCAAAATAGGGAATCTAATATTGAAATATGCAAATCATTTTACTTTTAGAAACTTAGACTTCTTTGTAGAGCATTAAATTTTATGCTATATTAAGTAGAGGCAGTGCTGTTTTCTACATAAAAACTATCTTTGGATTATTTACCTTTTCTTTCTGAAATTGTTGTCTTTTCAACTCCATCTGTAGGGACAGACAAATGATCAACTGAGTGGTATCATTAATAGAAGCACTAGTTTTAGAAGCTCTACTTCTGGAAGTAGAATAACAAGGAGGTGTAACCCAGAGTTTAAGATATCCACTGATAATGAGAGTATTTGAGTGATGGTAATTGGCAAGGAGAAAGACTTAAAGATCTATCTGGAGACCAACCTTTATACTCTAGGCATGCTGCCAGATAAAGACTAAAAACAGCACGTAAGATGGCAAGAAAAATACACTCTTTGGTTTCTTCATTGCCATAAAAGCCATTGAGAAGGGCTTAAAGAGATATGCCATTCCTAAATGGTAACATTAGACTTCTTGTTCTATGACTTGAAAAATTTTGTCATTAGGAAATGGGGAGAAGGAATGTCATCTTTAACAGAGGGTAGCTTTTTGGTCTATCTACTGATAGTCACCAAAAGGTACAGTAAGTAAGGTCACAGAATGTCACCCACTTTGGTTCAATCTTGTTCTTGGAACTAGAACAGTAACTCAACAACACTTTGTCTTTCTTTTATGAAGACTCTTCAGCCTTGATGATAATAATTTAATTAGCAATGTGTGCTTGATTTTTGCACACCCACACAAGGTTTTGTATTACACAGCAAACTTACAGAGTGTAGCCACAGCTTCTTGCTCCAGGAAATGTCTATCAATTTAATTATTAAAACTAGTTTAATGTTGGTGCCTTGTAAGCAGGATCTTTAAGATGAAATGAGCCAATCCACATTCCATTATTTCACTGACATATAACATAATCCTTGCAGCTGTCAAGCTATGCCTCCCAAATCTAAGACAATGAGTAAATGTTATCGGTTGAATCGGTGACTAAATCAGCTAAAATGGTTGCTTGACTAAACCAACAAGTCACTTGATACATCGTGAACACACTGAAGGAAATTGAAAGAAATGGAATTCTGGCTCCTGGGTCCCTAAACATTGCTGAGTGTGTTTCCTTTTTTGTAAAATAGGTATATTGATATTTTGCCTAGATGTGTTACAGTAAAGATTAAAAATAATTCAAGCAAAGTATCTAGCATATAGCAGACAATAAATGGTTGCTGTAATTTATTATGATTATTTATTAAAAGTTCAAGTTGCTTTGAAGAAATTAAGCAATTAGTTACTGGTCTATCTGGATCTTAGAAAACTCTAACTAGTACATTCAATCAACTTAAGATAATAGCAAGAGGAAGTTTAAAGTTAGATTAATTCAAGTTGTTAAGCAGCTTAAATAGCAAGCTCACCATTTATTTTAGTTTACTTTCTATCTGACTTCATTTTTAGTTTGAGCTGTTTTATGAAATATTTTTTAGTAAATGGCTGATCTTGCTGGTATTCTGCTGTAGTAAAAACTGAGTAAGATATTAATAGTGATTGTTTGAAGAGGGAGGAAGCTTTTGTTTCTAGTTCAACATTTTATGAAATAGATTGCAAATCCAGGCAGTAATCTCAAACAGTGGAATCCCCTACACATTAAGAATCCTGGCAGTCTAAAGATTGTAAGCAAAAAAGGCAATAAATATGTCAAAAGAAACTTTATAAATGGGCTTTTGCAAGCCAAGAAAACTGCCAAATAACTTGTAGGCTATAGATGTACTAATGCATTTGTCTTTCTGACCTTCCGATCTTGATTCGTTTTTTGATGCCATCGGCATCTCTAAGGTTACAATTTGGTGGAGATTCTGGATTGCAGTTGTGCTGTCAAAGGGTCATTCTTCCTGGTAATGAGGTAACTAGTGGTCCCTGGGAGAAAGGAGAAAACAATCAGGTCTTGAAAGCTGAAACATACTGAAGTCGAGAGTAGGTTCTTGGCAGAGGCCCAACTCCTCTTTCTCAGAGCGTTTGTCATCATTGCAACAAAGAAGGAAATGGTGGGGTTTGCATAGACAGCCATAAAGTGGGGACCTAAATAACAAAGAAACACAGACACCCAAATCCCATGAACTGGAATGTACTTGGAGGCTATTTTGAGAGCACTTTGCTTTTTTTCATTTACCATATTGTTGAGTCACATGTTAAGGATGTGGGTCGCATTAAAAAGAAGCATGCTGCTTATTTTGAAGCAAATTATTATCAAATGACTATGCTTCAAAACATTTCTTAATTTCAACTTTAAGTGAAGTCATTTGACTTTGGAACATATGCCTTTGCTAAATTGTTGCCAAAAAAAGACAACTTAATTTTTGTATTCATTGCTTGCAAAACTGTTGATTCAAGATGTGATGGAAAGGTAAGACTTTATTTTCTCATTATCGCTAGTGAGACTCACTTCATAAAGCCAAAGGTAAACTTGAATACTTGTCACATTTAGTCCAAATGAAGATTGTGACTAGCCTGTGAATCATATTTTTAATTTAAGGCTAAATAAAAATAGTAACAATGGCAAATAATTAAAAAATAGAGAATATATGGTAACGTGTATAGTGCTATATATATTAGATCCTATAAGATATCTGAAAAATTATATTTCAGTAGAACATATCTCTAGCCATGTGCAACTCAATTTCCTGGACCTTACAGGCACTGATTTTTCATCTACATGTGTTCTCTGAACTAGACTTCGGGCTTTATGGCACAGTTTCTGCATTAACTTTTTTTCCTATCTTGAAGGTAAAGATTGGATTATTTTTACAACATTTTATTTTATTATTTTTCTCAATAGCTAATATATCGACATGGTAAGAAACTCAAACAATACAAAAAGACATACGATGAGGATAAACCTTCCATTCCCAGCACCCAGTGCATTTCCTCTCCCTGACAGTTATTTATTTATTTATTTTTTGAGACCGAGTCTCGCTCTGTCGCCCAGGCTGGAGTGCAGTGGTGCGATCTCGGTTCACTGCAAGCTCCGCCTCCTGGATTCATGCCATTCTCCTGCCTCAGCCTCCTGAGTAGCTGGGACTACAGGCGCCCGCCACCACGCCCGGCTAATTTTTTGTGTTTTTAGTAGAGACGAGGTTTCACCGTGTTAGCCGGGATGGTCTCAATCTCCTGACCTCGTGATCCGCCTGCCTCAGCCTCCCAAAGTGCTGGGATTACAGGTGTGAGCCACCGTGCCCAGCGTTCCCGACAGTTATTGTTAGCATTTTCAATATACCATTCTAAATGTATTATCTGAATATTTGAGTGTCTATTTCTATATATCCACCATTCTTTTTCTTTTTTCTTTCTTTTTTTTGAGATAGGCTCTTGCTCTGTTCCCCAGGATGGAGTGCAGTGGCATGATCACTCCTCACTCCTCTGGAGTAGCTGGGATGATGGGCCACTACATCCACCTAATTTTTTTTTTTTTTTTGGTAGAGACAGGGTGTCCCTGTGTTGTCCAGGCTGGTCTCAGTCCTCCACCTTGGCACCCGAAAATGCTGGGATTACCATCGTGAGCCACCATACTTGGTCATTCTTTTTCGTATTAATATAGTAGCATAATTGGGTCATAATGGGAAGCAGAAAGAACACTCAAACTTGGAAAATTGGAGAACAGTTTACAAATAAAGAAATTATCAGGAAACTTATGCGTTATTATGTGGGGGAACCACAAGGAGATAGTTTAGTAACCTACACTAGTATCAGTGGAGCTGTCACATCTACAGGCTCAAAGAAATGGGGAATTGATGGTTATTGTAACCTGAACTTGGAAGGAAGAAATCATGTAGGAGAGGAGTAGTGATACAGTCCACCTAAGGTCGAAAGGGAATGAATGCTCTGACCTCACGCTCCTCTCCTCTGGTGCCATGCAGGGGTTCCCACTGGCCAAATCCCACCAGCAGCCATGGGACCCAGAAGCGCAGTGGTAGAGTCCATATACGTTGGTCTCCACCAGCAAAGAATAGAGCAGAGAAAGGGTAAGCCACTGGAAGACATCTGCCATACACGCTTCTGCTCCATGCTTTTTGCAGTTAAGGATATATGTTGGAGAGCCTTCCATCCATCAGTACCTATAGATTTCTATCCATTCTTTTGAAAGAGGTAATCTATTTCATTGTGGATAAAACATAATTTATTGAATTGGTCTTCTATTGCTAAACATTTAGATTGATCTTTTGTCTTTTATGAATAAAAACACTGTAATAAATATGCTCATATACGTGTCTTCATGCATATATGCTCTATATCTTTTATATACATTCCTAAAATGGAATTGCTTCTTATTAATTTAGGTCAAAATGGAATTTTAGTGCTTATTTATCTCAACAGGAAAAAATGAAATTACTCTTATATTTGGGCATAAAGTTGTCAAAGACTGATTATAAGTGCTATTGCCCCAAATTCAAATTATTTATTGCTTGAATATCTAAATTCTTTTTTATTTTTACAATGGTATAATAGTGTAGAAGTTACAAAAACAACATGTACTCAGGAGTTAGTGAACCTGTGCTGGAATGCTGGCACTGATGCATGACTGTGGGCAAATTTTATAACTTCTTCTTCTTCTTCTTCTTTTTTTTTTTGAGACAGAGTTTCGCCCTTGTCGCCCAGGCTGGAGTGCAATGGCACAATCTCAGCTCACTACAATCTCTGCCTTCTGGGTTTAAGTGATTCTCCTGCCTCAGCCTCCCAAGTAGCTGGGATTACAGGTGCGTGCCACCATGCCCAGCTAATTTTTGTATTTTTAGTAGAGATGGGGTTTCAACATGTTGACCGGGCTGGTCTCGAACTCCTGACCTCAGGGGATCCACCTGCCTTGGCCTCCCAAAGTGCTGGGATTACAGGCATGAGCCACCGTGCCCGACCTTATGACTTCTTTATGTTTCACTTTCCTTATCTGTAAAATGAGTGTACCAGTAATAATAGTAGCTACCTCGAAGGGCTTTGGAGGGGCTCCAATGAACTGATGTATGTAGATTGCTGAGACTAGCATCTAGCACTATGTAAAAGCTTTGCTGTTATTATTGTGCAATAATTATCCTTTGACAGCTGCCTCTTCTTGTCACCACTTTTATAAAGACTTCTGTTTGTCCCTTGTATACAACTTTCAAATATCTACTTTTCAGATCTTCTCACTTTTTCTATGCAACTACTTACTTTACACCTTTCAGTATTTTTTCACTTATTTCTCCAAGCAACCTCTTCAAACTTGCCCTAACCTACCATGATATACCAATAGTATATCAGAACTTTTTCATATGTTGTTTTTATTGATATATGTTTATTCATATATATGATGCTATAATATATATTGATGCACAGAACATGAGAACAACTACTCTGGTTAGTGGCTTTGGGTTTACTCTGGGTCACACCAATGGCTAACTCAGTTGATCTCTGCAGTAGTAACAAACAATGCTTGTTTAAACAGCATAACTTCCAAAGGCCTTAGGTTTTGTTTGTTTGTTCATTTGTTTTGTTTTTATTAACATATTTGAGACTTACAGCATCTGCTAATTTATCTAAACTTCCCTTCAAATTATTGTACTTTCAGCCTTCACCGTAACTTCAGGTAATGATTATATAAAATTACCCTTTCCTCTTATTTAACTCCAAACTAAGTTTTCCAAACTTTAAGGGGTACCTCCTAATTCTGGAATTGCAATTTTCATTAAAAAGTTGTTTCCTCTACCAAGACCGCATGATTTCACAAACTAATATCATTTACTCTTTCCAAACAATCATTTCCAGATTTATCCTAATAATGGGACAGAATACAATTCAAATGGGCAGAGAAAATATAGTTTCCTTATTTTTGCTCTCATCATGCTAGCTTGAAGCCCATTCTGGTTTCTCTCTTAATCTGATCCAATAATTTAAAAGTATCATTAGATAGTCCTTGATATCCAGGGGAAATAATACTTATCTCTCAGAAATGTTGGTCTCCCACCCTTCTGACCTTCTCCTCTCCAACATGACATCTCAGGAAACTTTTGAATTCTTATAGGAGGGGTAGAGGATAAGGCTTTTTATTTCATTGTCATTTGTCCATCTAGGCTGCCACTCACTATGTTGGCTTCCGGTGGCTGAAGTCTACAGCTGGTATAATATACAGGATGGGGTCTCTCTGATTTGTTGGCATCCAGTGGTGCATTCTGACCTGCATGTCCTTCCCTCAGCTCTTGCTGACTCCTCAGGCACTGCCACTGCCAGAGGCTCTGTCCAGTCAGCCTTTAGACCAGATGGTCGGCTTTTGCCATGGAGTCACACCATCCTGTTCAGAATGGACCTTGGAAGGTCCACTGTACTCATGCCACTTAGGAACTGAGAGGGACTTAGAAGGGCAAAATAAATCATCTGGCTGCCAGCTACACCATTTTGGCTTGTTAAGTATCTCATGTTGGCATAGCTCCATTCTCCTTCCGGTATTTTCTTCAATTTATCTGTATATATACCAAAAGACAACTTTCTCTGAAGGGTCACCTCCAAGTTGGGGGATATACTCTAAATATATAGGTTGATGGCTGCTTTTGGGCCAACTATGGGGGGTTAGGTTTTTTACTCTCTATGTAAGGTTTTTTCCTAGTGTCTAAAGAGCTGTCCCTCTTTAGATTAACGATTAAGCTTACAGGGGGATTGTGTGGTTCTGCAGGTAAACTTAAGGTTGAACTAACATTCTATCTTGGATAACCAGCTATCATGAGGCTCGGTAGGCTTGTCACCTCTACCCATAAATCTTCCCACTATTTTGCTACATAGATGGGTGCGCTCTTCTAGCTGTTTTTGGGTAGCTCGTCTGGTTTCGGGGGTTTTGGCTTTAGTTCTCTTTGCAAAATTGTCTCTGGCTAGTTCATTATGCAAAAGGTATAGGGGTAAGTCCTTGCTATTTTGTGCTTGGTTAATTTTTTCATCTTTCCCTTGCGGTACTATGTCTATAGCGCCTGGGTAGAATTTCTATCACCTATACTTTTGTATGTGTAAATGGTTTAGTATATACTAATTTGGTAGTAGTATTGATTAGATTTTTTGGGCTAGTGTTAGCTCAAGGCAATAAAATAATATTGATATCTTCTGGGTGTAAGCCGGATGCTTTATGTTGAGCTATGTCTTGATTTATCCAAGCGCACCTTCCAGTACACTTACCATGTTACGACTTATCTCCTCTGTATAAACGTTAGGGGTGTTTAGTTAAGTTCGTCCTTAAATATATTTGAGGAGAGCGACAGGCGGTGTGTACGTGCTTCATGGCCTAATTCAATTAAGCACTCTATTCTTAATTTACTACTAAATCCTCCTTAGACTCCTAGGTTTCATAAGAGTTATCGTGGGGTTTTCTGGTATAGAAAATGTAGCCCATTTCTCCCACTTCATAAGCTACACCTTGACCTAACGTTTTTGCGTGGGCGTTTGCGCTTACTTTGTGACCTTTGTTAGGGTTTGCTGAGGATGGCGGTATACAGGCTGAGCGAGAGATGGTGAGGTGGATCGGGGTTTATCGGTTATAGAACAGGCTTCTCTAGGGGGATGTGAAGCACCGCCAAGTCCTTTGAGTTTTAAGCTGTTGCTTGTAGTGTTCTGGCGAGTAGTTTTGTTGTTTTAACTATTGAAGTTTAAGGCTAAGCATAGTGGGGTATCTAATCCCAGTCTGAGTCTTAGCTATTGTGTGTTCAGAAGTTTTAAAGCCACTTTCGTAGTTTATTTTACATCAGCTAAGGTTTTACAATTTAGATGGAGTTTAGCTTTATTGTATTAGATCTAAAACACTCTTTACGCCGGTGTCTATTAGCTTGGGTTAATCGTATGGCCGCGGTGGCTGTCACGAAATTAACCAACCCTGAATATAGCATAGCTTAGTTAAACTTTCGTTTATTGCTAAAGATTTCTCACTGCTGTTTCCCGTAGGGGTGTGGCCGAGCAAAGTGTTTTGAGCTGCGTTGTGCGTGCTTGGTACTTACTCCTCTTAGTCATGGTGACTTATAGGGTGTCTTCACCGGAGTGGGGATGCTTGCATGTGTAATCTTGCTAAGAGTTAATAGAAAGGCCAGGACCAAACCTATTTGTTCATGGGGTGCGCAGACCCGTCTACGCATTTTCAGTGTCTTGCTTTGAGTGAATTAAGCTACATAAACGGAAAAACAGATAATTGTGAAGTGCTGTCTTTGGGGTTGTGGTGATAAGGGGGTGAATTTGGTATCGTGCAAGTATTTGGGAAAAGAGAGGGAGAATGGAGTCAAGAGTGGTAGGGTGAATTAGATTTTTATTAGTTGAAGGAATAGCAGTTGAAGTTGTGCATAGCTAAAAGATGAGAATGCGAGCTCTGGCCCGGTGGATTAAAGGCTTTTATTTTTGGGGTTTGGCAAAAGTGGATTTGTGGGGAAAGGTCGGAGATGGGGGAGGGGAGTTTGGCATACATTTGTTGCGGTTTTGTAGTGTTAACGAGGGTGCGTTGTGTAATTAACTGGTGGTATGTCTTACAAGCATGAATTAAATAACACCTTATGGTATCATGTGGAGCTAGGACATTGAACGTAGGTGCGGTTAATAATGGTACGAACTAGGAATCAAAGACAGGTGCTGCAGCATGTAGTGTGGCGGGACCGGCTTTCTGCGATGGGGTCGCGTGCGGATCAGAGATAAAAGATACCAAATGCATGGAGAGCTCCCGTGACTGGTTAATAGGGTGATAGACCCGTGATCCATCGAGATGTCTTATTTAAGGGGAACGTGTGGGCGATCTTGGTTTTATGGCCCTGAGGTAAGAATCAGATGCCGGATACAGTTCATTATAGCTACCCCCACGAGTTATGGGCCCGGAGCGAGGAGAGTAGCACTCTTGTGCGGGATACTGATTTCACGGAGGATGGTGAACAAGGGACACCCAACTGAGGGGGATATCCGTGGTGACAAGAAAGTATTTGACTAAAATGTGCTATGCCTAGTAAAGGACGTAATGTACTATGTACGATGAATGATATATTAGGTTAGTTGATATTCTGGGGGTTATGCTGGGTCTTTGGATCTTGGTGTTATGTACTACAGTTGGTGAGTTTATGAGTTCCTGCTTGTAAGCATGTTCTGAAGGACGGTTAGTAAATATGTAAAAATATGTGCTATGTACAGTTAAGCGTATATAGTACTATATAATATTCATGTTGGCTAGCAGTAATGCACGAATTACATGAGGGCATGTTAAAATAAATTAGTACTTAAGTTGTTCTTTAAAGGTTGCACACCATAGAATATAGAAAGTAGTTTAAGTTAGAATGCCAGTTTTGGGTGTTGGTGGTGAAGTTAAGTGCTTTCTTTCTGAGTTGCCCCAGGGAGAGATTTCCATTTCCGGTTTACAAGACTGGTGTATTGATTTGTACTACAAGGACAGGTTCATTTGAGTAGGTTGTTTTCGGTTAGGGAGGCTAGTGATATTAAGATTAGAATTGTGGTGAAACATATAATGGATGCTATCTGTCCGATGATAATGAAGGGTTGGCTTACTGGTTGGCTTCCGATTCAGGTAAGGGTTAGTAGGATTGCGGTTAGAGATCATAATAGAAATTGGCTAAGTGGGCGAAATGCTATGCTTTGTTGTTTGGATTTGTGGAGTATAGGTATGATTGTTAGGACGAGGATGGATAAGAGGAGTGCTAATACCCCTCCTAATTTGTTAGGGACAGATCGTAGGATTGCCTATGCGAATAGGAAATACCATTCTGGTTTGATGTGTGGGGGAGTGCTTAGTGGGTTGGCTGGAATGTAATTATCTGGGTCGCTTAGAAGGTCAGGTGAGAATAGTACTAGTGTTACTAGAATGAGAAAGAGAAGGGCCAGGCCTAGAATATCTTTGACTGTGTAGTAGGGGTGAAAGGTGATTTTGTCAGAGTGGGAGGAGATTCCGCAGGGGTCATTTGATCCTGTTTTGTGTAGGAATAGTAGGTGTAGAGCTGTGAGGGTTGCAATAATGAAAGGTAGGGTGAAGTGAAGGGTGAAGAATCGTGTGAGGGTTGGATTGTCAATGGAGTATCCGCCTCAGACCCATTGGACGAGGTTAGTTCCGATATATGGAATTGCTGATAATAAATTTGTAATTACTGTGGCACCTCAAAATGATATTTGGCCTCAAAGTATGGAGAAAGAGACCACTGAGGTATTTTCCTTCCCCTTCTCCACTCTTTCCATCTTCCTAATTTCTTCCATAGTACCCTGGGTCTGAAAGAAGTAGATTGCTGCCTCTTACTGTGTCATATCTTTCTTCTACCTAAGCCTAAAAGGCAGAAGAAATATTCTCTGGGAGAAACAGGGAAAATAACTTGAGCAGGTGCTCTAGGTTTGGTTCCTGAAAAAAATAAGAGAATAAAGAATAATTTAGACATTCCTCTCTCAAGCAAATGACTTCTTATGACCATATAAGACTATTTTATGGAAATTTTCAAATAGATATTTCATTAACATAAAACTACAATTAAAATGTCAGGATCTGTTCATTTTGGATACTTGTGTAATTATCCTAATTCTCTTTTACAACCACCTGACCTCTTGCCTTCTTCTTTACTAGGAGTTTCCTTGGGTCAATCAGAAAGGAGGTCATGAACTTAGAAAGGTAAAAGAAAAAAGCAGACTATTTCAGAATATTATCTCCAATACATTTACCTAATTAATTAATCTATTTGATAATACCTACATTCCTCATAGCAAATTAAGTAGAGCCTACTCTTAGATCTTCACATATTATCATTCTGTGACACTCTCACTGAATCTTTCTCAAGTTTCAACATATCTCTCTTACCAAAGCACAATGACTGCACTGCAAAAAAGTGTTCCCGGGTCAGATGAATTATGACATCACACTGTGGTTCAGAGAAAGGATAATGTCTTACTTTTTCCTGATAATACTTTTTATTGCACAGATCTCATTTTCTGTGGTTCCGTATTACTGATAACTGATGCTGATCATGTGAGAGCTCAAAGCTGATTAAGGTACTTATCAGTGGGAATTCCACTGACTGCAACAGGTGGCTCTGGTGAGATGCTGGGAGAGAGGAAAAATAGAGGCAGGCATTAGTTTCCTCATTTACTCTGAACCTGTCATCAAATTATATTCGGTTAAGAAGCTAGAAAATGGTTAGCAACAGTTGATGAAATCAACTTTTCCTTGTATTGACTCTAATCGAAACAAGTTGTAGAACGAACATCATGACAGGAAGGTCAGAAATATAAAGAAGAAAAAAATACTACATCTTCACGTTAACAAGTGAACATTTTTATTTTTTATTTTCCCATTCCTATTCATATTTATTATATCATTTGTAATAGATAAAATCTTACTGAGGGTAACACTTTCAACATGAGATGGATTTCTCATAACGTATTTATGCTCTAATTAAAGACAATTTGACCTTGTAAGATTAAAATAACTTTTTACCCTGAGAAGGTCAAGGCTGCAGGGGGTCGTGATTGCAACACCGCAATCCAGTCTGGGCAGCAGAGACAGACTCTGTCTTAAAAAAAAAAAAAAAGATTGGGAAAACCTTTAAGACTAACACATCAGGATTCTGACTAGTGTTAAAAAAAAAAAAATGATGCTTTTTTCTTATGAAGAACTTACCACTGTAACTGGTCTTACTGTTAAAATAGCCTAATTAGTTGACGGGGGGATACTAATTTACCGTGACAAATATACAAATTTCCTGGTGTTGCTTTTTAAATAAACAGAATCAAATTATTTTTGTCTCAAAAAATACCCATGAGATTATTTCTTGTGATGGAGTATAAATGTCTTTAAGCTTTTGTCATTTAGTTATCAAATCATTTCTAGTCTTTCCCAACAGCCTTCAAAGATGATTATCATTCTTGAAGATTTTACTGGCTATATTTGATCCTTTGCTCTTTGAATTTTTGGCTTATTTGAGGGTTAGCTCACATTTTTATGATATTGAGTCTGCCTATCTATGAGCATAATATATTTTTAAATTTATTTAGGTCTTCCTCCTATATGTCCTCAATAATAAATTACAATTTTCTCCATAAGAGTTTGCATGTTTGAATAATTTACAGTTTCTTTATATTTCTGTTGCTATAAAATTTGTAATGTTTGTAAATTTTAAATCAACATTGTTGGAGTATAATTTTTATATGATAAAATTTTATGTGTACATTTTGATGAGTTTTGACAAAGATATATACAAATATAATCACAACTCTATTCAAGGCATATAAAATAATTCTTTCACGCTTATTTGTAAGCAGTCCCAATCTCCACCCCAGCCACAGAAAAACACTGGTCTTCTTTTTGCCATTTTGGATTTGTTTTGTCTCTTCTGTAATTTCATATAAATGGAATCATACAGTGTTTATTCTCTTGTTTCTGGCTTCTTTGCTTAGCAAAATAGTTTTTAGATTTATCCATTGTCAATGAATGAGTTCATTCTTTCTTATTTCTGAGTACTATTCACTACTGAATAGTATCCAAAATACTATTTGTTTATCCATTTAATTGTTGATGCAAATTTGATTGTTTTTAGTTTAAGGCTACTAAGAATAAAGCTTCGGGCCAGGTGCGGTGGCTCACACCTTTAAATCCCAGTACTTAAGAGGCCAAGGCAGGCAGATCACTTGAGACCAGGAGTTTGAGACTAGCCTGGGAAACATGGCAAGACCCCTGTCTCTACAAAAAAAAAAAAAAAAAAAATGCAAAAATTAGCCGGACTTTGTGGTGCACACCTGTAGTCCCAACTACTCAGGATGCTGAGGCAGGAAGTTCTTTTGAGTCTGGGATGTGGACGTTGCAGTGAGCCGAGATTGTGACAATGCACTCCAGCCTGGGTGACAGAATGAGACTCTGTCTTAAAAACAACAAAAAAAGAAAAAACAAAAGAAAGAAGAAAAGAAGGGAAGGGAAGGGGAGGGCAGGGGAAGGAAGGGGAGGGGAGGGGAGGGGAAGAAAGGGAAGGGAAGGGAAGGGAGAAGGAAGGAAGGAAGGAAGGAAGGAAGGAAGGAAGGAAAAGAAAAAGAAAAAGAAAAGAAGGAAGGAAGGAAGGAGAGAAGGAAGGAAGGAAAAGAAAAAGAAAAGGAAGGAAGGAGGGAAGGAGGGAAGGAAGGAAAAGAAAAAGAAAAGAAGGAAGGAAGGAAGGAAGGAAGGAAAGAAGGAAGGGAAAATAAAAGAAAAAGACTAAAGCTTCTATGAACATTTGTGTACAAGAGTTTTTGTGGATATCTGGCCCTAATTTTAAGTCCAGAGTAGAAGCATATAAACAATCATTAATGTAGGACAGACCTCCGTTTATCATCATAATGTGCCTTGGTGTAATTTTTTTGTTTTCTTTCTACTTTGGATTTGTTGGGCTTTTGTATCTCTAAGTTTATAATTTTCACTAAATTTGGAAAATGTTCATGAGTATTTTTTTCCTGCTTTCCCACTTTCTCCTCTTTGGGATCTCCAATTACTCATATATTAGACCACTTACAATTATCTCACAGGTTATTGAAGTTCTGTTTAAATTTTTCAACTTTTTTTACTCTGTGCTTTAGTTTCAATAATTTATTTTCTATTTTTTCAAGCTTACCAATGTTTTCCTCTAAAGTGTATAATCGGTTATTAAGTTCATCTAGTGAATTTCTCTTTTTTTTTTTTTTGAGGCGGAGTCTCGCTCTGTCGCCCAGACTGGAGTGCAGTGGC